>NW_006399950.1:1311868-1334596 GCF_000299155.1 Elephantulus edwardii
TAACTTTTTAATTTTAGTTGGGTCTGTTGTGATGTTGCCTGATTCATCTCTTATTCGGATTATTTGTGTCTTCTCCTTCTTTTCTTTTGTGAGTTTTGCTAGTGGTTTGTCGATTTTATTGACCTTTTCAAAGAGCCAACTGCTAGTTTTGTTGATAGTTTCAATTGTTTTTCGCAGACTTAGCCAATTCAAAGGGCCTTCAGCTCTGTCAAAACACAACACTCATCATGACTGGATTTATAAACCTAGCCCAAGTGTCTTTTCCTCATGAGAAATCCATTCTTTCCTCTTGTCTTACGTCAACTGAGAGGGGGCTCTGATTGTCTGGCAGAAAGCAGTTGCATGGCAATCCCCAAAACACATGGCTCAAATCTACTAGCTACTCCACAGAAGAAGGAGGGGCAGTCTCTTCTTCTGTGATCTACTTCCTCTAAGAGCGTCAGCTATATGTCAGTTCTAACTCAACAGCACACCACAAGCCAACCGATAGCCAATTAACTGTGCAGTGGAAGCCAGTTCTCTGAACTCCTTGTTCAAGAAAGCAGAAGCCAAGGAAGAATCACAGCGTCCTGCTCTTCCTTTCTGATTGACGGGAGCCGCTTCCTTTAAGCTGGGTGTTGGGTGACCTCCACGTTACTTGCAGCATCAACACTTCCTTAAAGGGGATCAGTTGGTGGAGAAAACACAGCTTAATGAAATCATTACAGAGCCTTGCTTCCTAAAGCTGGGACTCACTCAATATATCAGCATTCTCCGGCCCCAAACAACAGTCATTGGCTATAGACTATATTCTGGCAGTGCTGTTTTTCTCATAGCCCATATTTTAAAATATATGGGAGATTGCCAAGAAGAAAGTGAAAACCTGCCCTTTATGAGGTTTTCTTGGCAATATGTCCAAAGAACTTCCTGTTACACTGCATGGCCCGTATTCTTAACACACCAAGTTCACCGAAGCATCTTTCCACTGATTAAAAGAAATATTTAGGTATTGTTCATCTTAAACCAGTATATGTGTGTGTGTGTGTCTTTCTATATTTTAAGATGTCAGGCTTCGTCTGACATATTTTGGGCACATTGCAAGGAGGGACTTGTTCTTGGAGAATATTATGCTTGGAAGGACAGAGGAACGGAAGAAGAGAGGGCGACCATCGATGAGATGGATTAATACAATGATTGCAGTGATGAGGGTGGGTGTGTCAGAGACAGTAAAGTTGGCACAAGATAGCGCGGGTTTCAGGCTGTTGTACACAGGGTCGCTATGAGTTGCAGGCATCTTGACATATAACAACAACAACAATTATGATAATATATATACAGTGAACCACCGTATGCAACCAAATTAGTTAATTTACGTAAATTAGAAAAAGTCCTGGAAACTCACAAATTACCTTAATTTACTCAGGAAGAAATATAAAAATTCAGCAGATTTATATGGAAAAAGGAGATTGTATTAGTAGTAAACTCCCTAACAAAGAACTTCAGAGCCATATGGCTCCGTTGAGGAATTCGAGCAAACATTTCAAGAACTAACAACTGTTAATCTCAAACTCTTTTGAAAATACAACAGTAAACACTCCCCAATTCATTACATGAGCTCAGCATTCGCTTCAAACAAATACACTTTTAAAAAATCCCCTAAAATGACACACTGTTATCTCTCATTAGAAGAGAAACACTAATTCACAACGAAATACAAAATAATTGACTCCAAGAATATATTTGTTGTTGTTGTTGTTGTTTTTGGGTGACCCAGAGTCCAGGAGGAGTATTAGCTATTAGAGACATAAATCAAAACAACAGTGAGGTGTCATCTAACCTCAGGAATATGCAATAAAACATCAAGTAACAAATGCTGGCAAGGATGCTGCAAAGGTTGAAATTCTTATACAATGCTGGTGAAGATGTAAAATGGTACAACTATGGAAAGCAGTTTGGCACTTCCTTAAAAGCTTGGGAATAGAAATAACTATTTGATTCAACAATCACTTTACCAGATATACCCTGCAGAAATAAGAGTTAAGTGATACAAACTGGCACACTTACACCCAGGTTTACTGCACTATTATTTACAACAGCAAAGAGGTGGAAGCAACCTAAGTGTCCATCAATGAATGAAAGGCTAGATAAGCTGTAACACATTCATACAAGTATTATTCATCACTCAAAAATGATCAAGAATTTGTGAACTATGAATAGTATAGCATAATCTAGAACAAATTAAGTCCATCACAAAAGGTCAGTGATGATATAATAATTCTAATATTAAACTAAAGATCTACATAGAGAATGAATATTCATGGGTTAGCAGAGATGAAAAGACAAGGAGAGGGAAGTAAAAATTCATAAACAGATGAACTGGGTAAAAGGAAAGGAAATATAAAAAAATAATGTAACAATAATTAAAAACAAACTATTATAGACGATGATCAAGTGGGATTTACCCCTAGAATGCAAAAAGAGTGCAAACTTTGCGGGAAACAAAATCAGTGTAATACACTGCATTAATAGAACAAAGGAAAGGACCATACAACCATCACAATTAATGCTGGAAAGTTATTTGATGATACAACACCCTTTCATAATTAAAATATCCAATAACTTAGAAAACAGGAATTCTTCAACATGATTAAGGCATTTAGGCAAGGAAATATAAGTAATTAATTTAACCATATCCATATTGAAAGAAAAGAAAGAAAATTATCTTTATTCATAGATGATTCTATATTATAAAAAATCATGGAATATAGGCCAAAAAACCTAGAGTTTATAAACAAATTCAGAAAAACTGTAGTGTAAGATGAACATAACAAATTACCTTTGTCTCTGCACACTAGGAGTGGACAATATGAGGAGAGTATTACAAATAAATAGTCTATTTATAATAGGATCTAAAATTATACAATATATTGCAATAAATTTAAACAAGGAGGTAAAATACCTATACTTTGAAAACTAAAAATTATTGACATCTCAAAAATGCTTTAATAATTGGAAAGAAACTCTATACTAGTGGATTGGAAATCTGACTATTATAAGAGTATCAATGCTTTCTAGGACAAACTACCATCAACACAATGTCTATCAAAATTACAAATCATTTTTCAAATATGGAAAAGCTGATACCAAAATGGAATTAAAGAATCTTCAAGAGACAAAGAGATATCAAAAAATCAAAACATAGTAGTAAGCCTCACACTTTCAGGTACCAAAATGGTCTATGGAGGTACAATAAACAAGACAGTATGGTCTTGGTGTAGAATAAACCTTACTATAAACACAAACGACCTTTATAAAGAAAACTACAAAACACTACTGTGAGAAACAAGGCATCAAAATGGGAAAATGTTCCTATCCATACACAGGAAGGCTCAATATAGTAAAAATTACAACCCTACCAAAAGCAATCTACATGTTTAACACAATTCAAATCAGATTCCAAATTCATTTTCAAAGAGATAGAAAAGGCAATGGGCAAGTTATTTGGAAAGGAAAGAAAATCCAAATAAACAAAGCATTTCTGAAAAATGAAAATGAAATGGGAGACATAACACTCCCTGATCTCAAAGTCTACTACACAGGTGTAATAACTAAAACAGCCCGTCCTGTCCTAGTACAATGCCAGACACATAGATCAATGGAACAGAGAAACCGAGAAATTAACCCATCTACCTACAGTCACACAAGAGGGAAGTTTTCCACCTTTCTGCCACAGAGAAGCTGGTGGATTAGAACCACCTGCCTTTAGGTTGTCAGCACAACTCCTCACCCACTAGGTCACCAAAATCCTCTATACACACTAGGATGGTGGTCAGGAGCCCTGAAATAAAATTACAGTAGGACTGCAGGTTCAAAGGCTAGTGACTCATGTCTGCCGGCTGCTCTGTGGGAGAAACGTGAGTTTTCTACTCCTGAAAAGCTTGCAGCATGTCAACCTGATAGAATGCTATTATGAGTTGAAATCAACTCAGTGGCCATGGGCTCATGTTTTTGTAGCATGTTTATTAACAAAACCAAACAAACGGACAGTGATGAAGGCAGGGAAAAGTTCTAACACGGCTCTATTGCTCGTGAGGATGTATAGTGGTACAGCAATGGTGGGAGATGAGTCGGCTCTTCTTCAAAGAGTGATGCATAGTAGCAAAATTTAACAAGACAGCAAGCAATAAATGTTGGAGAGGACACAGAGTTTCTGGAACGCTCATGCACTGCTGGTGGGACTTTAAAATGATACAACCACCATGGAAAACAGTTGGACATTTATTTAAACAATTAACTATATCACGCCGACCCAGGGATGAGGAAAAAAAAAGTTGACTATAGAAATCCCATAGGACTGAGTCATTCCACTGCAAGGAATATACCCCAAGGAGATTAGAGCTGACACACAAACAGAGATATGTATACCTATGTTCACTGGAGCTTTTTCACAATGGCAAGAAAATGCAAACAGCCCAAATGACCATCAACAAATGAATGACTAGAAACTGTGGTATGGTCCTCTTGGCAGCACTACAGCACAAGAATTATTTGTAAAGTATGATACACCATGGGAGAATCTGCAGAGCATTTTGTTAATTTGGCTAATTTAGTTACAAAAGGAGAAACACTGCCTAAGACTGCCACCAACAATAGGCGGGTAACTGGGGTGAAGGAAAGAATAGAAGGGTACTGGGTAGACAAAGACCAGAACTGGAGGATCAATGTGGGAAACTCAAGATAAAAACAGTAACTACTGCAATTAGTATATAGGAAACTGATATAGAGAGAGAACTCCCTATATACAGATATATAAATAAAAACTCTTTAAAAGAAAAAGGGAGAAGAGAGGTGGAAGAAAGAAGAGGAAATCACTATGATAGCAAAGATTAGTGAGGGGAAGGACAGATGAAATAGGTAGGGTGCAGTGGGGACTTGAAGAGATAGTGAGATAAAAGCAACAGATCAACAGTAATTAATTATATATAACATATAACAAAAGGTACAGAAATGATTGTGAAGAACAAAATGTACATGAATGAAATAATATATATGAAGTGTTGTTATGAGCCATTGATTCACTTGTGACTCACAGCGAGACTGTGAGCATGAAAGCTCTGAATCCTGCTCTACTCCAAGCCAATCTCACTGTCTCTGACACAGCTACCATCATTACCTCAGTTACTGTGTCAATTCACCTCATCTGGGAACTTGTTCGTCTGTGCTGTCCCTCAACCCTGCCAAGCATGACTGGCCCCTCCTGGCTACATGACCAAAGTATGTGGGACGGAGTCTTAAAACCTTTGTCTCCAAGGAGCAGCTTCATTTCACCCTTCCAGGACAACCTGTTAGTTCTCTTGGCAGTTTATAATATGTTCAAAACTCTTCCCCAGCAGCACAACTCAAAGGCATCAGTTCTTCCATCCTCATTGGTCATTGCCCAGATCTCATATGCATTGTTGTTGTTGTTATTTGCCATCGAGTCGTCTGCGACTCATAGCAACCCTATATCCAAGAGCCCTAAACGCCGTTCTATCCTGCGCCAACCTCACCATCTTAAACACACTCATTCCCACCACTCCACTCACAGAATCAATCCATCTCATTGAGGGTCTTCCTCTCCTGCGCCGTCGCTCCACTCTCCCAAACATGATGTCCCTCTCCAAGGACCAGTCCCTGCTTGCAATATGCCCAAAGTATGTCAGATAAAGTTTCAGAATCCTTGACTCCAGGGAACATTCTGGCTTCACCCTCTCCAGGACAAACCTGTTTGTTCTCCTAGCAGTCCATGGTATATTCAACACTCTTCTCCAGCACCACAACTCAAAGGCATCAATTCTCTTTCTATCATCCCTATTAACTGTCCAACTCTCCAATGCATAGCACGTAATTGCAAAGACTATACCCTGAATCAGGCACACCTTAGTCTCCAGCCTGATGTCACTGCACTTCAGTACTCTTGAGAGGTCCCTCACAGCTGACTTTCCCAATGCAATTTGTTTCCTGATTTCCCGCCTGCTGTTACCAAGAGTGTTGACTGTGGAGCCAAGTAAACTAAAACTTAACCATCTCAATCTCTTCACCATCCATACTGATGCTGCCAATTGGCCCAGTGATGAGAATCTTTGTTTTCTTGATATTGAGCTTCAATCCATATTGAAGACTGCAGTCCCTGACCTTCTGCAGCAAGCGCTTCAAGTCCTCCTCAGTTTCAGCGAGCAGGGTTGTGTCATCTGCATAATGCAGGTTGTTGATGATTCTTCCACCAATCCTGATGCCACATTCCTCCTCGTACAGCCCAGCGTCTCTGATGATCTGTTCTGCATACAGATTGAAAAGGTATGGAGACAAAATACATCCCTGACGGACCCCTTTCTTGATTTTGAACCATCCAGTGTCTCCCTGCTCTGTTCTGATGATTGCCTCTTGGTCCAAGTATAGGTTTCGCATGCGTACTAGTATAAAAATGAATTATGGTATAAGTGAAAAAATTTAAAATTATACACAGAATTACCACGTGACAGAGAAATTCTACTCTTAGATAAAGATTATAGAGATAGATATATAGTTTAAAATCTAAAAGCACAGGCTGAAATAGATGTTATATACAAACTACATAACAGCATTTTTCACAATAGTCAAAAGGTAGAAATAACTCAGTGTCTGTCAAAAACCTGATAAACAAAATGTAACACAACCATAAAAAGGAATATTTCTAGAGTCAAACTCCCTAAGCTAGAAACTCAACTCTTACTTTTATCTATGTGACTTATATCTTAACCTCTCTGCCTGAATTTCCCACTAGAAAAATGTGGATCACAATATTATAGACCTATGTGATTGTCAAATGGATTAAATTAGATAATACATGTCTAGGTATGTACTAAACACTCAACAAACACAGAAAAATCAAGTTATGATACATGTTCCAACATAGGTCAATTTAGAAAACAGTATGCTAAGTGAGTTAAGCCGGACACAAATGAATACTGCCTAATCCTTAACACATGAAGTATCTGGGAGTAGACAAATACAGTAAGTTAAAAGTAGATTAGTGAATACTAGGGTCTGAAAGGGAGAAAGAAAAAGGACTAAACAAAACTCATGCAAGCTTTGGAAAATTCACCCAACAATTGTGATACTAAAACTGGATTGATACTCACTGATAGAGAGATTGGAGAATATTATGAGCATTATCAGAATATGGTCAGCATGTGTTTCTACGCAGACATATGGTGGTGAGTGACTTTGCATTAACATATTCATGGTGAGAAAAGTCTTTATGTGGGACAAGTGGTTTTTGCTTTCTGGTGTGCCTGATCCAGTCCATGGTCTTCACAATTACTTGATATATATCACAAAGTTGGATGATGACAAAGGATGAGAGAAGAATTGATGCCTTTGAGTTGTGATGATAGAGAAGAGTCTTAAACATACCATGGACCACCAAGAAAACAAACAGATCTGTTTTGGAGAGGGTGAAACCAAGTTTCCCCTTGGAGGCTAGGATTTTCAAACTCCATCTCACATACTTTGGGCTTGTTGCAAGGAGGAACCAGTCCTTGGAGAAGGATATCTTGCTTGGAAGGGTGGAAGGATAGACAGCGCAGTTGAGAAAAATCCTGGATGAGATGGACTGACTTAGTGACTGGTGTAATGGGGTTTCAGAGATGATCAAATTGGCTCAGGATAGAGCAGGCTTTAGAGCTGCTGACAGAGGATCACTATGAGCTGGAATCAACACAGCGGCATATAACAAGAAGTCTAGTTGAACTGAGGTCTACGATATACTCTAGTAGAATATTATCTTCTACGTCATACTGTCCCTCAGTATAAAGAATAGTAATTGTTGCTGTTTGACCTTTTAAATTTGGTCAATCCTGTCTTCCTCCCCCCACCCCATTATGTTGGGTCATAAAATTCTTTAGAAGAGGAAATGTAGGCTTTTAGGTGGAAATTTTAAATTTTATTTTTTTTTAAAAAGTACAAATCCTGAAGTGTGACTATCCTGTTACTAAACTGGCCCTGTATGAGAGTAGTAAAAAGCCTAGAGAGTTCATTACGGCAGCTTTGAAATGATAACTAGAAAAAGGTCAGTTTTTTAGATGCTTTCACTAAGGAGGTAGAGTTGGAAGTAATCAGAGATTTGGAACCTAGAAGAGTCCTGCAGCCTTAAATTGTAAGAGGCTTGAGTTCTCCAATTAAAATCTTCTCTAGAAAATGTCTTTGCTAAGTGAAGTATCAGAACCCTTGTATTTTTGTAGCTACAGGAACTCAGCTTATGTAAGTTAATGGTGAAATTGGATTAGCTAGATGGAATTTTGCTTTACCACCAATATTTTAAGAAATTGTCTGTTACTAAAGATAGCTGAGGGACAGCTGCTCATTGAAGAGAAGCGGCCTTTTTGATTCTGCCGGCATTAGATACTGACTTAGAAAAAGGAATAAAAATGGTACCAATCTAGAAAGTTAATCTGGTGTTGTGCTGAGATAGATCCAGAAATAGTAGGAAAATAGGAAAGATCTTTCATTCCAGCTTTCAAGTGGATTAATAAGAGGATTTAAATCCTAAATATGCCCAGGATAAACTCTAAGAGTTTATAGGTTACTTGATAGTTAACTTTTACTCCGGAAAAATATTAATATAGTACCCATGGGAAGATGTTCAATATTTTCTGTCTTTTGTATTAGCTGTAATTTATGCTGATGGCTATCAGTAGACCTATTCAATAATTGGACTACAACATTTAATGAACTAGTATTGATTTACCATGATACCTGAGGCAGTAAAATTATAATTATGAATGGTTGTTGAGTGAGGTATGGACAGAAACTATATTCTGACAGTCATTCAAAGTACATAAATAATTTGAAGATGCAACATGAATTTGGGAAAGTATTTGAATGAAGCAACTAAGGAGATGCATCTCATCTGTAGCACAGGAACCCAACAACCTTAAGAGGTACCCAGCCCTGTTCAGATGGAGGCCAACACCCAGGACCAGAGCCTTGGGATCCGTTAACACCACCTTTCTAGAACTCAGGTTTCTCAGTGAGTAGTAGATGCAATTTTTTAAAATGTGATTGGAAGTACAGCTTTTTAAAAATTTCCATCTCAGCTTTATTCTGAGAGTAATTCCATAAAATGCATGTCTATCAGCAACAAATAGGTGGGTATGTATTCCCTGAATCGTGTGCAGTAAGAGTGAAAGCATCCTGTTGACTGACTAGCCTGAGCTCCACATGTTGGATCAAAGGCAATGTTATGTCCTCAGTAATAGTCCTGGGTCACTGGATCCAGTGAGCTGGACAAAGGAAATTACTGTCGTGGGAGATTTGGGCCAATCAAGCTTCACCTCTGTAACAGAAAGTGGCTTTAACGTCACCAAAAACACATAACTGTGGGTTGAACATTTCAAAGAATACATTTTATAAAGTCAGAGATATATACAACTCCTTTAATAATCTAGGCCTCAGATGAATATATTTGAGAAAAACATGCAAAGAGAATAGTGAGATAAGGCTTGTTAGCTATACAAATATAATTAGCATCTGAAGAATAGTTTCTAAAACTTGAGTAACAATGTCATTTCACCTAATATTACATTGTTTACATATATGTACTGCAGCTCTGAAAACATGCATGTGTCTCAAGTATCTTAATATTTTTTTAAATTGTTAAGTGCCTACAAGTTGATTTTATGGTTTAATAATGCATAACTTGAGTAACTTAATACTTCCAGGGATAGTCACTTAAAGAGAAATTTCTGTTCAAATGAATTTACAAATGTAACCCACTATTATCAAGTAACAAACTAAAGCATATATTTAAGGAAATTTTCCTAGCAATGAATTAGTAGTCGTTAGTGTTGTAGTTTAAAACTTAGGAAGAAAGGGAAAATGTCATAAAAAGACTTCCCCATAAGAAAAGTCCTCTATCAGATGGCTTTATAACTGAATTCTACCAACCATTCAGAGAAGATCTATCGTCAATTCTATTTAAAATAATTTTTAAAAAAATAGAAAAAGAAGGAATACTCCCAGAGTCATTCTATGATGCAAGCATAACAGTAATACCAAAACCAGGCAAAAATATTACCAAGAAAGAAAACCAGTATCAGACCAATATCTCTCATGGATATAGATGCAAAAAATTCCTTAACAAAATCCTAGACAATAGAATCCAAAAGCACATTAAAAAAAATAAAATAATTCACCATGGCCAAGTGGGATTCATAATAAGTATGCAAGGATGGTTCAACATAAAAAAAACAATCAACGTAATTCACCATATAATAAGAACCATATGATCTTAGCAACTGATGCAGAAAAGGCATTTGACAAAAATCTAACACTTCTTGATTTAGATAGTCAGCAAAATTTAAGTGGAACGAAATTTCCTCAACATAGTGAAAAGCATATATACAAAACCAAGAGTTAATATCATTCTCAATGGAAAAAGATTAAAAACATGTTCCTTGTGAACAGGGATCAGACAAGGATGTCCACTGTCACTACTTCTATTCAGTATTGTACTGGAAGTGCTTGCTAGGACAATATGACAAGAGAAGGAAATAAAATGCATCCAGATCAGTAAATAGATAGTCAAACTTGCTACATGCAGATGATATGATAGTGTACATAGAAAACTCCAGGACTCAACAACAACAACAGCAACAACAAAAAATTGTTAGAGTTAGCAGGCCAATTTAGTAGAGTGGCAGGATATAAGATCAATATCCAAAAATTAGAGAGATTCCCCTATAGTAACAAAGAGAACTCAGAGAAAGAAACCAAGAAAGCAATACCATTTATAACAGCCAACCACAAATTAAGATACCTAGGATGAACCTTACTAGAGATACAAAAGACCTATACAAAGAAAACTCCAGAACATTTCTTCAAGACACAAAAAATGATCTAAAGAAATTGAAAAATGTACCCCATTCATGGATAGGAAGACTCAATATTGTGAAAATGACAATCCTACCAAAAGCAATCTACATATTTAATGCAATCCCTTAATCCAGATACCAAATTCATGTCTCAAGGAGATTGAAAAGGAAATTGTCAAGTTTATTTGGAGAGGCAAGAGACCCCAAATAATCAACAAACTTCTGAGAAACAAAAATGAAGTGGGAGGTATAGCACTCCCTGACCTCAAAACTACAACACAGTGGTAGCAACCATATCAGCATGGTACTGGTACAATGACAGACACATATATCAGTGGAACAGAACTGAGAACCCAGAAACAGACTCAGCTATCTATGGTCAACTGATATTCAGCAAGGAAATAAAACCTATCAAATGGGGAAATAGTAACCTCTTCAGCAAATGATGCTGGCAAAATTGGACTGCTTCCTCTCATGCCAAACACAAAAATCACCTCGAGGTGGATAAGAGACTTAGGAGTAAAGCCCAAAACCATAAAGTTCAAAAGAGAAAAACTGGAATCAAGTTCAGAAGCTCTGATCTATGGTATAAAAAGACTGCCAAAACAGCCAGAAATGTGCAATCTGAAGAGGATAAAATTGATGAATGGGACCTTCTAAAGATTAAATCCCCGTGTCCATCAAAAACTTTTTCTAAAAGATAAAAAAAAAACAAAACAAACCTTACTGATGGGGAACATTTGGCATTATCATAACAGACAAGAGTCTCATAATGAAAGTTTATAGAATATACCTGGGCCTCCACAAGAAAAAGTCTGATAACTCAGTTACAAAATGGGCAAAAGACATGGAAAGAATTTTCACAGAGGAAGATATTCAAATGGCCAAGAGATACATGAAGAAATGCTCCAAATCATTGGCAATAAGAGAGATGCAAGTCAAAACCACAATGAGAAGCTATCTCACTCCAGTAGCAGTGACAAAGTTTAACAGGACTGCAAGTAATAATTGTTGGTGAGGATATGGTAAGATACGAACTCTTTTACATTGTTGGTGGGATTGTAAATGGCCAAGTGGGTAAGAAGTTGTGCTGCCAACCCAACGGTAGGCAGTTCAAATCCACCAGCTCTTTCTAGGAAGAAAGATAGTAAATCTCCTTCCACGTGACTTATAGCCATTGAAAATCCACTGTTGGTTCAGCTATGAGTCAATTCCAACTCATCAATCAGAATATATACGTGATGATGATTAGAAAATATTAATGATGTGCCTCTTGAAGAAAGAGAGTTTCTAGCTCTCATCCAAAAGGGCCGGAAGCAGCAACGACTCAGGATAAAAAATCGTAACACCTATACTGGGGACTCAGACACTCCCTTTGAAAGAAGCAGAACTTTAGAAAAGAAAACAAAAATAGCAGATTCCAGGTGTAAGAAGAAAATGTACAAGGTTGATCCAGAACACCTGTTTATACCAGAAACCAAAGAAATTACTAGTCTACTTGGGGCACACCAAAGCCAAAGCAGCCAGAGGTGACAGAAAAGGGACTTTCAGAGAGAAAGAGGACAATCAGACATCAACAAGGTAACAACTGCAATGACTGGAGTGCATCAGATCTTCTTAAGTTCTTAGTTTCAAAACAATGAAAAGGGAAAAGAATCCCAAAATAAAAATCTTTCACTCTGTTTTGGAGAAAAATGCTAGTGAATCAATGTATCATTTTAATAAAATCGTGTGTGTGTGTGTGTGTGTGTGTGTGTATCAACAACTATTCTGCCTGTCAGGACACTGTAAATGAATAATACCACAGAGTAGCTCCATGGGACAAAGATGAGGTCGTCGACTGCCATAAAGGGTTGCACCCTTGAACACCCTAACGGCAGCTCTTTTCTATTGCTAGAAGGCACTATGAGTTGGAATTGACAAAAGTGGGTTTTATTTTCTGCTTTTCTTTTTACAGATTAGAATATTTTTGCAGCAATAATTTTTGGTGTAAACAAATTACTGTATGTTGATATATTAACTGAACCCAGGAATTGGTGGGTTTTCAGTGAACGCGGGTGGTACAGCAGGTTATGTGTTCAATGTTAGTGAGTGCTTTGCTCTGAGCCCTGATGGTGCACTGAGTTATGTGTTGGATATCAGCTGGCAGCCCAGGAGCACAATGGAGGCCACCATGAATTGTACTCGACTCCTTGGTACCAAGTTATTCTCTACTGGGCACTGTATTAAATAGTTTACATGAATTATCTCACTGAAACTTCACAAAATCTCTATGTTTTATTAACCAAAATCTATACGACATTTACTCCAATTATAAGCACTCTCATCACCGTCCAGGTGGCGCCAACAGGTGAATGTGCAGCAGGTTTTCGGAGGTGGTGAACAGCACAGGAGGAGACGCCCTCCTCCCCCAGCGAGCTGCTGGTGAATTCACACTGGCACTGGGCATGGTTTTCTGATTCGCTGCTCAGGCCCCTACAAGCTATATCACCACTGTGTCCTTACTGCCATTACAAAGATGAGAAAGCTGTTAAATAGAGAATGTGTGCAAGGTCAGAAACTTACAAAGTACTTGAATTACGATTTAAAATGTGAAACTCAAGTCATGCAACTGGTCTGTTCCAAACCAGTATCTTAAATTACTATAATTATAAGAAGTAGTATGGAGGATTATGAGAGACAGGATCAAGAGAAATTTTTAAGAAATGATGTCTAAAGTGAGACAGCATTTACAAAGAGGGAAGCAGGAATAACGTAACTGTCTATATATCAGTTGGCTATTGTTAGGTAACAAACTACCCCCAAACTCAGTGGCATAACAATAAGCATTTATTCCTCATGCTGGAAACAGTTAACACTGGCTAGGATTGCTCATACGCTCGCAAGTGGACTGGACTTTGGATCCACCAAGCTCTCATTATTCAAGGGCCTTTGTTTCCAGTGCAGAAGAAGTGAGATCAAACAGAAACAGCATGTCTTTTTCAGAACTAGGGTTAGATGTGGCACATCGTCACCCCTCTTGGTGCCAGAACTGGTCCCGGTATAAACCCACTGCCGTGCACTGGATTTCCACTCCTGGCAACCCCACTTGGTACAGAGTCACACCTTCCAGAAGCAAGTCACCAGGCCTTGCTGGCTGGCTCCACAGGGGAGCTGTCACCCCAGCTATCACTCAACGTTGTGTACACACTGTATAACTTGGAACCTCAGACCAGGTGGAATGATGGCGGCTTACACTGCAAAATTTCACAGAAAAGAAGGAAATACATAACTGTTGCGAAATGCTCTGCATGATAAATCAAAGCTTCGGCTTGCTCCTGACGCTGCCACAGGTGTCTTCAGGGCTTAGGAACAAAAAAATCCAAGAATTTCGTGCCAGATCTGTTTTAGCACTATTTCTCAGTAAAGCAGGAGGGGTTCTATGCGTGTCACTATGCTGAAGCTGCCACTTTGCAGCCTGCAGGCTCCTCCTCTCCTCTCTTGCCTTCGTATCTGTAATTGTGATTATGAAGAACTGTTGCTCAACTTTCTAAATTCTTCAGAAACCAAATAGTACCTGAGGGTATAGAGAGCCAGTGCGCTTGATTAAACACTGCCAGTGCGAACCTTACCGCAGAGCTTTGCTGAGGCCCCTCAATGAGCAGCACATCAGTGGAGAGAAAACGGCTTTTCCATTACAAAGACATTTGCCTTCAAGCAGATTTCCACCCACAGCAGCCCCACATGTGTTCCAGTGGGCAGTGCCCAGTCATTTACTTCAGCTGGGTTTCAAAAGTGGGTGGGTAGGCGCTCTGGTGGTCTAGTCCACAGGAAGATGTGCTGTTAATGCAGAGGCTGGACCTCTCTGGTGACCTGAGTCCATCATGACTCCCGAGGAGAAAGATGGGTCTTCAGTACCATTTATAGCCTCAGAAAAACAATGGAGGATCAGCTATGCGCGGATCTGGACATGACAATGATGAATTCTTGTACTGTTTGTTTCTTTTTCTTCCAAGATGCCATTCGGTGATTTTGAACCTGGAACCTTTTGTGTAGGAACTGAGCCTGTAATTTGTGTGTTACCATCTAGTGACTGTGCTTACCTCACTCATTCCCTTCCCACTGCCCCGAGTCTGTTCCCACACACCTGACACCCCAGCCCCCGCACTGGGCTTCCTGGGCTGTGGGCCACAGTGGGGGTCACAAGAGGGGGAGAATGCTGCTCCTTCTCCCTCAGAGTCACGGGTGGATTCAAACCGCTGGAGATGCTTGACCTCTGGATCAGCTGCACAGTTTGCTGAAGACTACTCTACCTGAGCTCGTCACTCCCAAACTGTCACTTTCCTTCCCTGGAGCTAATTCCCCTACCACAGGCCTTGGTTTGAAAGCAGCAACCCATTCCCTCTTTAATGACTTTGCTGCGGGAAGCCGCTCTGAGGTGTGCCTCAATTACAGTGTTTATGAGCTGCAGTGCTCAGAGTGTGTTGCAGTTGTCCTCTCTGCAGCTGTCACAGAGCACAGCAGCATAAGGAGAACTACAGCAGTTTAAACCTGAGAAAGATACAGCCAGGCATCATTGTCTGAGAAAGAAAATAGGTTTTTTCTAAGTCAGAGCAAGCTCTGAAGTCTGGAAATCTGAGAGGACATTTTTGCATGTGGAACACATGATTAAAAGGTGTTTTGGTTTGGTTTTATTTTTTTTTCTTCATTTTCTTTAATGATTTGAAAATATCTAGATATGAATGGAATTCCTTTCCCAAGAACCACAATTCTCACCTGGCTGTTTGTCCTTGATCTTACTGAGGGAGCATTTTGTTCAGGTAAAATGATGCACCAGGTGGACTTGAACCTCCAGGCTCTGAGATGAAACTCATTGGTGCCTGGCCCCACTGTGGACACCCTTGGAGGAATTCTAGGAGGGGGTCTTGGCCTGAATGGGAAGAATATGTGGAACAAAACTCAAAACTGTGAAAATGGTGGGCTATCTGGTGTCAAAAAGACTGGCAGAAACCCCTAAAACTGGGATTCTTAGTCGCTAGTCAGTGCTGGAAGTAGGGTTTCAAAATGTATCCTCACTTTTAGCAGTTTCCTGTCTGCTACCTGAAATCAACTATTGCCTCAAGAATCCTTGGTTTCTTACAGTGGAACATGAAATTCTATAATCACAGTCTGAACTCTACATATGCTCAATGTTAATGCAAAGGTCAAGGTTTCAGATATATTTCAGAGTAAGTCAGGGGTCTACCCACTCAAACACATACACACATATGTGATATGTAAAAAGTTAACTATATGGTATTATAACTCTACAATTACATATTCTACATATTTAAACATTGAAGTAAAATGTGTCCTAGTAGATATTGTACTTCTAACTGTCTCAATAAAAGTCTGTGACACTCCAGTCGCCCTTGAGGCCACACAGGTTTTTTTCTCTTTTTCCTGCGTTAATAATCTTGGTTTATGCGGACACAGAAAATGGTAGAAGCA
This sequence comes from Elephantulus edwardii, assembly GCF_000299155.1. Classification (NCBI taxonomy): domain Eukaryota; kingdom Metazoa; phylum Chordata; class Mammalia; order Macroscelidea; family Macroscelididae; genus Elephantulus; species Elephantulus edwardii. The sequence continues at coordinate 1,328,209 of NW_006399950.1, forward strand.
GAATACCTTGTAATTACTTATTTCATTATCACACAGACAGCCAGTTTAGCATAGTGACACCCACATTATCAATTAAATTGTCAATGGAATTCTTGAGGTGCATTTTTAAATCCACATATGTATATTTTAATTGTTATTTATTTGTGGTTATATCATATATACACTGTATGGGCAAGTAACCGCTACAACGTTAAATTTGGAAGAACAGAAAAATTAAAAGAAAATACTTATTTACATTGGTTTGCTCACATTTCCCCCTAAATTCCTTTCACCTTATCATTAGTGAGAATTACGTGATGCATGCTACCCACAAGTGTTTCTAATGTGTCTCTCTATCTATTCTGTTGTCAGGTGATGTCCAGCAACTTCAACTCTTAATGACCCTCACCACACCAAAGGAAACCCTGCCTGGTACTCTGCTGTCCTCATAGCCCCACTTTCCTTTGAGCCACTATTACAGCTGCTGGGTCAGTCCATCTCCCAGGGTTGCCACCCTCACAGCCTGCTGTCCTCCAGGCCACCGTTAGAGCCGCTGGGTCAGTCCATCTCACAGGGTTGCTATTTTGGTCCTTATCATCTTTCTCCTCTATGATTCCTGTAGAGATTTTTGTTAGTCTTAGTACGGAATGGCTTTTGTAAGTAACATTTGATTCACCTCCATATTCTACAGAATTAGTTGTAAATTTTAGTAGCTTCCACATGAATAAAAATATTGCTGCAGGAAGGGTCTTGGTCATTTTCCCAGGTCTCAATTACTCTTCTGTGAAATGGATGTCACTGAAAACAAATGAAATCATGGTCACGGGACCTTTATAAAACATTAAGTAAACTGATACTCATATGTCAGTTATTTTTGTGTTATTGTTGTTGTTGTTAAGTGCCGTCGAGTCACAGGCGACTCATAGCGACCCTATGAAGGAAAGTCTTTGATGCTTGGGTGCCTTTCATCCTCTCTCTGGTTAAAGGGTTTCTAGAGTCAAGCTATTATGGAAGTGGATGCCAGTCCTCCTTCCAAGCTTGTTTTAATTGGAGAGCTCCACCCCACTCTTTTTGTGATTAGTGTGATTATTAATAATGCTATTTTATATATTGTCCATCTTATTGTTTGTTCTCAGCTATTTTTACAAAGCAATTTTCTGTAACTATATTATAACTTGTTCAAGGCACCTGCTGATATAAATGAAAAAACTTCAACTCCACTGTTTCCAAAAATGCATTTAAATTTCTATGGAAACCTCCATGAAGCATTAAGGAAACATTAGATAGTATCACAGTTACCAGGGAACATGAGGACATTTACAATCCCGCCACTGTCATCATAAGGTGCCAACAGCCATGGGCTGAACTTCTCAATGTCAGTTATAACTTGTCATGATCCACACTGCTGAATGCCTTTGCATAGTCTCTAAAGCACAGACAGACATTCCTCTAGTATTCTTAACTTTCAGCCAGGGTCCATCTGACATCAGCAATGATATTCCTGGTGCCTCGGCCTCTTCTAAATCCCACTTGAACTTTTAGCAGTTCCCTCTCAGTGGACTGCTCTAGCCATTTTTTAATCACCTTCAGCAGGATTTTGCTTGCATGTGATACTAATGATATTTTTCAATAGTTTCCACATTCAGTTGCATCACCTTTCCTGAGAAGGGAAACAAATATGGACATCTTCCAATTCATTGGTCAGACAACCATCCTATACCTGCAAAACCATTCCTGGACCTGGAGGCTGTTGTGCAAACAGAGCAAGGGAACACTGCATGGTTTAAAACTAGGAAGGCAGTGTACCAGGGATTTATTCCCTCTCCACTCAATCTATATGCTGAGCAAATTTTATGAGACGCTGGACTCTATGAAGAGGAATGTGGCATCAGGACTGGGGGGAGACTCACCAATAACCTGTGTTATGCAGATGACACACTCTTGGTTGCTGAAAGTGAGAAGGACTTGAAGCACTTGTTGGAGAAGATCAAGGTATGCAAGCTTCAAAATGATTTGCACCTCAATGTCAAGAAGACGAAGATTCTTACAACTGGACCAATAGGCAACATCATGATAGATGGAGAAAAGATTGAAACTGTCAACAACTTTATCCTGCTTGCATCCACAAGCAGTCAGGAAATAAGAGGATGTAGTGCATTGGGAAAGTTTGCAGAGAGACCTCTCTAACTTACTGAGGAGTAATGATGTCAGTTTGAAGACTAAGGAGGATTTGATTCAGGCCATGGTCTTTCTGATCACTTGCTGTACATCTGAGAACTGGACAATGAATAAGGATGACAGAAGAAGTATTGATGCCTTTGAGCTGTGATTATGGAGATAAGTGCTCAACATCCCATGGACGGCCAAAAGAACAAACAAATATCTTGGAAAGGGTGCAGTCAGAGTGTTCTTTGCAGGCAAAGACGATGAGGTTTTACCTCACATACCTCAGGCATGTTGCTTCTTGTCGTTGAGTACCACTGAGTTGGAACTGACACACAGCTGACTCTCCAGCAGGTTTTCAAAGGTAGTTAATCACATGGGGAAAGACCGCCCATCTTTAACCCACAGAGGAGCTGCTGGATTTGAACCATGTGCCTTTGGGTTTCAGTGCAGCTTCTTACCACTAAGCTACCAGTGTTCCCTTGGGAACATTGCTAGGAGGGAAACATCATGCTTAGAAAGGTGGAGAATCAGCAAGGGAGAGGCAAGTTCTTGACCAGGTGGACGGACAGAGTGACTGCTGTAATGGGCTGTAGCGTGTCAGGAGGTGTGAGGATGGCACATGATGGGACAGGGTTCAGATCTGTTGTTCATTGTAAGTCTTACCTAATTCGACAGCACCTAACAACAACAACAACAGGCAGAACTGCAATGCAAACAGAATTCTTTCATCCTAGATGACCATGATATCTACATGCCCACTCTTTTCTGTTTTCTGAGGAATGAAAAGACTAGTCAGATCACTTTGCTCACTTTGGGATGATCTGCTGCTCTATCCTCTGCTATGCTGCTCCTGTCCTCCAGGTCTAATCAGTCTGTCACACATCCTCTCAGAGGACTCTCTTCCTACTTCTGTATAAAAATCGCCACGTTGCTCCACTTTAGAGACAAGTTTTATAAGGAGAATGCCGGGGCTGGTTATCACACATTCCAGGACTGGGGAAAGGGAGAGAAGTCTGTAAGGGGTGCATGGTGAAGAGTCAAGGCCTCCTCCCATGAGGCGAGACACTGTCTTCACCGTGGGGTGACCACGCTGGGGTGAACTATCGAGAGGAAACCCCTTTCTGGTTTTTGTCAGCAGAGGCAAAAATTGGCACATAATAACTTGCACTCTTTTCCGCTCCATTTCATAAATACACTACAGAAAAAAGAATGGATTGATTTATCTGCTCCCAACAGCCTCTACCCTGGAAAAATGCAATCCCTGGAGAGATTAGCAACTTGTTAGCACTGAGACTGGAGGTGGTGATGGAATTAAATCAACAATATATCCCCTCTTTTACTTTCCTTGGATTTGGAATGGCACCTGGAAATTGTTGGTGCTTTTCAGTGACATTGGTGCAGCTTACAGTAACAGCTGCCGCCATGAGCAGGGAGGTCAGGCCTCATTGCCAAAAAAGCACGTAACTAAAACAGATTTATTTGATGACTTCTAGGCACTGATCTTGCAATCTCTCTCTTTGTACCACCTCTGTGGTTTATATCCCTAATCTGTCTCTAATCATTACTTCTTTTCCTCAAGAGCAGAATGTTCTCATTTGCCTTTCTCTTGTCATGTCACTGTCACGTCTGGGTCAGATAAGGGTGGTTTAAATCTGCCTCCAGAAATTTCTGTAGGGCTCAGCTTTGCACAGAAAGTACATACTCTGTAGGGAAAAAACCTTAGAGCTGTTAAATGTAGATTTTAACTGTCTAAATTGCTTTATTACATGAAAGTGTTTCGTAAAACCTTTAGGCAATTTAAACCAGTGGTGATGAAAAGTACTAGCCATTCTAAAATGCCACTCTTTCTGTATCAGCATTCTGAATAATACCTCTATTAGACCTGGGAGAGCTCTTTAAAATTATCTAATATGAAAAGTCTGACTCTGATCAAAGAGGAAAGTGAAGTTCTGAGAAATTATGATTATGCAGCAAAGAAGACTGAGGACCCAGCTCTTGGTGTGCTCTTCTAACACCACCAATAATCAGGGATCTGGGAGCTTAAGTTTAAAATCAGATGAAAAGATGCGAGATGAGAAAAGCTTGATTTGAATATTAACTTTCCTACTTTCCTGTTACAAGACTAAGCAAGTCACAAGGAAACTCATGTGAAAACAATGTGACATTAATTTTAGGGTTTTCCTGGTCTGAAGGGAGCCCGGGTGGCTTTAGAGGAAAGGAGTTGGGCTACCAACCCAAAGACACTCAATCCCACCATCAGTTGCTGCATGGGAGAAAGACGGGCAATTTCCTCCCATCCAATCACAGCCTCTGAAAACCCCCAAGAGGGTCAGCCGTGTATTGGTTCAGACTCAGTGGTACACAATAGCAAATTCGCCTGAACAAGAAGAGACACTTGTCGAAACTCGAAAAGACTTCCATTTTCACCTTTTTTATTGAGAACCTCTAGTAAAATTAAAGGACCTTCATCTATTTCTTTCTGCTTTTTATTCAATACTTTTGATCATTCTTTGAATATACTGCTTTTGCAAATATGTATATGATATTTAAATTTAAATACATATTAAAGCAACAATAAAAGAATAGTAACATAAAATAAAAAATGACTGCAGCTGTGCTTTTATAAGAAACTACCAAAAGTTCATTTCAGAAGAGAAGCTGAAACGAGAATGTAGTTGTTGTTAGATGGATCTTAAAAGCAAAATACTAGAAAGATGTTTACCTGTGTTTTTATAGACTACAATTCAACATTCAATTGTATAGTGCATTTTAAAAGCTATGAAGAACATTTGAAGATTAGGAATTTCAGAATCATTAATTGTTCTCAGATCTATGGAAACTGTTTATGGAACAAGGTCCAGACATTCAGACAGAACGAGGGAATATCATAGGTTTAAAATTGGAACATATATGTGGTAGAGTTGTATCCTTTAATTTTACTTATTCAGCTTGTATGATGGACACATAATCTGAGAAGGTGAACTAGATGAAGAAGAATGTGGCATCTCAATTATAAGAAGACTCATTTTATAACCTGTTACATGCAGACGACACAAACTTTCTGGCCAAATGTAAAGATGACTTGAAGCACTGACAGGTGAAAAATCCAAGACTACAGGCTTCAATATAGACCACATCTGAACAATAAATTCTCAAAACTGGAGTTAATAACACTGTGGAGATAAATGGAAAAGGTACTGATGTTGTCAAAGATTTTAGGTTTACTTGAATCAAAAAATAATGTCAGGGGAGGCAGAAAACACAATGTGTTATACTGAGAAAACATGCAACAAAAAATAAGTTATGTATATACCTTAAAAACTGAAGATGCCATGAAACAAATTGTGAGTGAATGTATGCAAACCAATACAAATGTGGAAAAAAAGATGAGGGGGGGAAAAATTGAAGATGCTACTTGAATGGCTACCTTGTTCCTGATCCACGTCCTGATCTTTGAAATTGCTTCTTATGCATGACATTTGTACATAAAAAAGGAAGATCAAAGAATTTAACTGTGGTATTGGCAAAGAATATTCAGTGTCAGATGTTCTGTCAGGGGAATGAGCAAGTCTGTCTTGGAGGAGAACAGCCTGACAGGCCTGTGAAAGGAGCACGGCGTGGCTTCACTGTCTGTTTACTGCAGAGTCTGAGGAACAGTCAACAGCTGGGGAAAGAAAACCCTGTATTGGGTGAAGGGACATTCAGTCAAAATGAGGGAAATCCTCAATGCAACATCTTGTTACAGTGGTTCCAGCAAGTGACAAACATGGGAGTGACAAGAGACCAGTGTGTACCTGGCAGCGTCGCGCTTAGCCGGACACAGGTCACCCCGAGGTGGAGTGGAATTTCTAGCAAGAAATAGCAACAGAAGAGTTGGAGTTCCACACTCTGTAGGTTGTTTAGGGGTGCCTTGTTTGAGCTACCAGATTAGTAAAATCAGCATTAATTTTCAGAAGGAGCCAGTAAAGCTAAAAGCGACATTTCTGTCGGCTGGTCACTGAGTCGTCCTCAGCTAAGAAACTGCAGTGTTGACCCATATAGGTTGAATCTCACTCACAAACAAAGATTATTTTTTTTCCTTTAAAAGCATAAACTAATATATTCTGGCTAAATGGAAAATGTTGTTTTTCTTTTTTAAAAAATTTAAAATTTTTTCATCATCTATTTTTATAGTTAACTGTTTAAAATTTTATACTAGTTTATAAAATTTCAATAGTTTTTGAGAATAGGTTCTTCCAATTTC
>NW_006399950.1:1334721-1338147 GCF_000299155.1 Elephantulus edwardii
GTTCTTTTTTCTGTTCTTGTTTTGGGGTTTTTAAAATTTTATTTCATATTGATTTACTTACAAAGTTTGAATACATAGTTTTTCACACCGGATCTTTCCTATTTCCTTCACTCACACATACCCACACATCAAACTGTGCAACCCAATGATTGACTGCGCCTCCCCGCGCCCATCCTCACCCTTCCACTTCCACCCGCCCCACTCCCGTTGGATCTTCATACTCATTCTCCAATAATAGTTTTATACAGGATTTGTCCTTATGGAACTGACTTAGTTCACACAGCATGATGCTCTCCAGTCCCTCCCAAGTTGGGTAGTAATTTACACAATCATTGTTCCTGTGTGCTACATAGTATTCCATTGTGGGAATGTACCATAATTTCTCAATCCATTCAATTGTGCTTGAATATCTGGGCTATTTCCATGTTCTTGCAGTGGTTCTTGTACTGCTATGAACATTAGTATACCAGTATTCATTTGTGCCTCAGTTCTCATTTTCTCAGGGTATATTCCAAGCAATGGAATGAAGTTCCCATGCTCAGCTTTTTAAGGAAGCGCCAAACTGCCTTCCAGCTGTTGACTAAAATGAGACATCTTGTTCATAAATACAAATATAAGGCTGAAAAAGAAAGCTAAGTTTTAAAAAAATAGTTTTATTGAGATATAACTCATATTCTGTCTAATTCACTCATTTAAGATATAAAATGTAAGTGGAGTTTGATATATGTATAGAAAAATATTCATCTCTTGGCCACTGTCTGATTGTCTTCAAACCTAAGCTACCTCTGACTGAATTTATTTCTCCATATATGCTTATTCTGGATGTTTTATATCAGTGAATTAATACAACATTGGCAGTCTGTGGCGTCTTTCACGCCGCATATTTTCAAGGTTTATATGTGTTATTGGCAGCTCTGGGGGCACAGCCAGCAGGAAGCAGCACTACTAAGCCAAGCCCGTACCTCTCTGGTGGTTCAGTTCACCAGCTGGTCTGCAGGAGATGAGCACTAGCCCCCTGTGCCCCAGAACTCACTGCAGGGTCAGCTGTGAGCTGGCTCAACTCAATGCCAGTGAGCAAGGGAGTGACCCATGTCTTGGCAGGCATCAGCAGGAACTTATTTAAAATTTAAGTGTAGAATTTCCTCTTAGATAATTCACTTGCCCCTTCTGATTTTTCACATGTAAGTTATACACACACACACACACCGGAAAATTCAGGTTTTCAATACACTTCCTAGATAACATGCCTCCGGAAGCTCTAAGAACTTTGATAAATGCTGATAGTTGAAGAAGGGCTTCAAGTCTTTTGTTCATAGTGTTGCTATGAGTCGCGCTCAATTCCAAGGCAATCAACAACAATAGAAACTATTTTAGTTGATTCAAACAGAAAAAAATAACTAATTAATCTTTAATATTTACACATGCATTATTATTAAATATGCAGAAGGCAAGGGAATAGAAATGTTTGACCACCATTAACAAGTGCTGCTGGTGATTAAATAGGGCAATCCTATGAAAAAACTAAAACCAAACCACACACAAGCAAAAATACCCACCGAATTTGTAAAATGAAAAAGGCAAGAATAGGTGCCAATGGCTATTTTACTTCCAACTTTATGAGCCTAATTAGACAGAGAGAGGGTTCAATTTAAAGAAGAGGAAGAGATTTGACTCTCTAATGTCAGCTTGAGCAGCTCTCACATTTTAGCGCATTTTTCGCGGGCCTCATTCCTGCCTGAACAGTCACACAATACTGAGTAGTTTCATAAATAGCTTTGATGTCATGGTGGATTAGAGAGATTTTTAAATTACTACTTTGGTGACATGTAAACCAATTTTAAATAATTACTAATACCTAGTTCTATTTTGCTTAACCCAAAAGGCAGTTTCTAAAATATAAAATTAAAGAAAGTCCTGAAAACTGTCATGTAAACCCACTTTGTTTGTTTGTTTATTGGGGTGGCTGGTTAGTGTTGCTCCCCAAGAAACTGATCTGAGGGTACAAGATCAAAAAAGTAAATAAAAACAAATAACAACAAAACACTGCATTCATGTAACCACAAATAATTCAGATGAAATTATTTTTGACGTTAAACTCTGAAAGGTAAATTAAAGAATATAAGACCCAAAAACTTGCAATACACGAAACAAATCATATTATCTTTTGTTATTTTAAATTAAATATATCATCAATGGCAAAATGTATATACCTAGATGTGCATCACTAAGCTGGGTTTTCTTTCTTTTTGTTGTAGTCTGTTCTGAAGTTGCAGCAGGCCACATTTTGTCTCCCACTGACATCTGAGACTCAGAGCTTCCCAGGTCTGTCAATTTGACACCCAGGGCTCAGCCGGAACCTGGCTTTCACTCCCCTGTCCTCTGATACTTCTGCAGCAAATGCTGGTAAGGCTCGATACGGCTTGTGGTTTAGTGTCTTTATCATACAGAGAAAAAATGTTTCCCTCTTGGAGTTCTGCTGGGTGAGAATGGAAAGATCTCATGAAGCCAGTGGGGAATGCCAGTAGGTTAAACACGGACTTTCTGTGAACTGTTTACACAAAGCTGGAGGGTCCACTACTTGCCAAACTCACCTACTAGGACCATTAAGACCCATCTCTGCTCTGGTTTGTGTTTTGTTGTTGTTTTTAAGTATTTAGTTTTGCAAATTAGGAAAACCTCTTATGTGCCAGCAACTAGACTACTGTCATATCTTGACTTAATGAACTAGGCACAGATTTTAATCTTTGTACAGATGTGAATACTGAAGTTTGAAGTTCTTGGCAAACAGCATGCAGACAGTAAAGGGTGTGAACATAGTTGAAACTCAAGATGTGTCCTTGCTGTTGACATTAGGTGTTTTCTGACTGCTTCTGACTCACAGGAACCTTGTTGTTGTTGACTGCCATTGAATTGAGCATGACTCATGGAGACACTATGAGTAAAAGACCTAAAGCCTTTCTATAACTATCCTTTCTCAAAGTTCATAGTTTCCAGAGGTATGTTGTTTAGAAAGTGGATGTCACTCCTGCTTCCAATAAAATAAACACTACCAAATCAGGTGCCATCGTCTGGTGCCTTGCTAACCTTGAGTTTATGGAACAGTTGCTGAGTTAACTTATCTCACTAAGAGTCTTCCTCATAGACTTGCTACCAAGTACAGTGTGCTTCCATAGGGATGTCTGATGACACGCCCCAAAGCCACAACTGTCACTTCCAAAGAACTGCCTGTTTGTACTTCTCCCAAGATGTTTTGTTGTTGTTATGTGCCATCAAGTCGTTTGCGACTCATAGCGACCCTATCCACAACAGCCCTAAACGCTGCTCTATCCTGTGCCAACAGCACTGCCTCTGACACACCCATCCCAATTACCCCAATCACTGAATCAATCCATCTCATAGAGGGTCTTCCCCTCCTGCGCTGTCCCT
>NW_006399950.1:1339887-1413082 GCF_000299155.1 Elephantulus edwardii
CATTAAAAATTATACTGTACTTACACTCATGGAAGCTGTTGTTTATTGTTGTTGTTGGGTTCCATCAAGTCAACTGTGACTCATAGAGACCCTGTTAACATCAGACGGGAACCTTCCCTCTCCTGCACACTCCTTAGCTTCTCCACTATGTTCAAACACCTTGTCTGGTCATTGTGCTAATCCATACTGTTGACGGTCTTCCTCTCCTTCCTGACCCTCTGTCTTTCGCAGAATGGTAATTCTTTTCCAAAGGAGTGGCCCCTCCTGAGAAGGTTCCCCAAGTACATGAGACTGTTTCACCAGTCTTGCCTCTATATTGAAGCCTAAGGTGAAACTGGCCATGTCATGTCCAAAATTCTGGCTTCGTGGTAAGGACTTGTGCTGCCAACCCAGCTCCTCCGCTGGAGAAAGACCTTCCAAAGAAACAGCTTTACCTAGTTCCATGTGCACAGTATGAAAGATGAAGCTTTACCATCTAAGCCTCCAAGGAGTACTCTAACAGCACCCTTCCCAAGACATATCTGTTTGTTCTTTTGGCAGTCCATGGGGTACTCAGTACTCTTCTCCAACACAAGAACTCAAAGCCATCAATTCTTCTTCTGTCACCTTCATTCATTGTCCAGCTCTCCAATGCATAAGAAATGACTGAGAAGACCACGGCCTGAATCAGGTGCACCTTAGTCCTCAAACTGACATTATTGAGCTTCAGCATTTAGAATTGGTCTTTGAGAGTAGACTTGCTCAATGCAATATATCTCTTGATTTCCTGAGTGCTGATACCAAGTCTGCTGTGGAGGCACATTAGTCTACATCAGCAAGTACAGGAAGTCCCCTACTAATTGATGGAGGTATGTGAATTACTCAATCAGATTAAAAAGAAGGAAATGCTTTGGCACATATTTTGCAATCAATAAAAGAACTTGTCTGAGAATAAATTTAGAGGTTAATACAGTAAAGCCAACTGAGACCTTGATCACACTGTCAAGTCAGTAACTGTGCCGCATTAGAAACTGACTCATGTTTGGAATTCCTATTTTTAAAAATAACAGCAGTTCAAATCCACTAATGGCTGCAAGAGGAAGATTGGCAGTCACCCCCTGTACTGATTTACAGTCTCAGAAGTCTGATGAAGGGTAACTATGCTTTGGAACTGACTTGGTAGCAGTGAGAGAGAGATAGATTAATAAGCCATATGACAGAAGAATTTGGACATGCTGCAAGGAGGGACCAATCCTTGGAGAGGGACATCATGCTTGGGAGGGTGGAGGGAGAGTGCAAGAGAGGAAGACCCTCAATGAGATGGACTGATTCTGTCACTGGGGTAAAAGAGATAGGTGTGTTGGAGACAATAAGATTGGCAAGGGATAGAACAGGGTTAGTTTAGGGCTTTTGTACACGGGGTTGCTATGAGTTGCAGGCAACTCAATGGCACATAATAATAACAGCAAGCATTATCTAATTCCATAACTCTACCTTCTTTCTAATCTTAATTTATATGCTCCCCTTAGGCTTTAAAATATGTTTTGGTAGGGTGGTTCTTCCATGCAACGGATAGTACATTGGACTTCTAAAAATAAGTACCGGTTCCTCTCTGATAAGAGAGATTTCACCTTATTTTCAATTAATATTTTTTCCCTCCAAACACTTCATACCTCAGTTAACACACCATACTCTGAAACATAAAGGAAGTAGGTAATGTTGCGGTTTTTTAGATACCTTACTTGATTAGCACATTGGAAGACATGATGTCCAAATTGAGTGTGACCCTAACCCTGTTTATATCTAATCAAGAAAACAAATGTTTCCAGATGATGCCCCTGAGCATTCATCCATAAAATATTTTAAGTAAAAGACATTATTTTAAATAGAGTCTGTCCATCTCCATTGTATTATGTTCTTGCAAATGCAATGGTTTTGTTTTGTCCTGCCCCATTCAATACAGACTGGGCTTCTGACTTCTTTGATAACTGAATGTTGTACAGCTTCTGAGCCCAAGCTCATCTAGAAGTACCTGGTTTTGTTTTCTTGAAATACAATCACAGCGTGACTCCACCTCAGTAGCTTCCCGGAGACCAGGAAGCCCTCTGATTAAAGCAGCACAGACCAGAAGGACTGCTTATGTGATACCCAAACCAGTAGGAAATCATGAACAGCCTTTCAATCTACTCTTCAGGAGTTTGCAATACAACAAAAGCAAATTCATAGAAAAAGTATGAGAAAATAAGTAGATACCATTTCTTTTTAGAGATTGGAGTCTGTGTTCCATGATTAGATTTTATTCCCTTTTATTTCCTTTCCTCCTTTTCCTTCCCTTGAAAGTTGTTAGTAAAATTTAAAAAAAAAATTCCACAGACTTTCCCTTTATTTTGGCACCTTTTCCCCTCCTCCTGTTCTACCAGGCAAACCAATGTCAGTATCAGGAGGCCAGTGACCCTGCACACTGGCTTCCTCAAGAAGCTCTTGACTCCTGCTACTTCCTTCGTCTTTCTTAGAACGGCCTAATTTCTGATGTGATCAGTATTTCTGTAAGAGCCTGATAAACCTATTATAACAAGATGTTAATTGTTGATAACTATTAGATCTTTAGCTTAGTCTTTAGACCTTTGCTGATTAACTTGAAAAAAAAATCCATAGTATTTACCACATTGATTTTGATTCTAATCCTGACCCTCCTAGTCCCACCACTTACCTTAGCTGAATGGTTTTAGACAAGATGATTAAACTTCTTTAATTTAAATGCTCTTACTCTTTCTTTTACTTTTGCTGTTACTTCTTAAAATACATTTATTATCCATATTTCAGGGGTTGTGAACATGAAACATGATGGAGCCCTTGATATCTAATGTTGTTGTTTGGGGGCTTGTAATGGAGGAAAATCCAGGACTTGACCTTGAACATAGTTGATAGTATTTGTCCTCTGAACAATCATTTTCCTTTGTTCCTCTTTTCTCCATTCTCTGATTCTTTCCTTCAGCCAACCGTAGAGTTCTGTTGTTGTATACTGTCAAGTCAGCAGGGACCCAGAGCTGAGCCTCCAGCAGGTATTCAGAGGCCGTGAGTATCACAGGAGGAGATTGCCCATCTTTCGGCTGAGGACTGGCTGGTAGATTAGAACCTCACGCTTTCAGGTTGACAGTGCAACTCCCCACTCCTAGGCCAGCAAAGCACCCTTGACATCTAATAACTGACAATAAAATATTATCAGATTGCATCACGGTAATTAACTCCAACGAGCTCTGGTGGCCTAGTCCATAGGGGGAGGCATTGTTAGCCCAAAGGTGGTGCCTCTTTGGCGATTTGGATGCACCATTTGCTTCACAGGAGAAAGATGGGCAAATGTCCTCCCGTGAGATTTACTGCCTTCAAGACCCTCCTGAAGGGTCAGGTATGAGTTGGCTCCAGCTGAGCAATGAGATGAGAGCTTGAATTATCTTTGTAATTTCTGATTTTGCTACTTAGATGTGTTGTCCCCAGACTGATAAAGTCCTCGATCTTCTCATCCTCAGTGCTAAACACAACTTCGGAGACTTAAGTTGTTAGCAAATATTGATTATACATTGCAAAAGGACAGAATTTTCAGGCATATTCTGAAAATCTTGAGCCTAGTTAGTTCCTTCTGTTTCTTCTTTAAATGGAGCTCGTTATCAATGAAGAGAAAGGTCAACAAAAGTCACGGGCAGAGATCACCTGCATCTGTTTGTGTTTCCGCCTCCCACTTACTACTCCAGGCTCACAGGGACCAGTGTGCTCACAATCAGGTAGTCAGACTGCATTTTAATGCAGGATTTTACAAACATCTGCTTCAGGGCTTGACTGCATCCTCACATATTAAATTTATACTTCTCTAAAGTGAAAAGTACAGTCTGGCTTGCTTTATAGGGGGCATTTTTGGGGCACTATCGGGTCAGAACCAAGCAATAGCTGACCCTCCAACAAGTTGTCAGAGGCAGTTTAACTGCACAGGAGAATTCCTATCTTTCTCCACTGGAGCAGCTGGTGGATTTGAGCCTCGTTCCTTCAGGACTTCTGCACAGCTCCTTACCACTAGGCTATCAGAGATCCCTACAAAGGCATAGTAACTGAAATGAATAGAATAAAATCACTTGGCACACTGACACACAGCAGATGGTCAATACAGAGAATTTGTTCTGGAATAGGGACATGGTTTTAAGAAAGAAAGAGGTAATTCTTCAAATAAAATAATTCAAAATGTGACTAGATTTGGTGAAGAAAAACTGGATATAGATTTGAGAAACTAAAAAAAAGTGTTTTCCAGGTCCTTGAAATTAGAAACAAATGCCAACTCCACAAAATAGTTGATCATAGTGAGAAGATTCATCTGTGAGACCACACACATGTGTCCGTAGGAGGGATTTCAAGCTGTAGGCATTTGATCTATAATAAATGATAAATCCTTAAGTCAACTCTAAACCAGATTAAAGCTTACACGAGAGTGTTTCAGTCTGCTTAACTTCACATTCAACAGGTGGAAAGATTATATTTTTACCCACATCTTATTTATGTATTTTTTATTGTTATTTCAGTGAAAGTTTACTAAGCACATTTTTTTCAGATATTTTGCTTTGTTGTTGTTATGTGCTGTTGAGTCATCTGCAAGTCATAGTGACCCTGTGTACAATAGCCCTGCTCTATTCTGTGGCAACTTCACAGTCTCTGAAACACCCCCATTACCCCAGTCACTGAATCAATCAATCTCATCGAGGGTCTTCCTCTCTTGTACTGTCACTCCACCCTCCCAAGTATGATGTCTCTCTCCAAGGCCTGGTCCCTTCTTGCAACATGCTCAAAGTATGTCAGACGAAGCTTCAGAATCCTTGCCTCCAAGGAGCAGCCTGATCTCACCCTCTGTAGGACTATCCTGTTTGTTCTCCCAGCAGTCCTTGGTATATTCAACACTCTTCTCTAGCACCACAGCTCAAAGGCTTTAATTCTCCTTCCATCATCTTAGTCATTATCCAGCTTTTTCTGATGCATAGCAAGTAATTGCAAAGACTATAGCCTGGATCAGGTGCACCTTAGTCTCCAGACTGACACTGTTGCTCTTCAGTACTATGGAGAGGTCTCTGACAGCAAACTTCTACAGTGAAATTTGTCTTTTCGTTTCCTGGCTGCTGGTACCAAGAGTGTTGTTGTCGTTTGCTTTACAACATTAATTATAATACTCACAAAGAAATTGTACTTTTCTATTCCATCACTGTAATTCTTCCCATTGCCTGCCTGTCTCTCTCTCTCTCTCTCTGTCTCTGTGTGTGTGTGTGTGTGTGTGTATGTATATATATGTATATATGTGTGTATATATATACACTCACATATATACATATATACACACATATATACGTATATATGTATATATATACACACAGATATATATACACATGTATATGTGTGTGTGTGTGTGTATATATATATATATATAAAATCGACCTTAATTCTTATCTACCTCTCTATTTAGCTCCTTTTGTTAGTGCTCTTTTAATGATCATTCCCTTATGATATTCTGCCTTTTCCTTCATCCATTCTGTTACTATTATCTACAAGCCACAGTCTTTTCAATTACTTTCTATGCAACTGGCTTTGAATTGTTTTGGACAAGAGTACTGAATGGACAACAAAAAGAATAAACAAGTATGCCTTGAAGAAAGTGCAAGCAGGGCGCTCCTTGGAGGTGAGGATGGCGAAACTTCACCAGAGATTCTCTGGGCGTCTTTTTGGGAGGGGCTGGTCCGTGGAAAAGACCATCATGCTCAGAAAGGTGGAGAGACAGATTTGCACAGTCATGCAAACCTAACAGAGGGTCGCTTACAAGTCAGTTCTAATTGGGTGGAAATTAGTTATGGGGTTTTTTTTGGTTATTCACTAATTTTTCTTCTCTCTTCATCCTGATTGTTGATAACTATCAAAGACTGCATTCTTGTTTATGGGAACGCTTTATGTATTTGTGGTCATATAGAGTTTGTCCTATTATGACTTTATTTCACTTGGTATAATGTCCTTTAGATGTATCCATGTTCCTAGTGTCTTGTGGGTCCTTTATTGTTCTTTGGTGTTGCCAAGGTGCTTCCTTGTATGAATGTAGTATACAGTTTCGTTAACCATTCACCCATTGACAGATGCTAGGACACCTGTTCTGACATTAAAAGTTGTTCATAAAGGTCCATTGGGTTCTCTTAACTCATTAAATGGATTTTGTTGTTGTTATTAGTTGCCATTGAGTAGAGTATGACTCACAGAAACCCTGTAAACCGTTGACTTGACCTTGCCCTACCCTGTGGCATCCTCATAATCCCTGACACACTAGGGTCTACTGCTGAAATCAGCACTTTAAGTCATCTGGATAAGGAGCTTCCTCCTCTTTGTTGCTCTTCCGTCTTTCCAAGCATAAAGTCCCTTTACAAGAAATAGCCTAATGTAGCTACAAGCCCAAAGCAGGAAAGATCAACCTTCACTAGTTTCGCTTCCAAGAAGCATTGTGGGTGCATGTTCTACCAGTCATGCCTGGTTCTTCTTTGGGCAGTCCATGGAATATTCAGTTCTCTTCTCCAACGTTACAAGTTAAAGACATCAATTCTTCTGTGATACTTATTCATTGTCCAGCTCCAGCCAATAGGAAATCAGGAGATACATTGCATTGGGCCATCAAAGGCCTCTCCAAAATGGTGAAGAACGATGATGATTAAAATTATCAGTAAAGCAATAGTCACAAGCACGAGACAGAACAAATGCTGTTTTGATGAGTTGGAAGCCCACATAGAAGAAATTCCCACAGAAATAACATAATGATTTGCTCATTTTCAGGTAAATATTAGCCAGTGGTTAAAGATAATAGTAGAAACAGAATTTGAGCTTAAGAATTTTAGTCTACCTCAATGTGGATGATTAGTAATAGGGCATACAACTTATCATCATGTATTAGGATGGCAGATTCAGTTTAATAAAAAGCTACATGAGAATAAAAGCAATAATTAATAATAAAAGCTGATTATTTTCAAATGTTACAGATATTTGGATGGCCAACAGACACATGAAGAAATGCTCAAAATCTCCCACAATGTGAGACATGCAAATCAAAACCACAATGAGATATCGTATCACCCTAGTAGCAGTGTCAAAATTTAATAGGACAGCAAGTAATTAATGCTGGAGAGGATGTGGAGAAATAGGAATGCCTATACACTGTTGATGGGATTGTAAAATGATGCAACCACTCTGGAAGGCAGTTTCCCATTTCCTCAGAAAGCTGAACACAGAAATTCCATATAACCCAGCTATTGCAATGTTTGGAGAGACTTGTACACCAATGTTCATAGCAGTGCTATTCACCATTGCAAAAATGTGGAAACAGCCCAAACGTCCAACCACAATTAAATGGATCAAGTATGGTATATTCACATGATGGAATACTGTGCAGTACACAGGAGCAATGATTTTGTAAACTACTGTCTAACTTGAAACAGAGAACATTATGCTGAGTTAACTCAGTCCCGTAAGGACAAATACTGTATAAGACCATTATTGTAGAAAATAGCTAACTAGTAAAGCATGTGAATCTAAGGGAGTAAGGGGGAGCAGAGGTGGAGGATGGGGGAGAGAATCTTAGGGTCACACAAAGTGATGGTGGAGGGAGGGGTGGGTGAAGGAGATGAGAAAGATCCAATATGAAGAACAATGTATACTAACTTTGTAAGTAAACCAGTAGAAAACAATTATATTTAAAATATAAAATCACAAAAATGTGTAAAAAGTATGATTCATAATAGTAAAATGACTATCCAATTAAAAAGTGATTTGACAAAATTTACTCATACCTGACTAATTAGCAAATACATAGCCAAAATAAATAAAAGAACGAAGGCTTCTGGAAGGTGAGGGCCTATCAGAGACCAGTCAGCCTTGCCTGTCATCAGGGGCACAGTCATCGGACTACTAACCAGAAAGTGGGCCGTTCCAACTCACCCAAGAACACCATGAAAGAAAACTGGTGTTATTATAGATATTGCCAAAAGCCCTCTGGACCACACTTCTACGCTAGCACACATCAGCAAGAATTGACCAAACAGAAACTGGCTCAGAGTTTTCTGTCCTGCTTGTCAGAGCAGGGGGTGGTGACATGTCTGCATTATATTTGCTGGTTCCTCACAGGCCCTACAACATTTCCTGATGGTGAATTGATGCCTCCTATAAGAGACTTTCAATCTCTACATCCAGTTGTATATTTTAGAAGATTATCTAAACAGAAGAGTAAAGGAGGAAATGATCATGAGACTGTGTGTCTGAGGACAGTGCTCCTGACTCCCGCTTGGATGGGGCTGGTGGAAAAGGCCCACGAGTCCTCTCTTTCCGTGTGCATGAGTGTAATTGCTTCCCTGTATTGGAGAGTCTTCTCAGGGCACTCACACTGTACGCCTGTTATCCTGGCATTTGTCTGGAACTACTACATTTGTAGCCATGTCGAATTATTT
Source organism: Elephantulus edwardii (assembly GCF_000299155.1). Classification (NCBI taxonomy): domain Eukaryota; kingdom Metazoa; phylum Chordata; class Mammalia; order Macroscelidea; family Macroscelididae; genus Elephantulus; species Elephantulus edwardii. The sequence continues at coordinate 1,348,368 of NW_006399950.1, forward strand.
AGGGTTGCCTAAAAATAAACCCACATGACTTTGGTAGATCTTCGCTTTCATGTTCTTCCAGGGCTTGTAGAAAACCAACAAAGAACTCCATCAAATGACTATATTGCCGTGAAGTAGGAACTGACTTATAGCTGGCCCTCCATTTGGTTTCTGAGCCTCTAAGTAACAGGGGAGGAGTTTGCATAACTTTCTACCTCAGAGTCACAGTGGATCCAGGACACCAAGGAGGAATTGCCTTCCGAAGCACCTCTCCAAAGGAGCTCTGCCTGCTCTGTGGTAAATAACTGTGCTGCCAACCCGAAGGCAGGCAGTTTGAATCCAACAGCTGTTCTGCAGGAGAAAGATGGGCAATCTTCTCCCATGCTATTTATTGCCCCTGAAAACCCACTAGTGGGTCAGCTATGGATTAGTTCTGACTTGATGGTACACAACAAGTTGTAAATATTCTGTAAGGAGCAGAGTTTTTCTCACTTGTACATGAGCTTAAAGTTGACATATTAACAGCATAATGGTACTAGCCAATGTCAAACTGATCTTGGTTGAAAGTAGACAGTAGCAGAGTAGTGTTTCTTGTGTTTTATTGACTATGCAAAGACATATGACACATATGACTGTGTGGATCACAGCGATTTGTGGCTAACTTTGAGAAGGATAGGAATCCCAGAACATTTGATTGTGCAAAATCTGTACTTAGGCCAGGAAGTAGTGGTCAGAACAGAGCACAGAAAAACTGTATGGTTCCAAATTGGGGGGGAAAATGGAAGGGATGTATTCTTTCTCTACACATTCTCCATCTACATTCAGAACAGATCATTCAGGAGGCTGGACTTATGAGAAGAAACATGGCATCAGCATTGGAGGAAGATTCATCAACAACCTGCGCTATGCAGATGACCCACCCTTGTTTGTTGAAAATAAGGAGGACCTGAAACATTTGCTGGAGAAAGGTAAGGACTGCAGTATTCAATATGGGCTGAAGCTCAACATCAAGAAAACAAAGATTCTCACCACTGGGCTAATTGATAGCACCATGTTGGATAAAGAAGAGACTGAGGTTGTTAACAATGCTAGCTTCCTCTGGGCCACCATAAACACTCTTGGCACTAGCAGTCTGGAAATCAAAAGATGAACTGCATTAAGAAAATATGCAGCCAGGGACCTCTCCAGAGTGCTAAAGAGTGAAAAATATTAGTCCTGATCAAGGCCAGGGTCTTCTCAAACACTCGCTATGCATCATAGAGTTACACAATGACTGAACATGACAGAAGAGTTCTGAATTAGACAGAAAATGACAGAAGATCCCTTTACATTGTGGTGCTGGAGAAGAGCACTGTACACTTAACACTTTTCTTCCAGAAGAAGCATCTGCAGTCCTTGCTGACGAGACAAAGTAGCACTAATTTTATGGTTTTGATGGTACTGAGGAAAGATGGCAGAATCTCTTCTGCTGTTACTACTTCCCAGCAGCATGCGCAATGGGACCCACTGTGTGAAAACAGCATAGTGGGCACCGGGCGAGACATGCTACGTGCATTACACACGTAAGAAATAAGCAAAAAATCAACAGTTTTACTGTCACTTGAATCCAAAGGAAATATTTTAAAAACATCATTAATCTAAACTTTTGACACTCCTATAAGCTGTTTTTATCTCAAAACTATTTAATAATTATCATGCCTCCACAAGTTTAAAAAAGGCTCTGGTGGCTTAGAACTAAGGAGTTGTGCTGGCAAGCCAAAGGTACACAGTTCAAAACGAGTAATCTCGTCCCATGTGACTTACAGTTTGTGAAAATGTGCTGTCGGATCAGATACGAGCAACAATGCAAAGTTAAATGTTAGTGAAGATGCATGAGACCATGGAAGGATCTGGAACTCTGTATCACAGAACATACAATCTTTCTACTTTAAATAATTTTATTTTACTTAAAATCAATTTTGAGCTACTAATTTGTAGGCCAGAAATCCAATCACACTAAAATAATTGAAAATTAATCCATAGAGGAGGTATAATAACTCAACCAGTTTTCCCCAGAGTTTTTCATATCTTTAATTACATTTTTAAACCACTAGACCACACTCAGCGTTCCACATAACCACATCCTACACTGAAAGCATATTCTGGTCTAGGCTAGAAGTCACATTTTAAGAAAGAACATGAAAAAGTCACACTATTGTGCTGTTACCTGCCTGGTATTGGAACTGAGCCGTAACTGACCCTTGAGCAGGTTTCAGAATCTGTAAATCACACATGACAGGACTGCTCCTCTTTCTCCCTTAAAACAACTGATGAATTCAAGTTGTCTACCTTTGGAATTTCAGGGAAATTCCTTACCCACTAGACCACCAGGGTTCCCTTACGCTGGTTTAACGTCTTTAAAAATAAACCAAAATACTTCCCCAAACCAAAACAAAAAATCCCCAAACACAAGAAAAGCTGTATGTATGCAGAGGAGAATTTACTCCGCAGCCTTGAAAGTCACATAGTCCATAGAAGGACATCGTCAGGTGTTTGCTCAGAATTTTAAGATGTGTTTTAAGGGAGAAAAATTTAATCCACAAAAATTACACAAAATAAGTCTACTTGTTTAGACATGATTTGTGTTCTTGGTGGTTATACAAGTTAAAGACAGACAGTCTCCTTTTACTTCTGTGATGCAATTTGTGCGTTTCCAAAAAGAACCCAGGCAGATCCTGACTTTCTTATGTCATAAATACCAAATCGAACTATGATTTCATAGATACCAAAACTAATGACGTCTAAGAGGTTCTAGTCAGAAATTTTAATTTCTCTACTAATATTTCTCCCATGTACCCCTCCCTCTTTCCAAATTATCTCCAATTTTACAATAGCCCTGATGAGGTACAGAACCTCTACACACAGACATTGCTGCGGTAACAGAGGCTAACACTGAACAGCATTGTTCTTTTATCTTTGGCTACAGACTGAACACACCAGCAGAGCGCGAGGCCCCACTGTCCTCCCAGAGCTGCCGGATCTTCCTCTAGCTCTTTGACAACAGCATCGGCCTATTCTTATCATAGTATGATCCTTCTTTTCAATATAAAGGGTTGTTATATAGTAGAATACATTACTAATAATAATCAAACTTGGACTAGAGGACAGAATTTTAAATAGATTTTGCTGAATGTTTCTAAAAAGCAGCATTCAATATTGAATAGAAATTGTTTTTGACAATTCCCCCAATAAAGGCATTAAAGCCTAGTGTCTTTGGATTTGTAGTTATGTTGCATAAAATACTTTATCCTAAAACTTGATGAGATTGTTTTAAGAGATGTCTTTGGCTTTTTTAATCTTTAAGATGGACAGTCTATTATTAAATAATTTATTGCCAATGAACTATTTGTAATGTTATAGAATATTGAGGCCCTGAGACATCTGAACTGCCACTGTTATCATAAACCCAAACAGATTTTTCCAATAACAGAGAAATAATGTTGGCTTGGAAGTGAAGACTGTACCACTAAACTCAAGTCTTGGTCAAGTATTTTAGTTCTCATTTGTTATTCCCCAAATTTTGAACATTACAATTAAATGTAACCTATACTGAAGGTTGTAGTCTTTAATTCCTGAAACAATTATTTCAAATCTACTCCACTTCCTGCAAGCAAGTTGTGTTGTTTGAATAACACAGGCTACTGATGCATTTTCTTCCAATCCTGGTGCTACATTCTTCATAGAGTCCAGCTTCTTGAATGATTCTACCAGCATACATAAAATGGGTATGGAATAGGATACAAATCTGATGCATACCTTTCCTAATATTAAATCATATGTATATTTGGACAGCTGCTTTTAGGTCTATGTATAGGTTTCTCATGAACACATCTAGTGTTCTGGGATTCCCATACTTTTCAATATTAGCCATAATTTGTTATAATCTACATAATCATTTGCTTTTGTATAATCACTAAAACACGAACCATCTTTCTGATATTCTCTGCTCTTTCCGCCAAGATCCACATGACTTTAACAACAATATCCCTTGAGCTATAGCTACAACTTTCAATATGGATTATATCACCACATCTATAAAACAAAAATTCTCACCACTGGACCAATATGAAACATAATAGATGGAAAAAATGACTGGAGTTGTCAATTATTTCCTTTTACTTGGGTCCATAATCAACACTTATGATAACAGTAGTAAGGAAATCAAAAGACATATTACATTGGAAAAAATCTGTTGTCAAGGACCTTCCCAAAGTTCTGTAAAGCAAAGATGTCATTTTAAAGATGAACATGTAACTGATACAAGTTATAGTATTTTCAATTTCTTCTTAAGCATCTGAAAATTGGTCAATTATTCGAATAAGGATAAGAAAATCAATGCCTTTCAATTGTGGTATGGAAGAAGAGGACTGAATAAGCTATGGATTGTCAAAAGAACAAACATCTGTCTTGAAGGGAGTGCAACAAGATTACAACTTAAAGGCAAGTAGCAGTGAGTTATTTTCAGGAGGAATGAGTCCTTGGAGAGAAACATCGTGCTCATAAAGGTATAGGGTCAAGGAAAGAGAGCAAGTCACTGAATGAAATATATTGCAAATTAATATAACAATGGGTTTGAACATGACAGAGACCATGTGGATGGTGCGGAACAGGGCAAGGTTCGGATCTGTTTATAGGGTTCCCACACTGTTGTTATTAGGTGCTGTTGAGTCGAGTATGAATCGTTACAACTCGATGAACATCTGGACCGTATCCTCATCCTCATATCCCTGACACACTGAAGCCCGTTGCTGTAGTCATCATGTTGAGGGTCTCCCTCTCTTTTGCTGACCCTCTACCTTTGCAAGTATGATCCCATTGCAAGGAATAGCCTCCCCTAGTCATAGTCAACTCAACAGCACCTAACAACAATTATGACAATATATCATCCAAGTTGGATAGAATTCTCCATTTAATGATGTTACTGTTGTTGTTAGGTGCTGTCAGTTCAACTCATGGTGACTCGATGAACAAAAGACCTAAACCCTGTCCCGTTCTGTGCCACCCTACCAATCTCTGGTACACTCAAGCCCATTGCTGCAGTCACTGTGTCAACCCACCTGGTTGAAGGTCTTCCTCCCCTTTGCTGCCTGTGGTAATATTGTTCAAAATGGCTTCACTAGCCATCGGCTGACTTTGCCATGTGGATGGGTGTGACTATGAGAACAGGGTATATTAGCCTATCCACAAGAGGATTGACTAGTTTGGCCACGCTCAAAGGGAATTGGCTAGTCTCGCCATTAGCTTGTACAGACACAGCAGCAGAATTTAAGAACCTCATCACCTGCAAAGAAGAAGCAAGAGAATGCAACATTTCCTTTAGGAGCAGAGATTCCTGGGCCAGTCAGACCAGGGCCTGTGGGAGCAGCAACCACAGCAGAGACCGAGAGACCTGATGTGAGACAGACTGGATCTTGGGATTGCTACTTCACAGAGAATCAGAGTTAAGAGCCTTTAATCAAATTTATTGGAGAACTATGGAGGAGAGCCATAACTGGAAAGACTGAGAGTTCTGTAACACTGGCCTAAAGCAAGGAGGCTCAAGGGTGAGATGCCAGTGACACACGTCAGCAGCTGTCATGTCTGAGTGACTGTATTCTGCTCCTGATCTGAATGATGGCCTTTTGACTCCCAAATATGATTCTGTGTGGTCCGCAAGTTATCACAATGGGGTTTGGATTCAGAAAAGCAGTTAGACTGGTGTTGGAATGAAAAGAAAGAGGTACAGGAGCATAAGGGACATGTCTGACCTCATGGGAATTGGTTTTACGCTGTTGTTGTTGTTGAAAGGGTCAGTTCCCCTTGGTGGAGTTGGTAAAAGTCAGATATGGATGTTCCCACATAATCTTTACTCTTTTTATGCAGTCCCTCCACCTTTCCAATCATGATGTCTGCCTCCAAGAAATAGCCCCTCCTAGCAACGTGCCCAAAGTATGCAAGATGAAGTTTTTCATCTTTGTCTCCAAGGAGCACTTTAGATGTGACTTCTTCAAGACATAGCTGTTTGTTCTGTTGGTAGTCCAATTGATAGTACTTTTCATCAATACCACAGTTCAAAGGCATCAATTCTTCATCTACTATCCTTAGTCATATTGTCAGATACATAGCAAGCGACAAAAAAAAAAAAACCAAAGAAACCATAACCTGAATTTGGTACACCTTAGTCCTCAAATTGAGTCCATTGCTTCTCAATAATTTAGAGATGTTCCTGACTATAGATTTTCTCACTGCAATATATGTTCTGATCTCCTGATTACTGGTAACAAGTGAGCTGATTATGGATCCAAATAAGATGAAGTTTTTGAGAGTTTCAATCTTTTCTCCACCTGCATGGTATTGTTTATTGGTCCAGTGGAAAGGAGTTTGTTTTCTTGATGTTGAGATGTAACCTTTACAATGTTTGACCTTCTGCAGCAAGTGCTTCAAGTATTCCAAGCAAAGTCATGTCATCTGCTGAAGATCATTCAAAAATGGCTAGAACAATAAATATACAGAGAATGGCTGGATGTTCAAGCTGGATTTAGAAAAGGCTGTCGCATGAGGAATATTATTACTGATGTCAGATGGATCCTGGCTGAAAGCAAAGCATACCAGAAGAATTTCAAAGTGTACTTTATTGGCTATGCAGTCATTTGACTGTATGAATTATAAATTACGGCTAGTATTAAAAATGGAAAATCTAGAACAATTAATTGTGCTTGTGAGAAACCTAATACCTAGACCAAGAGGCTTTTGGTGAATAGAAAAAGGGAACACTATGTGGTTCACAGTGAAGAAAGATGTGCATCATGATTGTATCCTCTCTCCACACCTATTCAATCTGTATGTTGAGCAAATCATTCGAGAAGCTGGACTCTATGAAGAAGAATGTGGCATCAGGATTGGCAGAAGACCCATCAATAACCTTCATTATGCAGATGAAAATCATTTAATGATGGTTTCTTCTAAAACTTGTCACCTAAAGTCTAAGAACTGAGATTTACAGATAATGTATACTATTTCTGTATATTTGAACTTTCTGGGAAAAGACAATCATTCTGGGAATAGCAGTGGAAGACCGTCAAGGAGGTAGATTGATGCAGTGAATGCCAACAATGGGTTTGAGTATAGTAGAGACTCTGAGGCTGATTCAGGATAGAAGACGACCTGGAACTGTCTTTAAAGAGTCATATTATACTTTATCAGCACCTAACATATACAAAACAATAATGACACAGATGTACTTAAAGTAGAAAACTGCAAAAATTTATAATAAATAAAAGCAATTTCAATATGTATAGGAATTCTGTTGTTGTTAAGTGCTGTTGAGTCACAGGCAACTCATAGCAACCCTATGAAAGAGAGTCCTCGATGCCTGGGATATATAGGCATAGCAACCCTAAAAGATCTATAGAAGTATTTGGATGTATGTCCTACATGTAAAATCATCATGAGTGTGGCAGTAAGTTCTCAGCAAGCCAGAATGTTCTCTTAGTGACCCATGATGCATGAGTAGTATTTCCACTGGTAACACAATTTCCTGTAATAATAAGGTAGTCCTCAGAACAGAGCAATGAAACATTGCATGGTTCAAAATTAGAAAAGGAGTGTGTCAGGGATGCATCCTGTTCCCATACCCTTTCAATCTGTATGCAGAACAGATCATTCAGAAAGCCGAGCTTTATGAGGAGGAGTGTGGCATCAAGATTGAAGGAAAGAGATATATAACTGGGTGTTTCTGTCATCACAGGAGTCTAGAGCAAGGGCTACATGGTGGAGGGGACCTGGGGGGGGTTGTGGAACAATGAAAGAATCTTTTCTTTTACTTTTCCATAATTTTTGACTCATGTACTTATAACTTGTTAGTCAAATTTGTGTCTTCTGGGTTGCAACACCCCCATGATACATCTTCAAGGATATGAACATGTATGGCCAGGCACAATCAATAAGAGTGCATCTAAATTCCAAAATCAATCTCCATAATAGTCTATGTGTTTCCTACTGCCAAAGGGGCCCTTTAGAGTAGTGAGAGAAGATCTTCACCCTGAAACCCACAGCGTCCCTTTTCAGCAGGAAGTAGCTAAGAGAATACACCATCCCCTTTTCCTTATGACTCAGGGTAAAGTCTCTCTCAGGGAGGAGTGATAGGGAATGGCAAAGGACACACTGACAAAGAAGATTAATCAGAACTGGCTTTGACAAGCACTGTGGCATTTGGACAAGAACAAACTGGGAGGAGGTTAGAGAGAATGGTGCAGTGGTGAATGAATGGAAACCCAAAATCTCTGTAAATGTTTATGAAAATTAATAAAATATAATTATAGAAAAAAAAAGATTGAAGGAAGACTCATCAACAACCTACTTTATACAAATGACACAACCTTGCTTGTTGAAACTGAGAAAGATCTGAAGTGTTTGCTACAGAAGGTCTAGGACGGTAATCTTCAATATGGATTGAAACTCACCATCAGGAAGACAAAGATCTCAACACTGCGCCCATTGGCAGCACCATAATAGATGGAGAAGAGATTTAAGTTGTTAACAATTACAGGTTTCTCAGCTCCATAATCAGCACTCACAATGCCAGCAGTCAGGAAATCAAAAGATGAATTGCACTGGAAAAATCTGCTGCCACGGACCTCTGAAAAGCAACGATGTCAGTCTAGAGAAAAAAGGTGTGCCTAATCTAGACCACGGTCTTCTCAGTTATCAGTTATGCTTCAGAGATCTGGATAATGATTAAGGATGACAGAAGAACAGATACCTTCGAGTTATGGTGCTGGAAAAGAGTCTTGAACATATCATGGACTGCCAAGAAAACAAGTCTGTCATAGGAGAGGGTGAAATCAAGTCACTCATTGGAGGCTAGGATTTTGAAGTTCTGTCTTAAAAACTGTGGGCATGTGGCCAGGAGAGACCAGTTCTTGGAGAAGGACATCATGCTCAGAAGGGTGGAGGGAAAGTGAAGGAGAGGAAGACCCCAGATGAGATGGACTGATATAGTAACTGAGGCAAAGGGGGTTGGTGTGTCGGAATTAGTGAGACTGGCTTTGGACAGAGAAGGACTCAGAGCTGCTGTATATATGATCACAATATGTTGCAGGTAATTTAACGGCACATAACAACAACATAAAAATACTATATTGGTTGGGTTTTTTGGAGGGTGGTGGTGGTGTGGTGGTGGTTGTTGTTATTATTATTATAATTAATAGACTCTTGTTTAGAGTCAGCAAGACCTCAGGAGGAACATTCTTCTAAGTGGTACAGCACTCTTCTGTCAATATGCTGTACTAAGGTAATCTGGGGTTGCTGTGATGCTGAACCTTGTGCCAGTGGGGTGTCAAATGCCATAACGGTTGCCCATGGTGGACAGTGTTTGGAAGTAGGAGTGGCATCCACTTCCTAAACAAAACAGCATGCCTCTGGAAACTCTACGAACTTTGATAAATGACAATAATTATATAAAGACTTCAGGTCTTTTGTTCACCAGGTCACTATGAGTCGTGCTTGATTCGATGGCAATCAACAACAACAATAAAAAATTCTTAGTAAAGTTCCAAAACATTACACTCATACTTCAATTGACATAGTAGCTCCATTTCTAAAATATTAATGTTATTTCAAAACAATACCTAAAAAAAAGATAAATGTTTTTTGCTTATATGTAAATGGAAAGTAATCAGGTTCTAAATTAATATAATTATCACTCATCATTGCTGTAGGGTCAGAACTGACTCAAACTGACCCTCAAGTGGGTTTTCTGAGGCTCTAACTTGCACAGTAAGAGACTGTCCATCTTTTTCCCACTGGGGCTGCCTACTGGTTCTGTCATCCAGAAAGGTGCAGCTTTTTGGTTAGCCATGCAATGCCCTGTGGACCACGCCATCAGGATTCTCAGATAAGTAGAAACCATCTGGTGTGGGACTAAAAATTCATTCAGGAAAAAGAAAAATTCTATTTTTGTTCCTAGTTTTTTTGGTTCAATTTTTTTTTTAACTGCAGAATATTTGGCATCCCTGATGCCATCCACTAAATGCTCTCATACTTTGTAAAACAGAAAAAAGAACCATAAATTTCCAAAATAATCTCCAAAGTAAGTCCTAAACACTTTGGGGATCCCAGTGTCAGGTCGGGGAGGCCCCAAGAGCTTCGTGTTCTTTGCTTAGATGCTGAGTGCAGCTGGAATCAGCAGATAGCTTTCCAGGTTAGGACTTTGTTCCTTGAGTGATTTTTCTTAAGTAGATCACCAGACCTTTCTTCCTAGGTGTTACGTGAACGCAAACCTCCAACCTTCAGGTCAGTGTCAACTGCTTCTATCCAAGGACTCCTTAGCAGGTCTGACTTTCTAGAGTGATGTCAGATTCCAGTGCAGTGATGTCACAGTGTTCCAAGAACATTTGTTTTGAGAAAATTTTCTCAGACTGTGTGTCCAAACAGCATAAGTGATTTGTATTTAAAATTAGAGCATATGGGCTCTTGACTCTTTCAAAACCACCCAGTAAATCATATACTTGCCTGGTGGGGTTTTTTAAAAACTAGAAATGCAGGCTCTGTTCCAGCTTCCAGTGAGTTTAATTTGATGATCTCGTTTCACTCTAAGCCGAAACACAGAGAATATTTATCTCCATTGAGAATGTAAAGGTCACATGATTTACTAATTTCAGAAATAACAAATGCCATTTCCCTCAATGAAAGCATGAGCAGAAGATACATTAGATAAAGTTGGTGCCTGAAGGAAGGGTGAGAAAAACGAGGAAGGATGGGAAAGACAGGAGAAGAGCAATCTTGTCAACATCTAATTCTCAAAAGAGCTCCAAAATTAATGGCCTCCCCACTTCTTATTGGATCTCTCAACACATATTTTCCCTAAACTGATACATCCTCAAACTATTTTCTTTCACACTAAATTTTGCCTGTTAGCAAACCACAGTCTCCAGCTATGCACAGAGGAATAAAATATCAATGACTGTATGCCAACATCTCCTTTTTAATATCCCTTTGCAGATTTCCTTCTCACTCCACCCACAGAGAAAGAAGAAATTCAGTAGAAAATTATTTTCAGCAAAAGAGAAAATATCTTTCTAAAACAGTATGATGGTCTGGGTGTATTTCATGTATTTTTGTATAGAAAACAGAGCGTTCCTGGAAATCAATGGCTCAGGACCTGATTAAGGCATATTCTGATTGGGAGCTCCCAAGATGCTCACATCTCTTTGGTGATTTATAGATTACAAAACACTTTCACAACTATAACTTCATTTCACCTTCACTATAAAACTGTTGTAGAGCAAAGAAGTCAGTTTAAAGACTAAGGTGCACCTAATTCAAGTCATGGTGTTTTCAATTGCTTTCTCTGCATCTGAAAGTTGAAAAATAAATAAAGATGATAGACAAAGAATTGATGCCTTGAAATTGTGATGCTGGAGAAGTCTATTGGCTAGTTCACGGACAAATGGAAGAAACAAATCGTCTGGGAGGAAGTAAAGGCAGCATGTTCCTTAGTCTCAAAGATGGTAGAACTTTGGACTAACATCCCTTGGGTATGTTGTCAGAAATAAGCAGTCCATGGAAAAAGGCATATGCGGGTAAAAGTGGAGGGTCAAAGAAAGGGAGGAAACCCCTCAACAATGTGTACTGACATAGTGACTTAAACAATGGACTTGAGCATATCAGAGATAATGACAAGATTGAGAGCCATTGTTCATATAGTCACTACAAATAGGAGTCAACTTGAAGAAACCTAACAACAATAGGAGGTAGTCTTGTCTCTGAGTAATAGTTAAGATAATTTAGGCTCAACACTGTCCATCATGTGTTCTGGCTCAGCTGACCCTCAGATCAGTTTCTGGAGGCGGTAAATGACATGGAAGGACACTGTCTATCTTTCACCTGTGGAGTAGCTGGTAGATTCAAACTGCCAGGGAGATACCACTTTTGGGTTAGCAGTGCAGCTTCCCCCCCTCAAAAGAGTTCCAAAAGAAAACACAAAAACAAAGAAACAAAGATAAAAGCAAAAGAGCTCCAAAGGAAACCCACAGTAGTTCTTAGGTGCCCTTGGAGCCACTGTGACTCAAAGCTACTCTTTAAACAGCAGATCAGAACCTTACCATACACCCACACATCCAGAAAAAAGGGGATCAAAAGCCAAGTCTTCTGAGCTAATCTCATAGTCTTGTCATATTACTTACTCAGATGGGTTGAGGTTTTGATTTGAGGTCTTTTAGAAAGTTGATTAGAAAGTCTCACACAGGTGTAACAGGTCAAGATGTCCAGCTAATTTGAAATCTCTCTCTTTATATATACAATCTGGTCACTGTGTAAATCCATCTCACTGAGGTCTGTCGACCATCCTGCCCCTTCATTTGAAACAGGACTGTCGTCCTCCAGTGATCTTTACCTCCTGCTAGCATATACAAAGTGAGCTGGAAAATACTCTGCTGTGATTCATAGATTCATATCAACTGATATTTAAAGGTGGATCACTAGACCCTTCTTACTAGTTTTTCTTAGTCTGGATCTGCTCTGCTGAAACCTGTTCCCCGGAAGTGATGTTGATGGTACTTGAGACATTCATTGTCAGAGCTTCCAGAATGACAGCGACGTACAAGTCATCAGTGTGATTAACTGACAGATGAACAGTGAGTCATGGGCTTCCAAGCCAATTTGGGGAACCTGTGGTAGAGATCTTCCACTACCCAGGAGGAACTTCTGAACCTGTTGTGGCTTCTCTTTGTACGATCTTGTGCCTCCCTGTAAACTCAGCCTGCGTACGTCCACACAGTGCTGAACACTCCCACCGTGTGCCAGGTAATAATCCAAGTGCTGACACTTTTATTCCCAGTAACATTTTTTTTCTGAGGTAGCACATTAGTTAAATTAATGCTTGTAATTCTAAAACATAAACCCCAGGATTTTCGAGACTTCAGATAACAGGGATTTGTTTCTTGGTCACTGCTAACTCTGAGGCAGATGCTCCTGGCAGCGATTTCTGGGAGAAAGGGTGGCTTTCTTCTTCATAATGGCTCAAATACAAAGGCTCCATCCTCCCAAAGGTCCAAAATCCCTACAGCTGGGACTTGCAAGCCATGCACTGTAAGCCAAGTCTACCAGCTACCTGGTTTTGTATGGTCAATATGCTAAGAATATTTTTTCCAATTTTTAAACAATTCAAAACAATGAGAGTAATATTATGTGGCCATGAGAATTGTCTGAAGTACAAAGGCAGGGTTTATATTTAAAATCCTAGTGGAACACCGCAGCGCTCACTCTAGCATACTATTTGCTTTTGCACAACCTCAGCAGAGCTAGGCAGTGCTAAAATGACTGCGTGCTCCAGAGGGCCACACGTATTTTACTTTCTAGTCTGCTAACGTAAAAGCCCGATGACCCTGGCTCTAGTGCTTCCTAACAGACACTCACCCCATGTTGTTGTTAGGTGCTATGGAGTTGAGTACAACTCACAGAGGCCCTTTGAATAAAAGACATGAACCCTGTTCTATCCTGCGACATCCTCACACTTCCTGACACACCAGAACCCACTGCACCAGTCACCATGTCACCTGAGGATCTTCCTCTCCTTCTCCAACCTTCCATCCTTCCCAGCATCGTGTCCATCTCCCTAGAACAGCCCTCCTAGCAACATGCCCAAAGGATGTGAGGGGAAGCCTCATCATTCCTTCTTCTAAAGAGCACTCTGGCCACAAGCTCTCCAAGACACATCTGTTTGTTCTCCTGGCCATTCGTGGGATGTTCAGTACTCTTCTACAACACCACAGCTCAAAGCTATCAATTCTTTTTCTGTCATCCTTATTCACTGTCCAGTTCTCAGATCACTGCAAGCAATCAGAAATCATCAAAAGAAGATGGAGGGAATACACAGAATCACTGTACCACAAAGAATAGATTGACACTGAAAAAATTCAGGGAGTACCATATGAACAGGAGCCAGTGGTAATGAAAAAAGAAGTAGAAGCTTCATTGAAGGCACTGGCAAAAAAATAAGGCCCCAGCAGTCAACAGGCTACCAAATGGCTTGTTTCAATTAACAGATGCAGCCTGAGATGCGCTCCCCAGGATTGGAAGAGGCCCATTTGTTCCCTTTCCTGAGAAATGCGATCCAACCGTATGTGGAAACTATCGAACAATGTCATTAGTATCACATGCAAGCAAAGCACTGCATAGATCAAGACGGAGATAGGGAGCTCCCAGAAGTTCAAGCAGGATTTAGCAGAGGCCTTTGTACCAGGGATAGCTCTGCTGTTGTCAGTTGGATCCTGTCTGCAAAGAAAGGGTATCACACCCACAGAAAGAGAGAGAAAGTGGTGATCCTCTGTGAACTCAGTTTTAGAGAGGTTAGCTTGTCCCAGGACGTCAGAGCCCCGCTCCAACCCTGTTACTTGACTGTGAATTCCTGAATCTCCCTCACCAGCATATCCGTGCCTAAGTCATACTGCAGCATCTTTAGGGAACCACCGATGTAAAATATGCTCCATCACATTTTTTTAAGTTAGCATTTACTGAGTTTTTGCCATGAAATGGTTAGTATGAAACAAAAATTCAGTGTTACTCTGTGTAATGACTGTGTCAGTGAGCTAATAAATCTTCAGAACAATAGCACTGCTTCTAATAATGTTTTATATTTCAAAAATGATTAATTTCTAATGGCATTCACTATCCCTTGTGTATAATGTCTCAGATCTCATGGGATAAGCAAACCAATCACCATGTTACTATGAGACAAAAATAAAATATTATAAGATTTTCTGATGACTCTGAGGAATTGAATGGCTCCTAAGGGACACCAAAGTTAATTAAAACAGGCATAGGCTTGCAACGCTCTATTATACCATAATTAGGCTGGCTCCCCTTTCCTCCCCCCTCCCCTCTGGATAGATTTTATAATAGGGGTCAGAATGAGAAAAACTGATTGCCCAGCTGAGCTTTTGAATGGGATGAGTGCAAGTCTTTTTCTATGTAAACACTCATTAGAATCTAATTCTTACCGTCTTGAAATTCCACTAAGTCACCATCTAACGTACAAAGGAGATAAAAGACTTAGAAATAAATGGTAATGAATTACGTCAAATTGTTATAGTTATGTCCCATACTTTGCTTAACCCCACTTTGTTGCCATATAGAGCAAGTTAAGACAAGTCAGGCAAATTGATGAAGAAAACAGTAGAGAGTAGAAGAGGCAATATTTGGATTTTGATCTAGAAGATTCAGTCATTCACTCATTGCTGTCAAGTTACAAACAGTTAATAGCTGATGTTCCACTGGATTTCTGAGACTGTAAATCATAGAGATTGTTCATCTTGGGCCCCTGGAACCACTGATGGATTCAAACCACCGAGAGGTACGATATATGAGTGAATAGTGCAACTCCTTACAGGATATACTTCTATAGCTCCCTGACAAGACCTGACATTGTCTCCTGATGCCACGGGCTCATGCCAGGTCCTCCTCTCCTGATGCTGCCAGTCCGTGCTGGAACAACACACACCAGGAGCAGGGAGCGACGCTGGAACTTGAGAGAGATACTTTGTGGGGGGTCACTGCTGTCTGGCTGGATCACACGGGGCCACTTGAGCTCAATCAGAAGGGAGTAAGACAGCTGGAGATGGTTCTTGAAGGGGAAATCAGGGCTTCCTAGTTTTACAATCAAGTCTCCATGTTCCACCTTGTATCTCCTCACGTCCAGTCCATCAACTACCTTTAGCCCAGAGCCCCTTGGGCTAGCCTAGCTGTGGCAGTTGTCTGACAGAGGAGGCTGTGGTCACAGGCCTTTTCTCTACCAAATTGAAGCAGATCTTCCCTTGGGTCAGAAAGCAGAGAGAAATCCAGGCAGGGTATCTTACCCACCCTCTTCTGGAGTGGTGACTTCAGATCAAAAACCTGCTATTGCCTCAGACATGAAAGTGACCCCATTTGCCAACATTACAAGTAAACTCATCGATTATCTAAAGTACATGATCTAGATTGTCTTTATTTTTCTGATGGGAGACCTGAGACTTTGAGAAATCAAATGACTTCTCCAAGAACACACACTTGATTTGTGGTAGACAGAGGCTTTGAACATACATCTTTCTGGTTCACCTTGGTGCTTTTCATGTGATAAACACTCATTCTCCAGTGTTGTTTCACCCCATCCCATCCTTCAGTCCTTTCTAAAAGCTATCATAGAATATAGCATGACTTATATATACCATCAGTGATAGTTAAATATATTTCAAAACTACCCCTTCAGAAAGCTTACATTTAAACTCTACCAGATGACATCTTTTTAGTCCCAGTTTTGGTAATATCAGAAAATAGTATTAACTAGGTCAAATAAGGAAAGTAACTTACAGGAGCTTGTATGGATTCATTTCAGTTAAATTTTGACTAGATCACTCAAAGATATTCTCTAGGTTTTCTTTATTTCTCATCTTAATCTTCTGCAATGCCCATTTCCCTCTAAAAGCTTGATCCTCTCAAGACACAAAGCAGGCAAATAGAAACATTCATGAATACACATATCCCTTTTATATTGCATAGAAAATGCAGTCTCATCCCAGTAAGCTTTGCCAATCTTGTGAGATTCATTTTGACCAGGCAATCTATCACATGCTCATTTATTATCTGATTATTGTCTGATTGTGTTAGCCTTGGTCTAATAGCTTAACTCTTGAAATATTGGAGAAATCCATTTCCTAGAGACCACATGTTTTAAGGGGGAAAGGTAGGGGCATTGTGGAAGTATAGAAATCAGAA
This sequence comes from Elephantulus edwardii, assembly GCF_000299155.1. Classification (NCBI taxonomy): domain Eukaryota; kingdom Metazoa; phylum Chordata; class Mammalia; order Macroscelidea; family Macroscelididae; genus Elephantulus; species Elephantulus edwardii. The sequence continues at coordinate 1,365,114 of NW_006399950.1, forward strand.
TGGGTTAGTTAAACTTGTTAGGACACATGATCTCCACATTTCAATAAAGCAGAACAACAGAAGTTCATTTCTTGTTAATCTCTGTTTTTATCACAGTCAACTAAGGGTTTTGCTCTGTGACCTCACGATTCTTACTCCAAGACATAGAACAACATATGAAGACTTTCTGGAAGGATTTGAGAAAACCTGTCCTCACTTAGAGACTTCATCACATCACCTCTGATTGTAGTAGACTGACAGAAGCAAGTCACATGGGTGCGTCTAATTTCAAAACCCTTTGAAGCTGAGACATAAATGGTTAATACACTCTGCTACTAACCAAATGGGTCATGCTCAGTAAAATGTGACTTCCAAAAAAGGTCTGGTGAGCTTTTGTCAAAAATCTAGTCATTATAACATTATGAAGCGCAGAATGCAGCAATGTCTGCTCTGACATGCATGGGGTTTTCTTGAGTTGGAGTTGATGCCATGGCAACTGGCTTGTTTTAATTCCAGATGGAATTTTCATGTTCCTGGAAGGGGAAAAGCTATATCAGCTTGGGCTATTTATGAAAATCCCTCCTAAGTATTTCAGGAAATAACAAACAGCCAATATTCCTACTCTGGAGCAGAAAAAGAGATCTACACTCAGCTCTAAGGCCGTCAAAAGATTTTCTGATAACCAGACTAGAAGAATTGCAAAGGCTTCAGTCTGGAGGAGTCTAACCCAAAAGCTGTGCCTTTCTGGCATTTTCACCCACCAGCTTCTCCTTGGAAGAAAGATGGACAACCTCCGTCTGCCTTATTTCGAGTCTCAGAAACCCAATGAAAGGCTGTATGAGCACATTCACACTCTGTGGCCAAGGACAAGAGTGAAGGACTCCAATTGGGAAAGAAGATGAACTGCTTTCAGGTGCCCAGTGAATTCTTACCCTCTGAGAAATAATCTCTCATAAAGATTAATAAACCATAAAGCATAAGCTTTATATCTGGAGGATCAACTAGAATGATTCAAAATATATACAGACATCGGAGTACATAGTAGGAGAGCTCTGGCGGCCGAACTGTACAACATTTACTGCTGACCCAGAAGTGAGAGGCCTTTCTATACCTTGGAACCCACTACTGGCTCCACAGGAGAACAACTGGGCAATTTTCCCTTGTGTGATTTTTAGCCTCAGAAACTGGGGGTCAGTTATGAGCTTGTTCTTATTCAAAGGAAATCAACCTGAGATGAGTACATAAAATCTCTCGTTATTCACTTCTATAACTAGATAATGTATTACCTCACAAGGATTATTTTAGAATACACAAACATCCCACTTAGAGCTCATGAAAGAGGTAAGATCAGAAAATGAAACAAAACTCAAACCAAGCGCCATCTCCCAGCAAACCTCCAAGCACCCAGCACTGTGACTCTTGCCAGGAGGACACTGTCACCTGGAGTCACTGGTTCACTTCCACCATCAGACATGGTCTTTGGGTTAGCAGCACAACACACTCCGGGCTACACCTAATTCGGAATTTAACTTGAAATTATCTGTGATAAAACTTTTTCAGTGTTATCAGAGCATTTTGGCCTTGATTCCCACCCCCCTTCCTTTTTTAGTCATAGTGGGGAAAAGACTTGTAAGCTAAGCTCCATAAACCCAGTAATGAGAACACACTGAGAGAATGGACACAAATGAGAAAAACAACAGTTCTATTGAAAAGAGGAGAGCTGAGACTTCTTCCAACAAAGACACATGGAGGGGAACATCTGATGAAATAAGAAGAAAAAAGAAAAACTAAATCGAGGCCTTCCCTGTTGTGTTACATGGTCAGAACCGACCCCTAGCTGACAACTCCGGCAGGTTTTCAGAGGCAGGTAACTGAACAGGGGGAGATCGCCCATCCTTCTCCCACGGGGCAGCTGGTGGCCTTAGGGATCGCAGCACAGCTTCTAGTCACGAGGCCACCAGAGCTCCCTTAAGAACAAATATCCAATACCCGTCTCCTGCTCCACAATTCAAAAGTATTATTTCTTCTACTATCATCCTTATTCATTGTTCAACTTTCTCTTTTTTAATTTTTTAATTGTGATTTTAACAAAAGTTTATAGAAAAGTTGGATTTGCATTTCCATGGAAAATTAATATGAAAGGATTTAATCCTCAAACTGTTAATTCAATTTTTATTTGCATATTTTGCTTAATTTACTGAGTTATTATTTTTAATGTTTTAGTTAAGTTTTACTATTTCCCCTTAAATACTTTGTGTATTTTTAGCTTAAATTCCAGGTATTCTCTTGGATTTTCTTGTTACAAAATCTTCATTTTCAATAACATTTTCTAATTATTTTAAAAACCACAAACAAATAATGACCACACTGGAGGGGGGGGGGGTGAAACAGTGCCATCACATATTTCAAATATTCACTGTTCTTCCCGTAAAAGGACATGAGGATCTCGATGACTCTGGGAAAGGTGATCACTTAAGTGATAGTGTACAATTTCATTAAGTAGAAAGAGAATCTTCCCATGTATAGATGCCATGTTCTGAATCCTAAGAAGTCTGATCATCTCCTTTAAGATTGTGCTTTAATGATACCTATCCAATTAACTGTAAGCACTTCTGCTAGTCTAGGAAAAAACACTGCAGCACTTACTATGTGAATGTCTTACCTCCATTCAGCAACTACACACCCCAAGTTCCCCAGGCTTAGGGCCCTTCCAGGATCAGTGTTGCATGAAGATCATAGGGAAGGGAGTTCACTTTTCTAAACTCCTTTCCTCCATAAGCACCTGCCTTGCAAATGCAGCCTGCTGTCAGTGAGCTGAGATCGTTTGTATAAATGGGGAAAGATTGACTTTTGGTTGTGACATTGCTGTTATTTGTTGTTTGGTTCCATCATTGCCTCGACTGATCTGAACACTGCCCTCTCCTCCACCGCTCATGATCAAGCCCACGGCTATTGCCCTGGTGCTGACCAATCTCAATGAGGATTTGTTCATATTTGTTGTGAGATGGGGTCTGGATAAACCCAAAAGCCAGTATTCAGGGTCAATGGCACCACAGGAATTTAAAGTTTCAAAGGTCCTAGATAGCAGGGTGTGTAAATGCACCCACAGGGAAAACAATAGTAGCAGATTGCCTCAGATGTAAGGACAACTCTTATACTTTGGACATGTTACCAGGAAGGGCTAACCTTTGAAAAAGGACATTATATTTGGAAAATCAGAGTTTGTAAAAGAGAGAAAGACCCTCAGTGAGATAGGTAGGCATGGTGACTTCAACTATGGACACCAGAAGTTGTGAGGCTGACACTGCATCAGGCAACCTCAGTACACAAAGCAACTATGAGATTAGACCAAGTTCAAAGCCCTCACTAACAGCAGCGATTCATTGTCCACAGTTTTATATACTTGACAATCACAATTCATTTTACATCACTTGAGTATCAGAAAAAGGTTACTTTTGTTTTCCCTACTTTACCAATGGTTCTAGAAATCGAGTAACTTACCCAAGATGGTAGCTGCTTAGTTTCGCTCCAGCATCTGCGCTCCTGATGCTCTGTCCGTTATGCCATTCTAACAAAAGCAAAACAAAGCAAATAGGTTAATTTTTTTTTTCATTTCACATCTAAGGGCAGGACTCTGACCACTCCCTAAATAATACATAACCTGGACTTTCATTTATGAAGCATTTGCAGCCATCCACTTGTACAGAAAAATAAGTCATTAGTTTCTGGAAAGACATTTTTTCCTAATCAGAGAGCACTGGCGATTAATGTAAACTGTAAGCATATCCCACAAGTTCTATTAAATGTATAGATGTCACTCTCCAACAGAAGAGGTCACGTGCCATTCACTGACAATCCTTAGAGTTGAAAAGAAGTAAATGATTGTTACATCAGGGAACACATTATATAACAATTGTTGTCAGGTGTTGTCGAGTTGAGTACACCTCATAACGACCCTGTGAACAAAAGATCTGAACCCTGTCCTGTCCTGAGCCATCCTCACACTTCCTGACACACAAGAACTCATTGCAGCAGTCACTGTGTCAGTCCACCCAGTTGAGGGTCTTTCTCTCCTTCACTGACCCTCCAATCTTCCCAGCATCATGTCGCTCTCCAAGGTGAAGCCTCACCAATCCTTCCTCCAAAGAGTACTCCAGTGGCACCCTCTCCAAGACAGATCTGTTTATTCTCTTGGCTGTCGGTGGGATGTTCAGTACTCTTCTACAACACCACAGTTCAAAGGTGTCAATTCTGTCATTTTTATTCACTGTCCAGCTCTCAGATGCATAGCAAGTAATCAGAAAGGCCATGGCCTGAATCAGATACACCTTAATCCTCAAACTGACATTATTACTTCTCAATAATTTGGAGAGGTCCCTAACTGCAGATTTTCCAAGTGCAATGTATTTCCTTATTTCATGACTGTTGATACCAAGGGTGATAATTGTGGAGCCAAATAATGAAATAACAGTAAGTGATTATAATGGGTAGCAAGCAACTCAATGGCACGTAACAACAACATAAACAAAATATTTATGTTCATTGTGGAAGAGGTTGAAATTTTTCAGAGGAAAATAGAATTGTAAAATCCCTCAAGGAATTAATTCTATTGTCTCCAAATGCTTCTCAGGACACATTTTAGCTGGCTCTCTGGGTTCTGCATGAAAATCATTCCTGGGTGTGACCCTTTAGATGAGGCTCATGCTCTGACGGGAAACGTACTTCCTGCGAAGTTTTCTATCATTTCTAAAACAGCACTTTCCATCTAACCCTATTCTGGGAATATGACTTGATGGAACTCAACAACAAGGGAGCATTTAAAAAGGAGAAGAACTGCAGTGAGAGAACGTGCTCAGCTCTGACATGGTAGATGGAAGCACGTGTAGGGCCAAAGGCTTTAATAATTAAAAGCGCATGATTCCGAAGCCTCTGGCTATTCTGCCTGCCAGAGAAAATGCAGAGTGCCACGTATTTCAGAAAAATAAATCTTGTAATACTCTATTTGGCCTGAGTATTGTGAGGGTCTTTATCTGTTGCAAAGGCTACGAAGCAGAGAGCATGTTGCAGAAACAGAGATGGAGTCATCTCCTCAGTGACTACTTCCTGAGTCAACAGCCTTTGCTCAATTTACCTTTTACCAAGTGAACCCCCTGGTTCTAGGTGAGTTCTGAGGACTTCAGGAGTGAAAAATTTACAAAATTTATCTGAGAGCTGAAGAAAAAATTCTACCTTCTTGTCTTAGGGCCATTCTCTACAAAAAAGGGGGAACAAACACAGCAATGCAGGTGGATGAAGAGGATAGAACATGCCTTCGTCCAGAGTTCCACCAGGGAAGACCTTATGTCCGGAGTGAGTCCTCTTGGAAATTGTCCGACTGGCAGGGGTCACAGTTCACTTGGGAGGCAATCCTTTGTCCAACCTGCAAGGCTCCAAATCAAGAACTGGCCTTCTTTGTTGGAAGACCTAGCTTAACTACATTTAGAAGAAGGCAAATCAAAGAGCTGGGAATATAAGAGAAATTATTGAAGAGATAAATCTGCGTTGATGAAGAGAGGGGTGTGGTGTGTAAACAGGCTTGAGGAGATGTGTGGGGTTGCTCTAGGCTTCTTTTTCCAGTTTATTTCTGAGGAGGCAGCAGGGAGTCACAGGATGCAGCTTTCCACAGACACTTGTCTAACTCAGGAACACCAGTTCCCATCTCTCATGGTGCATTTCCTAAATGTTTTGAAGAAATATCACCCTAGAGCTTCCCATTTTCCATTGCTATTAAATGCTCAACCTTTCCATGTACAGGCTTGAGGTAAATCAGAAGTGCAGTGTGTGAGTGTGTGTGTGAGAGAGAGACAGAGACAGAGACAAAGACAGAGAAAGAGAAAGAGAGATACTAGCAACCTTTCCATTTCAGAGCACTAAAATTGCAACTTTTCAACTGTTCTGTACTATGGCTGTCATTTCTTTTCAGAGAAGAATAAAAACACAGAGACACTCCACATCGTTGCAACAAAATCAAGAGGATCTTTTCAGAACAACGTTGTAACTCTGACATACAGGGCCACTTCTGAAAGTTCACTATATAGCTTAGGAAGGCCCCTGAAAATCCTTTCTTTTGTTCCTAAAAAAACATAATGCAACCAAGTTCATGTACACTGGGTTAAGTGGAATCTTCCCCCAGGACCCATGACTTTTCAATGAAAGAGAGGTAGTGCAACTGAGTCATAAACGCAATTCTTTGCAAAAAGACTCCATGACGACCAAAGCTAAATGTAGTGGGATTAAAAAAAAAATAGACATTAGATGTAGCATGGCCACTTCTTTGGCCTCTGGTAATTTAAGAGTAAAACTGGCTAACTGACCAACTATTAGGTTTGTCTGTGTAGGACAATAAAAGGCATTTGACTGGGTGAATCATAACAAGTTATAGCTAACATGAGAAGAATGGGAATCCCAGAGCACTTAATTGTACTCATGTGAAACCTAGACCTAGACCAGGAGGCTACTGTGTGAACAGAGGAGAATGCCACATGATTTAAAGTTAAGAAGGGAGTGTGTGTGTCAGGGTTTTATTTTCTCTTCATACCTATTGAATCTGAATACTGAGCAAATTATTCAAGAAGCTAGATTCTATGCATAATGTAGAGAGACTGGAGGAAGACTCATCAATAACCTGCATTATGCAGATAATACAATCTTGCTTGCTGAAAAGTGAGGACGACTTGAATTGCCTGTTGTAGAAGATCACAGAATACAGCCTTCAATATGGTTTGTATGTTAACAACAAGAATTCTTACCACTGGACAGATTGGCAACATCATGATCAATGGAGAAAAAAATGAAACTGTCAACGACTTCATCTTACTTGGATCCATAACCATGTGCTTTCCTTTTGGCTTTAGAATTCCAGGCCTTTGCACATTTCATTTTAAGACTTTGTCTTTTCAACTCATCAGTGAAATGTGTTCACCTTTTTTGTTTCAACATTTTTTCATTTAGCTTTAGATATTATACGTCAACGATTTTAGAATCTTTTATAATATCTGTTTTGTTCTCTTATCTTTTTAATAATCTTTTGCTTTAATTATTGTATCTTTTCTATCATCTCGTCACTTCCTGGTCTTTGGTTATTAGTGTTCAATGTGCTTCATCTGTTTTTTAGATAATCTCTAAATTCAGTTGACCTATGCAAGGTCATATTTTGACTCTCATGGACTTGTTTTAACTTTATTCAGCTTTGACTTGAACGTAAATATTAGCAATTCTTTCCTGACCTTTTCCTGGTTGAGTTTCTCTATTGTTGCTTTCCACAGATGCAGTTAATTTGGTTCCTGTATACTGTATCTGACAAGATTCATGAATAGTCACTACTAATGTTTTAGGGGGAAAAGGTATTTGCAATATATTAAGTCATTGTTGTTGTTATGTGCCATTGAGTCGGATCCTATGAACAACAGCTCTGAACCCTGCTGTATCCTGTGCTAACCTTATTGTCTCTGACACATCTACCCTCATTACCTTTGTCATTGAATCAATCCATCTCATTGAGGGTCTTCCTCTCTTGTGCTACCCCGTGGGGCTTTTGTCAGAGTCAGTGGGTTCTCTATTATGAGAAGGCAGGCCTGGCTTCCAAGCATGATGTCCCTCTCCAAGGACTAGTTCTCCTTGCAACGTGCCCAAAGTAGGTCAGATGAAGCCTTGGAATCCTTGTCTCCAAGGAGCAACCTGGTTTCACCCTCTCTAGGATTAATCTTGCAAAATTCTATCATGCAATCAATAATCAAGGCCCTCCTCACCCACTAGTTACATTGCTCTTTTACCTTTGGAATTCCAATCACCAGTCATTATCAATGTGTTTTTGCTGCACATTTCATCAATATCAAACTGCAGAAGTGTCGAAAATCCGGAATTTCATGATCTTGGGCATTAGCAGTTATTGAATGAAAACTGTTATTTGTATGAACGTCTCTTCCTTGGAAGTGTCTGGCTGTCATCCTGTCACTGCCAGTGTTGTTGTCCAGGACACATCATGAACATTCCTTTTATTGAAGGCAGTGCCAGGCCTCTTCAATTTATCACCTTGGCAGGACAGACTATATGGTCATCTGATTCAAAGAGGCCACAACAGTCTATGTCAGCTCGCTAATTCTTAATATCCCTCTTCAAATGTTCCATTTGTAACAGATTCTAATTTTCCTAGACCCATAATTTGTACATTCTGTGCTCTCACTGCTAATAAATGATTGTAGCTGTTTTCTCTCATTTGGAATTGTATCATACAAACAAATAAAGGGTGGAAAGCTTTACACCACTCACATCGCAAAAGGACTCCACTTTGAGGAGACACATCTTTTCAGCTGTAATTTGTGTCTTCCAACCTGAGAGACAGTGATGTCACAAGAAGGATGCAGTGGCGTAGACAATACTAGGCACCATTCCCAGAGAGAAGAACATAAAAATACCTGCCTAGAAAATGTTTACTCCATGTTGCAGCAGAAATGTGTCCTCTGTGATCAAAATATGCTGGTAGTTGGTTGTAACAAAAAAAGAATTTTTATAATCTCAATTTGCATGACTCAGTATATCCACAAGGCTGAATTAGTGCTTGGACTTTTAATTTGCTCCATCAGAGCTACTACTTTTAGCCACACTTTGCATCAAGTAGCTTCATCTGCACGTGGTGACGTTTACACTGCTGGATTGGTTGCTGCCAGTATTTTTATAATCATTTAACTTTGTCAAATGCAGTGATTATACAGAGCTCAGGTGGCCTCGTGGTGAGTTATCAGCCCAAAGGCTGGGAGCTCAAATCCAGTATCCAACGAAGGAAGTTGGGCAATTTCTCCTCCAACTATAGTCCCAGAAACCAGTGAGCCAGCAGCTGTGAGTTCCAACTTGCTGTCAAATAACAACACATACTTGTGCTTCAACTACAATACAAATTAAAAATTGAAAAGATCCTTGCTTATCAACACATCTAGGTTCAAATGACCAGGTCTTTATATTAGCTTTATGTGAAGATGGATTCAGATTAAGGTCACCATCCTCTGTACTATGGACATGCTGCTGAACTCCTGTGAAAGCCAGCTGCCACTGCAGACCCCTTTCCACAAGAATCTGGTCTCCAGGGCAGCTCCTAGCAGAAAACTTCTCAGCTGTGCAGAGCCCGGGTGACCAGGTACACCCACCTCACCCAGACTCCCCCACCTTACGCTCCACTGTATTTTCAGGATGAGTGACATCACTGGTCCCTTCACTGGCTAAAACAAACATGGGGCTTTTGTCAGAGTCAGTGGGCTCTCTATCATGAGAAGGCAGGCCAATGAGGAGGTGACGAGCCAGGAATCCACGTGCCCTGTGACAGATTCCTTCCTACCACAGCCCACGTCTGTCACTGTCACCTTCCAGGACTCGAGCTAAGGACACACTCTGAGGCTTTACTTCCTGCAAGCCCAAGAGAAGCTTCCCTTATGGGTGGTGACTGATTTTTAGAGTAATAATTCTATTTCCTTCATGAACTCTCAAATAGCATCCTTGCTTTCTTCTAGGATTCACACTCTCTCTACTTCTTCAATTTCTCTTTGCAGTTCATAATTAGGCATATATCTGATTTTTAAAAAACATTCTTCATGTTGTCCACTAATAATCAGAATTCCATTTGTTGTTGCTGTTGTTAAGTGCCATCAAGTCGTAGATGGCTCATAGCAACACTATGAACGAAAGTCCTGGACACTGTGAATTTTGTCCTTTCTCCAGATTCGTAGGTTTTCCAGAGGCAAGCTGCTATGGAAGTGGATGCCACACCTGCTTCAGAGCTTGTTTTAATCGGTGAGCTCCACCAAACACTGTCCACCATGGGTAACCTTTCTCACATTTAACTCATCAGTGTCACAGAGTTCGGCTTCACAGCAACCTCGAGTTACCTCTGTATGGCAAGGGGACATACCAGGGTTACAATACCTAGAAGAATGTTTCGCCAAACACAATTAAAGGCAGGTCTGAGAGCCACGGAGTACAGTCACCCACCTTTGGCTTGGGAGCATGACTTTCTGTCTGCTAGGCCAACTGCTCTCTCTAAACTTGAGTTACTTCCATCTCTTTGCTATTGTGAATAATACAGCAATCTAGGCAAGAATGCCCACTATCACATCTCCTATTCAATATATTACTGGAAGAGCAATTAGCAATAGCAGTAAGAAAAGGCAGGGAAATAAGCAGCATCCCAATCTGCAAAGAGGAGGTAAAACTGTCTCTATACGCAGATGGCATGGCAGTATATTTAGAAAATCCTAACGATTCAGCAAGAAAATTATCAGACATTGTCAACCAATTCATCAAAGTAGTAGGATACAAGGTTAACATACAAAAGTCAATTGTATTTCTATACAGTGACAAGGAGACTATATAAAAGGAGCAAAGAAAAACAATACCAATCACAAAGGCTACAAGATGAGAGATACTTGGGAGTGAATCAAACTAGAGACATGAAAGACCTATATACAGAAAACTACAAAACATTACTACAAGAAACAAAGAGATATTTGGAGATATGAAAAAATATACCATGTTCGTGGATAGGAAGACGCAATATTGCGAAAATAACAATTTTACCAAAGGAAATATACATGTTCAGTGCAAACCCAACACAAATACTAATTTCATTCTTCAACAAGATGGAAAATGTAATTTCCAACTTTATTTGGAATGGAAAGAGACCCTGAATAAGGAAACACCACTGAAAAAAAGAGAAGTAAGTGTCATCACACTCCCTTATCTCAACCCCTGCCACACAGTTACAGCGGTCCAGGCAGCATCGCACAGGCATGGCTTGATCTTTTTAAGGTAAAAATTAGGGAGCACGCTGGCCTAGTTCTAAGAAGCTGTGCTGCAATCCTGAAGGTACGCAGTTTGAATCCACACGATGCTCTGCAGAAAAAAGATGTGCGGTCTCCTCTCGTGGGACTAACAGCCTCTGCAAGCCTCTGGAGGGGCAGTTCTGACCCTGCGGCTACAGCACAGCTCACCTTCTTCTGCTAGGTACCATACAAGTTTCAAAGAAAATGCTGCCATTGTTTTCACGCTAACTTACTAATCTTTCTATTAATAGTTTATTTTCTAACAATTAAATGGAAAACCTGTGGTGTAATCACAATATGGAATACTATGTCACTCTGAAAAACAAGGCACTTATAAAATATTACCCAACACGGGTGACCCTAGAAAACATTATGCTGAGTGAAATATCTCAGTCACAAAAGGACAAACACTGTATAACCACTGTTATAAAGTGACTGTCATGAAGGTTGAAGGGTAACTTAGAAAATGTGATAAATAATGAACATTGCATTGGAACAGATGAAGGAAAGAACAGTTTAAAAGGGATATATGATCAGGCATGCATTGTATGACAATAGCCCAGAAAAAGGGGTGCCCGCAAAGTGAAGTGAGGGAAGGATTGTGGGGGAAAGGAAGGAAATTATGCAACAATGAATAATGTTTTTAAGTGAATGGAGGTGGGGTAGGGAGGAAAATGTGCAATGATGAATGAATGAAAATCCAACTTTTCTGTAAGCTTTTAAAATCAATAATTTAAAAAAATGGAAGGAGAAAGAAAAAAAGATAGAGCAGGCCAGTTAAATAAGACTAAGGTTTCTATTCAAATCAAGGCCAATATTTTGGAACAATATGTAAAGTGTCTCACCAATTCATGAAGATTATATGCTACATTTTTATTGCCTGGGAGGGATCCTCTTTAAGCCATGATTGTCTATGATTCAAAATTCAACAACTACAGAGTGACTTTCAGTCCAGCTAGGCCAATCCTCTCTTCCAGGGAAATTTCTCCAAGTTCTGATGTAAATTACAATATATTTTCCCCCTTTTCATGAAAAGCAGTATCAACAATATTTTTTTTGTTTAATGGAGATAGATAATACAATCTTATTACAAATTCCTTCTAGTCATCAAATAACCTAAATAAAGTTTTCAGAGGCAAAGAAAATCTAAATAATCTGAAGCATAAGGATGCCAAAGAAAGCCATGTTTCATCAGGCACCACAATTAATCTTGAATTTTATCAACTCAGGCAGGTTGTATCCAAAGCAGCAGTCTAGGTGTTACACAGAGTAAAATAATTTTAATAAAATCCTAGCATTGAATTGAATTAAACGTTGAATTCAACAAAGGATTGAAATAAAATCCAGCCTTTGGGTTTTCGTTACTAAAGATACATAATCTGTATTTGTAAACAGGACAAAATAAAGAGTGATCTCCAGCTAAAACTAGTCTACGAACAACCACTCTAAAAGTTGTAATTTGAAGGGTAATGAGAAGATAGAGATCACCTGAAAGGGCCATGTAAGGAATTGTGCTGCCAACACAACGGCTTATGGTTTGAACCCACCTGCTGCTCTCGGAGAAAGATGGGCAATCTCCCCACGGAATTACTGCCTCTGAAAACCTCCTGGGGGTCAGCTACGGTTTGGTACAACTCCACGATACATTGCAACAGTTGAGTTTTGTAGGTTATACAAGGTTGTCACACATGTTTAACTCTACCATTGCAACGTGAAAACTGGCCCAGAGAGCTTGGGGCAGGCTGCAGGCCCAACAGTGGGCTGGGGCCAGGTATTGTGATACTGTCCACTGCTTTAATATGCCATCAACCAAGAACAGACAGGACAGGATGTGGTTCATTAAACTCCCGATTCTCGGTAGATACATGTTTGCATTTAATTCCTCAGTCATTCATTTCAAAGGGAACCTGCATTGACTCTGGCCTGGCACGCAAGGTAAAGACGTGAGTGCCTGTCAGCTGTCTGGTCCACATCACTTCACAGGTCAAGGCTCTGAACAGACACCTTTCTAGAACACTTGCTGCTCTGTGTGCTGCTAATTTGGAAATAACTCATTACTTTATTATCTTAACACCAACTTCCTCAAATAAATATTTCCAGGAATATAAACTATTTGCTTTCAATCTTCAATTAAAATTAAAAATCACATATTTCACATTTTTCTCTAGGTGCTGCAGATTTTATAAAGCTTCACCCACAGACTCTTGATGGTAAGGGCGGCAGAGGACTAGGCAGGGTTCAGATCCCGTGCTCACAGGGTCCCTGTGTCATATCCCACGGCAGGGCACAAACAACAACTAGCAGAGGAGTGCAGTTCACTAAAGGTGTCAGACAACTTCAGTGTAACAAATAAGAATTTGCTAATTTATTAGTTCATTCACAAACTCTAATTTGCAAATTATGCACCAACTGTTAGATCTCAAAGGGACTTTCTGAAATGTCCGGGGTTTGTTTTCAGCGTTCCCAATCCTGGAGACCAGGCTCGGCTGAGGCAGCTCTAACTTCCAGAGCCCGTGTGGTGTCCCTCGCTCTTCAGTGACTGGATATCTGAAAGCACATCACCTCCTCCAGAGGATTTGAAGCTGCGAAACACACAGGAGCTTTCTCCACCCTGTGAGGGAGCCTCTGATGGATTCCAATCGCTGGAGGAAATTAGCAGCAAAACTGCAGACTGCACAACCAGAGCTTGGCATTTTTATACATTGCAAAAAAAAAAAAAAAAAAGACAAAAGTTTTGCTAAAATAAAATTCGGTGTGAACTCATTGCAAATCTCACTTCCAAATGCAGAAGTAAACACTTCTGGTTGCATAACAACCAAGTTGTTTTTGCAGCTATGTAACTTGTTGCTATTCTTGCTGATCTAAGTTCTACTGGTGGTATTTCTCCTTCTAAGCTTTTTGCTGAGTTGGCCATTTTATTTCCCAAGCCGTATCTCATTTTCTCAGATTGAGAAAGGCTAGGCACCCTCCACAGTCTTCCCCTTCCCCTGTGAAAGTGATCAAACTCCACCCACATCATTTCGTCACTGAGAAGAAGGCTTAATGTCAGCAGATTCTGATGATCAGAGCATCCAGCATTTAGGAAGGAGCTGGAATCTCGGTCATGGTGTCCCCTCTAAGTCCAGACCCACTCTTGTCCCTGTTAAATATGTTTTATTTGAACCCATTATGCAGTTGCTGTAGGCAACAAACAGAAAAGACTGAAATTGTCAAGGATTTCATTTTACTTGCATCCACACCTAACACCCACAGAGACAGCAGACAAAACATCAAGTCACTGGAAGTGGGTGAAGGGAACGTGGAACAAATGGCTCACGCCTGGTAATTCACGTTATGGAGGAAAGGGTTCATGAATGATCTATTAGACGAAACTAACATGCTTTATAAACTTTTACTCAATTAAAAAAATCAAATCAAGGATTGTATTGGACCATTCGGCTGCAAAGGATCTCTTTAAAGTGATGTAGAGCAAAATATGTCGTTTTGAGGGTGAAAATGTGCCTGAACCGAGCTGTGGGGTTTGCTTCAGACGTGTGTGCATGGTGACTGCGTCTGGGAAACAGAAGAGAAACTGAAGCCTTTGGATTATAGCGTTGGTAAAGACTGATAAATGTCCACGGACTGACAAAAACAAAACCAAACCCAACAGATTCCTCGTGGGAGAAGTGCAGGCAGGATGCACCTTCGCAGTGAGTATGGAAAGATTCACCTCATGTATGGGGACATGTGATCAGGAGAGACCTGTCCCTGGAGAGCATCATGCTTGCTAAAAATGTGGGTCGGTGTAGAAGAGGATCTTGGAAAGACAGACTGCCACAGTGACAACAATGGACAAAAGCCCAGTGGGGCCTGTGAGCTGTGAGTTCGGTGCAGGGCTGAGCGGCGTTTCTTCTGGCTGTAGACAGGACAACTGAGTCGGAATCAGCAGCTAGTACCCGACTACAACATATAGTACAGTTTGCCTCTTCCTCACTCAGGAGGAGTTTGGTTATTCATCATGTTTGTTCTCTCCTCTAAGCTAAATAACCCAACTGCCTGCATTTCCCTTTCCGAACTGTATTTTAGGATCAACTAAAACAGAACATGTTCGATCCTTTATTTGGACTAAGTTTCTTCTCAATTGTTTTCATTATTATGATGTGATGAATCTTCAGGACTCTTGCACATAGAAATTATCAAATTCCTTTAAATGGATGAGTCCACGAAATGTTCAAGCCCAGCGCTCAAGGCCTCTCACTCTCTTCTGTGGTCAATAATGTATCCAGAGCAACTGAACCTCAATATTTGTTCTGTGACCATTCAGAAGTTATTATTTCCTTGTTTCTGTTAGAGGGAAATGATTTTTTTTCTCATTACCTGCTTCTGATAAATGCAATTTCATGCAAAATTATTCATTTCCTGGCAAAACAATACCTCTCACCCTTTCTCATTCTCTTTTCTTTTTTAATTTCCTTTATTCTTCACAAAATTTAATGTCAAACCATGACTGAGTAATACAGCCCCTATTCTTGCTTGAATTTTGAAGGCTTTAAATTACCTGTAATACATGAACTCTCTTGGGACTCTGACGGGAAAGGTGAGACACACATTTGCTGCCTAAAGGAGGTTGTCATGACAACAGGGCCACCATCACAGAATAAACAGCTTCCACCCCACTGGATGGTCTGTCCCAGGAAAGAATGTGTGTGCTGCGGGGAATCCAGTCCTAATTCTCTCCCCTTATCTTAAAAGCAGGTTCATAATGTACAAGGCCTCATCTCTTCTGCACAGGTCTGTCTTGAGGTCCCTGTTTTATCCAAACCATCTAGTTGATTGTGTGTCCTCACAGTAAGTGCTCACAAATTTCTGTGGGAAGGAGGAGAGAGGGAGAGATGAAAAAATGTGGAAGGAGTTGATGATTTGTCTGCTTCCTTATGAGGTATCTGAGGAGTCCTATATCACATGAAGAGTCACCTGGAATGAAGTTTTGATTAGATTGGAAAATAGATATGGTAATGTGTTTGCCACTGCAATGTCACGAGTGAAAGTAGAAACTTAAAAACAGAAGGGAAGAGCTTCCTCCCCAGACCTTGTGAACAAGCTGAACTTCCACTTCCATGTCTTCCACTGAAGTACATTTCCGAAGCACCCATGACCCATCTGTTGGGGTTTGCTGATGTTTGATCTTCTTTGTTGTTGTTATGTGCCATCCAGTCGCTTGCAACGCATAGTGACCCTATGTACAAGAGCCCTAAACCCTACTCTATGCCTATGCCAACCTCACTGCCACTGACCCACCTATTCCCATTACGCCAATCACTGAACCGATCCATCTCGAGGCTCTTCCTCTCCTGCACTGTCCCTACACCCTCCCATGCATGACGTCCCTCTCTAAGGACTGGTCCCTCCTTGTAACATGTCCAATATATGTCAGACGAAGATTCAGAATCCTTGACCCAAGGAGCAGCCCAGTGTCACCCTCTCTAGGAAAAACCTATTTGTTTTCCTAGCAGTCCATGGTATATTCAACACTCTTCTCCAGCACCACAGCTCAAAGGCATGACCTCTCTTTCTATCATCCATAGTCACTGTCCAGCTCTCCAATGCATAGCACAAAATCACAAATACTATAGCCCAGATCAGGCACACCTTATTCTCCAGCCTGATGTCATTGCTCTTCAGTACTCTGAGGAGGTTCCCGACAGCTGACTTTCCCAATGCAATTCATCTCTTGATTTCCTGGCTGCTGGCACCAAGAGGGTTGGTTGTGGAGCCAAGCAAACTAAAACTGTTCACTATCTCAATCTTTTCACCATCCACAATAATGTTGACAATTGACCCAGTGGTGAGAATCTTTGTTTTCTTGATGTTGAACTTCAATCTATATTGAAGGCTGCAGTCCTTGACCTTCTGCAGTAAGTGCTTTCAGGTCCTCCTCACTTTCAGCAAGCAAGGTTGTGTCATCTGTAGAACACAAGTTGTTAATGAAACTTCCTCCAATCCTGATGCCACATTCCTCCTCGTACAGCCCACCATCTCAGATTATCAGTTCTGCATACAGATTGAAAAGCATGGAGACAGAATACATCCCAGGGGAACACCCTTCCCCATTTTGAATCATGTAGTGTCTCCTTGCTCTGTTCTGACAACTGCCTCTTGGTCCAAGTATAGGTTTTGCATAAGCACAATCAAATGTTCTGGGATTCCCATTCTTCTCAGAGTCAGCCACAGTTTGTTGTGATTCATGCAGTCAAAAGCCTTTGCATAGTCAATGAAACACAGACAGACATTCCTTCGGTATTCTCTGCTTTCTGCCAAAATCCATCTAACATTAGCTATAATATCCCCAGTACCATGACCTCTTCTTAACCCAGCCTGCACTTCTGGAAGTTCTCTGTTGATGTGTTGCTCCAGTTGGTTTTGGATAATTTTCAGGAGAATCTTGCTTGTATGTGATATTAATGATATTGTTCAATAATTTCCATACTCTGTCAGGTCACCTTTCTTTGGGATGGGAACACATATCAATCTCTTCCAGTCAGTTGGCCAGCTCGCTGTCTTCCAAATTTCTTGGCACAACTTGGTAAGTACATCCAGGGCAGCATCTGTTTATTGAAATATATCAACTAGTATGCCATCAACTCCTGAAGCCTTGTTTCTTGCCAATTCTTTCAGAGCAACTGGAACTTCTTCCTTCATCACCACAGACTCTTGCTCATATATGGTTTCATGAAATCCGTCTGTGTCAGCCAATGCCTTCTGGCACAGTGACTCTGTGGACTCCTTCCATCTTCTCTTAATGCTTCCTGGATCATTTAACACTCTGCCCAAAACATCCTTACTGCTACTTGTGGCTTCAATTTCTTTTTCAATTCCTTCAGCTTAAGAAAGGTCGAGCAATAAGAAAAAATAAATAACTTTTAAAAAAAGAAGAAAAAGAAAAAAAAAGGCTGAGCAAGTTCAACCCTTTTGATTTTCTGACTCCAGCTTTTTGCACATTTCATTATAATACCTTGCTTTGTCATCCTGAGCTGCCCTTTGAAATTTTCCGTTCAGCTTTTTAATTTCTTCCTTTAGCTTTGGCTACTCAGTGCACTAATGCAATGTTCAGAGTCTCATCTGACATACGTCTTGGTCTTTTCTTCCTCTTCTGCTTTTGTAATGATCTTTCACATCCTTCATGGACGATACTCTTCTTTTTTTAAAATTTTTTTTAATTTTTTTGTTTTACAGAGGTTTTGGATTTCCATTCATTCATTGCCGCAATTTTCTCCCTGCCCACCCCTCCCCACCAGCTCGCTTCCCCCTCTGAATAGAGGGGGGGAAAAAAGAAAAAAAATTTCTTCATTAGTATACAATTCCCATGTCCCTTCCCCCCACCCCCAACCCCGAGTATGATACTCTTTAAATCCTCCCACAGCTCATTTGGTCTTCGCTCATTGATGTTCATTTCAAGGCCTCAAACCTGTTCCTGAGATGGTTTTGAAATTCAAGTGAGATAGATTTAAAGTCAAATTTTGGTTCCTTGGATTTTATGTTCTTCAACTTCAGCTTGAACTTACATATGAATAGTTGGTGGTCTGTTCCACAGTTAGCACCTGGTCTGGTTTTCACAGCTGATATTTAGATTCTCCAGCAATTCTTTCCACAGATGTAATTGATTTGATTCCAATGCATACCATCAGGTGAAATCCATGTATATAGCCTGCATTTGTGTTTCTTGTAATTTCTATCTCCAGCCTCATTTCTGTCACTGAGTCCATGTTTTCCAACTTCTGCGTTCCAGTCATCCATTATTATCAATGTATCTTGATTGCATGTTCAACTGATTTCTGACTGCAAAAATTGGTAGCAATCTTCTATTTCCTCCTCGTTGGCTCTAACTGTTGGTACATATATTTGAATGATAGTGGTATTCACTGGTCTTCCTTGTATGCATATGGATATTATCCTATCACTCAGCACATTGTATTTCAAGATGGATCTAGAAATGACTTTTTAAATTATGAAATATACCCCTTTTTCTCTCACCTTTTCATACCCGGCGTGGTCTCATATGATCCTCAGTTTCAAAATGTCCCATGAGGGAGTGTGATTTTCAGACACAAAGGGAAGAAATGCTTGGGAGGGATGACACTTTCATTATAGGTGTAAATAGATGTAAAGTCAGGGTCCACATCTTTGAGCAGGGGAAAGTGTCCTCCAAGTGTCCAGTGCCAGTTCATTCTGAGATGTTTACTCCCCCTGCCATCCAGGCAAGGTGGCTGCGAAGACAGACTTAGTGTTCTGTCAAGTTTAGAGTGTTAAAAAACTAAAAGGAATCATAAGGTTTTTAAAAGTTAAAGACAAACAAAGCTTAAAGGAACTTGACTTCCAGTTTTCAAGATTCAAAGGCCTTATCAGAATTCATAAGACAATGTGCATGCTGGGGGAGGCCCAGGGGGCGTCAGCCTTTGAAGCGACTGCATATTCCCCTTGACAACCTCAGCCTGCACTTGAAAGGGGAAAAGGAAAAGCACAGGAAAGAAAAAGCCCGACCCTTAAATGCTAAGGTGAGTGGGGAGGCATTTGCTTTGTCGTTATGGATGCACAGTGCCAGCCACGAGCCGTCCAAGTCAGCATTGGTAGGACAGCTCCCAAAGCACTCAGACATGGTCAGTACTGGAGGAAGGAAGAAAAGCCAGCTGGCCCCCGAGACCACCTTCAAACCTGGAGCGTGTGGCACGCATCATGTCTGAGGGTGGTTGTACCCCCACAGCACACAGGGAAATGGGGCTAACAGTGCCTTAGTGCTCATGACGGGAGATCTGTAAAGGACCAGCTCACAACGATTTGTAAAAACTCTTAGGTGCAGCATGTGTGTATCTCCTGCTCTGTGGTGGAAGGCAGAGACGCTGAGCCCTTGGCCTCCACACGACCAGGAGGAACGAAGATCACAGGGTTTAAGGTATTTATGGATCAACACTCAGAGATGGCTTTCCAAGGTCAAATTCAACCAGCATGTTTTCTTTCCCAAACCCTCTGAGCTCAGCTCTCAGTGGCCCAGCTTCCCTCTGAGGTTTCCTTTGGACTTGGGGACCTTGCGGCCCAAGGAGATGGGGGCCCCAGCCAAGAGGGGGCCTGGCCCTGATGTTCAGATTCTGGGGTATCACCAGAGAAGATTGAGGCCTCAGGGCTCTTTTCCTGCCCATTTGGCCCACTATTACGTATTGAAGCTATCTCCTCATAACAATTCTTTTCAATTGTCCAGATAATTAGGCCAGTTCTCCCAAAAGCTCAAGTCCGTATTTTAAGGACATTAAGACTGGGGCTGGAAATTGAAAAAACATAAGATTATTTCTTCCGTATATGGTAAAAGTGTAATCAAATGTTACTGGAATCATGAAAAATAATGGAAGAAACAGAATCCATTTTAAAGAGTAGCTAGTGTCTAAGAAAGAAGTTAAATGTGCTAAGATGATTAACTTTCATGCTGTGTACTGTTATCGATATGTGCCACTGGGTCGACTCTAACTCACAGCTACATTATCAATGTTGTTGCTGTTTGATGTTGTCGAGTCATAGACGACTCATAGCGACCCTATGAATGAACGGCCTGAGCACTGTTCGGACATAGAGTTCCGGAGGCAAGCCATTTCAGAAGGGGATGCCGCTCCTGCTTCCAGGCTTGATTTAGTCGGGAAGCTCCAGCCAGCACTGTCCACCAAGGGTGTGCTCTGAAACGTGCCCTACCTGCTCTCCCCCCCACACCATCTCCAACATACCGACTGTTCCGTTTAGACACTGTGCCAGTACATTTTGTTAAGGGATCTCTCACAAATGCTCTACTTTTTCCATCAGGATGACTTTTCTAAGCCCTGACCCCTCCTTACAATGTGCACAAAGTCTGTGAGATGATGTTTCACCCTCCTTGTCTCTAAGGAGCATTTTGGTTGTACTTCTTCCAAGACAGACTTGCTGGTCCTTCTGGCAACCTGTGTATGTTCAGGACTCTTCACCGGCACCACAGCTCAAAGGCACTGATTCTTGTTCTTTAACCTTATTCACTGTCCAGCATTCAGACACACGGGGAGCAGCTGAACATGCCACAGCTTAAATTAGGTCATCAGTTTTTAAACTGCTTCGATCGCTCTTCTTTCCCCTCCTCCCCTCCCTCCTCCTCCTCTCTTTCTCTCTTTCTTACTTTAAGAGAGGTCTTTGCTAGCAGATTTTCCCAGTGCAACACGGTTAATGATTTCTTAGCTGTGCTACCATGGATGTTGGTTGTGGATCCAAGTAAAATGAATCACTGACAATTTCAATCATCTCTCCATTTATCATTGTATTACCTATTGGTCCAGTGGTGGGGACTTCTTGTATTCTAGATTTTGAGGTGTAATCTGCATTGAAGACTACAGTCTTGGATCTTTAACAGTGTAGTCAAGTCATTTTCAGTTTCTGCAAGCTGCAAGACGAATGTTGGCATGGCACAATATCAAGAGTAATGTCTGTGAAAAAGCAAGAGCCACTAAGAATACAGGAAAGAAAGAAAAGGTCAAAATGGTGTCACAGGAGACCCCGAAACTTGCTTCGGAACATAGAGAAGGGGAAGCAAGAGGAAAATAAAGAGAAGACAACTGTACAGAATATTCCAAATGGAAATCCAAGAATGCAAAGTAAAGTACTGGAATAAAATCTGCGAAGGTTTGATTAGCAAATTGAGAGAAGATGCTTGGTCCTCTCAGGCTGGAAAACGTCAAAGCCTGAGTCACAACACTTCAGGGGTCTTAGGCAAAATTTTGAATTATACCAAGAAGCATCAAAAGTAGATGGATAGAAAAATGATGGTACATTCATACAATGGACTATTACACAACACTAAAGAATAATGAACTTGTAAAACATTATGAACATGGGGGATGACATTGCTTATATCAGATATATATTGACTGAAAGCAAAGAATATCAGAAAGGTATTTTACTTGTGTTTTATTGACTAGGCGAAGACATTTGACAGTTTAGATCATGGTAATTATGGATAACATTGAAAAGAATGGAAATTCCAGAAAACCTGATTGTATAAATGCAAAACCTGCACATAAAACAAGAAAAGAACAAGGGCAAATGGGATGGTTGAAACTCAGGGTAGATCTGTGTGAAGTTCGTGTGCTTTCACGTCACATCTCGGTGTGAGCAAATCATCTGAGAAGGTGTACATATGAAGAAGAATGAGGTACTAGAATTGCGTGAAACCTAATTAATAACCTTTCATATGAAGTCAGTATATATATGTGTGTGTGTGTGTATATATATGTGTGTGTGTGTGTGTGTGTATATACACACACACACACACACATACACCCTATGCTATATTTAGGGTTTGTATATGGTTATAAGTATGAATCTCATGAAATGTCCTTTATTTATTTATACCTAAGGGGTTTATAGGAAATTAATGAAAAAGCTTTGCTTCTTTCCGCTCCTTTTTTTTAAAGGTTATATTATGGTGTTCACAGTGTGCATTAGAGCTGCATCCTCTGTGACCTACTTGTAAGGAGGCTATCTAACTAACTGCCTTAAATCTCTGTTTCCTCATCTGCGAATGGTAACTAGTGGTATCGAGCACATGCGGCTTGTGAGGAAGAACTCACATGGTGCATGATACAGACTTCAAGCCTTGCCTGGAACATGAAAACCCAGCAACTGAGGGGCTGGTTTGCCTGTCAGTCCTACGCTCCATGCCCCATGCTTTGTGCAGCCGATAGGCAACAGCATCTGCTCACCGAGCATACCACTTATCACTTCCGCTCACATTTCCTTTTTTAATAAAAGCAGCATCACCTGGAAATTTCCTTCCACAGCTAGCAAGTGTGTGAGAAATTGCTGGATTGAGAAAATGAGAATCAAACAACATGTGTAGAAGACAAGATTTTGTTGCGAACACAGCCTCCACTCACTTCCCAACAACGTAGTCTCCTTCCAAGGAGCCAATTCCATTAACTCAAGGTCAGCTTCTCTCACTGTGCCTCTAGAATGTCTTCTCGCACCCGACTTACATTTCTCTGACATCTTGAGAGGGAAAAAAATCATACAAAGAAGAAATAGAGTTGTAACTGCCCCGCGGAGCCAGCACCACAGAATGAGACAAGACAGAACAGCATCACTATTTTTCCCCCTCAGCGGGACCTCTGGGCCTCAGGCCAGGCAGTGAACAGTGTGGGGATCTGAGATGTGTGCAGCCTGGAGTGTGAGCTCCTGAGACACAGCGATGCAGACAATATGCATCCATGCCTTCCAGTGCACTTCTTGCACTCTGCTGGATGATACTCTGTTCCGAGCAGTGTGGGAATTGCTATGGCTTGACTGTGTTCCCAAAATAGTGTTGCAGTTCCTCTCCTCTGTCTCTGTGGTTACACCACCACTTGGGGAAAGGTTACCTTGGCTACTTTAATGAGACAAGTTTAGTACAGGTGTGTCTTAGGCCAATCTTTGTAAGAGATGAAATCAATGAACTATACAGGCAGAATTTCCCAGTCAGAAAATACAGCGAGTGGTACTCATGATTACTGTATAGCTGGATTCACTTGTTATACATTTCTGTGTCATTTTAGACACTTTTGTGCACATGAAATCAGCTTTCAGTTGTGTAATTCTGAACACAGCTCCACTGTCACTGGAGTGTACACTGAATGACAGTGCGTACGTTAACAAGTTCAACTGCCCCAAATCTTAACGGTCTCCTCCCAAAATGAGTCTGGAATTTTTGCTGACAGACAGTCTGAAACTCCTAATTTCTGATCTGGTCCCTGAACATTTGCAATGTAATATTATGTATGCAAATGAAAAAACTATTGGCAAAAATAATTATTATTGCTCATGGGAGGATTAAAGGTTAGAGTCTGCTGTTTTCTTATGAGGCTTCATTTAATTGAAATGAGTGTTAATTGAGGAAATGAATTTTCATTCGATTATTGTTTAATCTCTTATTACCGGGGACAACTCATGTGCCCAGGACTGTGCTGTTCCTGGAAAATATGACAGTACAAAATAGGGTCAGTGGCTTTCCTCATGAATATTATCTCAGTAAGTCAGTGCCTGAGTACACAGTGCCCACTCCAAGGGAAGAGTATGGACTCTAACCGGAATCTGTCATCCACTGTATCACGACGTTTGAGACAAGTCGTTTACTGCTCTTAACCTCCATTTCTTCATCTGTAAAAACTAATGAAGGCCGGAGGAAAAAATCGGTAATTGTAATCAAATTAGCCATCCTCAGCATAACCTCCTGGTATGCTTTCTTTATACAAGTTACTGGGCTAGATACTTTGTATACATTTTCTCAATTTCTCCCTTAGAGCAATAGGTTAAATGAATTTTACAAATACTGCCATTTTACAGGGCATAAAGTACTTAATTTTTGTCACACAACTCTTACATTATGACTACAACTATTTACTAAGATTTTAAAGAGTCTCTGCTTAATGATTATTTTGTCAAGTCAGGGCAGAATTCAGTTTTCTGAATTAGCCTAACCTCCCTCTTTGCTTCCACAACCAGGATATTCATTCAAAATAATGTGTCACCTCCTTAAAAAATTGGAAAATGAAAGATCATTAATTCAGCAATCTCATTACTGGGTATACACCCATAGAAACAAGAGCTAGAACAAGAACAGGTACACCCACCTCGTGTTTGTTGCAGCACAGTTCACCATAGCGAAGTGATGGGAACAACCTGAGCATCCACCAGCAGGTGAGTGGACAGACCAACCATGAGCACACTTCCCATATGATTCTGTGGCTACAGTAATAGATACAGCACAGTCCTACACCTACAGCCACACCTGCAGTGTAGGAACTACAGCTACAACCACACCTGCAGTGCAGAAATTACAGCTACAACCACACCTGCAGTGTGGGAACTACAGCTGCAACCACACCTGTAGTGTAGTAACTAACTGCAACCACATCTGCAGTGTGGGAACTACAGCTGCAAACACACCTGCAGCGTAGGAACTACAGCTACAATCATACCTGCAGTGCAGAAATTACAGCTACAACCACACCTGCAGTGCAGTAACTATAGCTGCAACCACATCTGCAGTGTGGGAACTACAGCTGCAACCACATCTGCAGTCAAGAAACTACAGTGGCAATCACACCTGCAGTGTGGTAACCATAGCTACAATCACACCTGCAGTGAAGAAACTACAGCTGCAATCACACCTGCAGTGTGGTAACTATAGCTACAATCACACCTGCAGTGTGGTAACTACAGCTGCACCCACACCTGCAATGAGGTAACTACAGCTACAATCATACCTGCAGTGCAGAAACTACAGCTACAATCACATTTGCAGTGTGGTAACTACAGCTGCACCTACATCCAGCAGCAGGTGAGTGGACAGACCAACTACGAGCACACTTCCCGTATGATTCTGTGGTTACAATAATAGATACAGCGCAGTCCTACAGCTACGGCCACATCTGCAGTGCATAAACTACAACTACAATCACATCTGCAGTGCAGTAACTACAGTTGCAACTTTACCCGCAGTGCAAAAACTATAGCTATAATCACATCTGCAGTAGGTAACTACAGCTGCACCCACACCAGCAATAACTACAGCTACAATCACATCTGCAGTACAGTAACTACAGTTACAACCACACCTGCAGTGTGGTAACTAGAGCTATAATCATAACCTGCATTGCAGTAAGTACAGGTACAATCACACCCACACCGGCAGTGTAGGAACTAGAGATATAACCACACCTGCAGTGCAATGACAACAGCTACAACCACACCTGCAGTGCAGAAACTTCAGCTTCAAGCATACTGGCAATGTGGTAGTACAGGGACGAGCATACACACCTTGCAATGCTGTGGCTACATACATGCTGTGTGGTACTGCAGCTAGATACATATAGCCTAGTGTTACCGCTACAAGCACACGCCACACGGTGCTAAGGCGACAATCACACATGCTGCAGTTGTACAGTGATGTTCATACACTACAGGGATGATCATACATGCTGTGTGCTGCTACGACAATGACTACGCACACAGTATGTTCCTATAGAAATGATGACAAGCATACATGCGATACAATACTATGGCTGTGATCACACGCACAGGGTGGTGCTATGTGACAATAAAGAGTATTGAGGAAGTCAGAGAACGTCACCCACAGGGATGAGTGAAGAGGACAACATGGGGTGAAATAAACCAGACACAAAAGGACAAATACTGCATGAGTCCTCATTACTATAAAACTTAAGGAAAAGTACACAATCAGAAGAAAATATTCTTTGAAAGTTACATAGATTGCTAGAGAAGAGGGAGGGCGGAAGGAAAGTATTAGCTTCTTTGTTTTATTTTGGTCTAGTTTTTAGGATTTGTAGTAGGTACTGTAAAAGTTTGTTGCTAATGTCTACATTAAAAAAAAAACTCTTAAATTAACAAATATGACCAAAAGGAACATTCTAGACCATTCAATGGGGATAAATGAGGTGATGGTGAGGGTAGAAAAATCCTATAAAATTGTGTATTTCGAAATACTGAGTGTTAGTCATTCACGAGTAACTTAGCCATGGCAAAAAGGGAAAAGTATTATTAAACCCTTAACATCTGAAAAGTGTCTCTAGCGGTAGACAATTCTGCAATTTCGTTACACCATATGTTCTTTCTGAGGCAAACATAAGTGAACTCAACACAGATTTATTGACAACTGATTAATGCATTCTTGGATGGAAGCTTAATGGGGAAGTGAGAGTTCTTATAAAAAAAAATCTAGAAGGTTGTCAATCTCTCGCTATTCAATTATTGAGTTTTCCTGAGACAATAGGAAAGGGGAAAGAATACCATAGGCTAGGAATAATAGCTACTCAATACAGTAAATAAAAGAGTTAACTAACTAAATGGAATTCTGCCAAAATGACATTTTTGAAGAAATTATCAAAGAGTGAGTTAAACAGGACAACAGGGGCATGGTGAGGACACTGAAGGACCTAGTGTCTTCGTCTGAACATGCCACTTGCCATGATGTGTGGCTAAGGCCAGGATCCTGGAACATGCAATTGTCCATAGTCTATGAATGAGTCTTCGCACACAAGCAGAAAATATAGCTGCCATGTGACTGGACTGTCCGCCCTGGCATAGACCATGTGTACAAATGGAAGGAACTCCAACATGTGTGATCACTGTCTATGGTAGAGTTGACATGGGGGTGTGATTTCTGGCTCTCAGGCAGGATCTCTATCTGCCTTGGTGAGTGTTGGCTGCCTCTCAATCACCCACAAATTAGTCCTCCTTGCCAATGAGTTCTAGGTTCTGGTTAGGACTTTTTTTTTTTAAATTTGCAAATAACACTCTCATATAATGTACCCACACATATGTGCAGAGGGGGTGAAATTAAGTAAAATAGTTATGGCACAGTATGCATGCTATTTGCTCATAATGTGAAAGTACTGTGTGTGGATGGGGGAAGCTTGTTTCCTCTTGGCATCTGCTGTGACCTGGCTCTCCTTCCACTGGGGAAGCAGACAGCATGGAGCATGGTGTGTGCCCCATTCCAGACACTCGGGAATTCTTTTTCCTTGGAGCCTTTTTGTGCAATGGGGAGTGAATAGCTCTGGGAGCTGCGAGCAGGCTGCTATGAACCCCTAGGAAGGGAACTTTAAAACACAAGTAAGACTAAGAAAGACAGCATAACCCAGAGAAAACAGGAATGATGGTGGATCAAAGCTAACTGAAGCTAGAGTCACTACCATGCTTAGTGCTTATGTTAGCCTGTTTCCCCTTTCTTGTTAAGTCAGTTTGAGAGGAGTAGGTATCAGTTACCCTCAAGATAATAAGAAAAAGAGAAGATTCTCACAGCAGCAGAGCTAGAGGACCAGGTGAAAATGGAGGCAGAGATTATGGTGTGGCATCTCTAGACAAAGAAGGTGGAGGAACGCAGGTCATCCACAGATGCTGGGACAGAGGGAGGCTTGGATCAGACTCCCACCAAGTCTCCTACAGTTGACAATTGCTGTCCCTGGACTGGAGACTTCTGCTCACCAGAACTGTGAGATAAAGGATTTTTGTCGTTATAAGTCACCAAGTTTGTAGAGATTTGTTACAAGAGCCTAGAAAACTAGCGCAGAGCATAAGGAAATCCTATTGTTAGCCGTTTGTGAGGGGATCACAGCAGGTACTTACTGGCAGAACTAGAACCAAGGCTACTTTTTTTATTCTAAACATGATTTCATCAGAATTTCTGGTGCCATTAACTTAAGTCATTGTGTCATTCCACTGAACTCACATAGCTAGGTCAGTAATTTTTATTCTTCTGTTTCATCACTGTGTCATTTGCAAAGAATGCCAAAACACACTATCATAGATAATCTAACCACCCTCAGTCACAGAAATAATGATAACATAGGAATTGAAATAGGTGCTCTCTAAAGAGGAGAAAATAGGACATGGGGCACAAGGCATCTTTCTGAAAAGGCCAGAGGGAAAAGAAATAATACAACATCTCACCAGCCCAGAGCAGAAAGCATGTAAAAGGCCTGTAGCACAGCCCCGTGATGCTGCTAGAGCCAAGGGGTTCGTTTATTCACTGCTGACTCACAGATTCACGATTACGGTAACAACAACAGGGTTTATTGGGGAAGTAAATTGGAGAGTGGGACAAGTAAATGTCTCCCAAGGCAAATCCACATTTTAGCCCAAGTTCCAAGCCTCAATTAGTTCAAATTTATCAATTAGTCCAGGCTCTGGTTTCAGTTCTGCAGTCAAATCCAAATCATCCAGCAAGGTTTATCTCAGATCAATTATAAGTCAGTTTCTCATTCAAGAGTCTAGCAAGAATAGCGAACGTCTTTAACTGTGGCCTCATCTCAGGACTCCTGTTAGATCTTGCCACAGTCTCCCCGGAGCATCACCAGGGTCTTATTGAAAAGGATCTGCTCCAGTGTCCCTCAAGTCTTGCTTCCCTGTGTGTAGAAACACACTTTTTCTCTTATCCTAGTCCCATAGCTGTTGATGATTTATACGACTATGTGTTCGCTGTTAAGGTAGTTGGAGACTAGAAGAAGCTAACTGTAAAGGTTGAAAAACAAAAAAAAGAAAAGCCAATTTTAGGCTAACATCACAAGTGACAAAAGAATGCCAACATAGGGTCCAGAAAATGGTAGCTTTTTTCATAAGCCTAACTTCTTAACTTGGTTCTTTGCATAAAACCTATACAACAATGGACTCGGATTGACAACTAAAGATGTAGCTGGAAATTTTCTTTTTCTAACCAGCAGAGGAGACAACACCCCATTTTCACTGAAGTGTCCATTCATTTGTCTTGTTTTGGGCACATTGAGACTGCCCGGTACTCTCTTGCTTTTAGGTTGAGGTCCAGCGACTAAGATGCGTTCACTAGAAAACAACTCATGTGAATGCTACGCTTAGTACAAATGTGCATACTCCCCAGGGCCCCATTTAATGTTTTTTCTTTAATTTAAAATCTGCAGAAACTACTGTTCTTTTAAATTGAACTTTCTACTCCAAAACTTTAGTCAGAACTTTGTATATTAGCAAAGAATGTTGTGATTCTAGAACACATAGACTGTGAAGAGACCTTACAATGGGCATGCCACTGAGCCACTGAATGTAACAGACCAATTGCTATCAAGGCAACAAAGATTCACGATGGCTTCCCACACGTCAAGATTGACTTGCACTTTCCAGGGCTTACAATGGGGAATATTTCAGAAGTGCACTGCCTGGTCCTTTTTCAGAGTGCCTTTAGGTAACTATACAACCTCCAAATTCTCAGTTAACAGCCGGCACACAACTCAGCATCACCGGGGACTACACTGAAAAGCATCTTAGACCTTAGATTAACAGCAGTAGATATTAATGAAAATGGAAAGTGATTTTAAGTCTAGTTGGACTTGCATAAAGATCTAATGCACAAAATCTTAAATAATATTCTCATGAAATAAAAGAGAAGCAGGTTAATCTTAAGTATACCTATCTCCAGATTTGTGTATTATTCAGAGGTCTTTTGAAGGCCTGTTATTTCACAAGTGGATGGCCAGACCCCCTTGCTTCGTTTTAATGCAGAAGTTTCACTGAAACTTGTCCACCTTGGGTGGCTCTGCTGGTACTTTGAATATAGGTGGCATAGCTTCTGGCCCTGTAGCAACACCCAAGGCACCACAGCACTGCCCACTGAGAGAAGAGAGGTCAAGTTATATTGTAGTCTGTTAGTGGGAGGAAGGAAAAGTCCAAGGACTTCCAGTTCACACTGAATTTTATGAGCACATAACATTGAACTTTCCAAATTATCCAAAAGGAAATAGCATCTTACTTAGCAAGATAAATTTACTTAAGTCCATACAACAGTGAAAAGGTCCTGATGAAGTTCAAATCCAGGCAGCCTGAATTTAGAGATAAGCTCTCCAGTCTGTACTCTTACTTTGTATTCTTCCCTCTGGGTTTAGCTAGTCTTGAACTACTATTGTGTTTAAATGGATGAGCCAAGAACTATCAAATTACTTTAGACCATATCATACAACAATATCTGTTGTCAAGTCAGAACTGAAGCACAGGCGAGCCCCAGAGGATTTTCAGAGGCATTAAACTACATAAAAGGAGATCGTGGATTCAGATTGCCTTTGGGTTGGCAGTAAATTTATCACTAAGCCATCAGCGTTCCATAAGTAAGTGCAATGTATGAGTTAGCCAGCAAATACAACTTTGAAAAAGAGTATATTTCTCAAATATTTAGAGCTCTCTAAATCAATATTTGTTAGCAGAAGAAATAACAAAGAAAGTACACTTAGAGTCACTTAGAAGCATTAGAATATGTGGTCAAAATATTTTTATGCCTATCAACAGGAAAATGTAGGAGGAAATAATCAAGTGAAGAGGTTCACTCAAAAGAGCTTGCCAGAGCTGGATGGGTCAACCAGAAAAAGAAACTTCGTAGTATTTTGTGGACTTCCTAGTCCCCAGATTCTTATTTAGAACAAAGGAGGGAATCCTTGGGACTATAAACCCGTGCATGGACAACCACCCTCAGGAAACTGCAGCCAGGGTTTAAATGAATCCCTGCAAACACTGTGAAGTCTCTACTCCTGGGACGACTTCCGTGCACTAGGTGCTGAACAGCTCTTTAAACCTGTAGTAAACAAAGTCTCAGCTCTTTGTACACAGAGAGTTGAGGGGAAGAGAACCTCGGCTCAGAGACATGACCAACACCTCCCAGAGAAGACCCGGGCCAAGAATGAACTGTGGCAATTGGACAATTAAAACAGACATTCGGATGGCGGGGAAGAAGAACAAACTGGGGAGGAGGGTGGAGAGAATGGTGCAGCAATGAAGGAATGAAAACCCAAAATCCCTGTAAATGTTCATTAAAACTAATAAAATTTAATTTAAAAAATAAATAAATAAATAAAAGAACCTCTCCAGAGTGCTGAAGAGCAATAATGTCAGTCTAAAGACTAAGGGCACCTGATCCAAGCCATGGTCTTCAGAATTACTTGCTATGCACTAGAGAGTTGGACAATGACTAAGGATGACAGAAGAATCAGTGCCTTTGAGTTGTGGTGCTGGAGAAAGGTACTGAAAGATCATGGACTGCCAAGAGAACAAACAGGTTTGCCCCGAAAAGGGTGAAACCAAGTTGCTCTTTGGAGGCTAGGATTTTAACACTCCATCTCACATTATTTTGGGTGTGTTGTCAGGCAGGTCCAGTCCTTGGTGAAGGACATCATGTTGGGAGGGGTGGAGGGACAATGCAGGGGAAGATGACCCTGGATGAGATTGACTGACACAGTGACTTGGGTAATGAGGGCAGGTGTGTAAGAGAGGAGATTGGCTCAGAAAAGGGCAGGGTTCAGAGTTATTGTACATCAGGTCTCTATGAGTTACACTTGCGTCAACAGCACGTAACAACAAAAACATTTCAAGACAACGAAAAGAAAAAAAACAAAAAAAAAAACATTGCCTTTACTCTTTCTTCACTGTCATGTAGTCAGATTGAATCCTAACCGCCAGCCCAATGGCGTGGCTGAGTCTGTGGACTCGAACAACCAGAGAGAGCTTTGTGTTCTCAGCGAAACTCCCTACAGACCCGAGTCTCCCTCCAAACCATTTTAAAGCGCTGTCATATGGGTATGATAACATTTCCATTAGGACTTTACTTGTACATAAAACACAAAATGTTTTATGCTAAGTTGCTGTTGACTCCCCTTGAGTCTAACTAAGGTCACTGCCCTGGATGAATTCATGCAAATGCTCACATGCTAACCCTGAACCCCACAGGTTTTAGTGAACTTTATAGTAAACTTCCAATTTTGCTTACTGCTCTCCTAAAACAAAATCTATGTCTAATTATAGATTGAGACTTAGAGAGATTGTAGTTGAAAGGTCTCATCTATATCAATTTTCTATTTTAAAACCCAGGGGGACTGGTGTTGGTCCATAATGAGTGCCTGCCATGAAGCTGTCTGTGTTCTTTGTGAGGACAGTTCATGAAATGACAGGGTCATTGAAAAACTAGTGTCTGTTCTTAATGTACAACAAGTTTCTAGAATGGATTTTTAAATGTATCAAAAAGAATTTGTAATTAGTTAAAGCCAGAGTGTTTGACAAATGTGGAAAGTGGATGTGATGGTGACAGATTAGTAAGTGAGGATGTGGCAGGCCAAATCAACGTGCCTTTATACCTGGCATCTGAGGTGATATGGAAGCCCCTCATACCACGGTCCTTGTGTGTCCGCTCTCTGTGAGTCACCACCAGCTGGAAAATTCAATCCAAGGGACATTTGATAAATGACAAATTGCTGACGTTTGCAAGTCAAGATATATCCATTTAATAAAACAGTAAATTCAGAGTCACTTCTGCAGAATTCCCTGTACATAAATTAAATCTCTGCATGGTAAATAAAGGATATATTGCTGCCTTTTGTACCCATATGAATACATCCCTATATATATAAGGACATCCACATATCACATGCATCACACAGGAAACATGCTTAGTGGGCATCAGAGGAAGGGATGAAGCCATAGATGAGAAGGGTTGTGGGGTTAGAGGCCTGGAAGTGGTGAGCCTTTATTTTCTATTGTGTCTACAGCATTGGACAAATATTTGCCATTCTTGATCTCGCCACAAACGTTGCTGAAACTAGGCACGGAGACCAGGTGTGACTGACTACGGCCAGTGGAACATCTCTGACTGCCATCTGCTTTTAAAAATGACAGTTTATTGAAACAGTCATGAAACTCATCTACATGTTATCATGGCTACTTTTAGAGCCAAGACAGGGAATGTGAGTGACTGGAGCAGAGATAATGTGATTGAAAAATCTAAAGTGTATGTGTTCCAACCTTGAGAGAAGGATTGTCCCCTGCTGACAGAGAGGAAAAACCCAGCGTCTGTGGGCCCAGGCTGCCCTGCACACCGGGGGCCTAACTCCACAGCAGCCACAGTAAAGCCCAGTGTCTGTGGACTCAAGCTTCTCTCCACACCGGGGGCCTAACTCCACAGCAACCACAGTAAAGCCCAGTGTCTGTGGGCTCAGGCTGCTCTCCAGGCCAGGGGCTTAACTCCACAGCAACCATGGTAAAGCTGTGACTCACATTTTTCCATTAGACCTGCAGTAGTACAAAAAAATATGTAGAAAAGAAACAGAACTCGGGTTACAACCTTGTTAAGAGATTTAAGTATTGGCTTTTCATTGTCTCTCTGTGTCACTTATCTCTTTGTGTGAATGACTCTGTACAAGATGGGATGTTGTTTCATGACACCATACACCCAAACAAGACAAACAAAACCAAAACAAATTGTAGGGTCACACAGTTTGATGGGTGAGGGTGGGGTGGGTAGGGGAAATGGGAAAGATTTGGTGTAAAAAACAATGTACACAAATCAGCATAAAATAAAAACTTCTGAATTTGATGCCAAACAATATGTATTCATTGACTAAAGCTTGATCTTCTGTACAAAGAGTCAGCTGGAATTGATTCAGTGGCCCCTCACAACAGCTGATTTCTGAGAAACCCTTGCCATTCATTGGTTTTCTATGCTGTATGGGCAATCCTCACCCTGAACACCTACTGGAGGTCAGCCTGAGGTCTGTTCTGATTCCCCAGCCTCAGTCTTCACAGAGGAGCCCTGCTGGCCATCAGGACTGAGCTGCTCACTCAAGGATACGCTTCTCTGGGGCTTGAGTCTATCAGCAGCTCCACAGGAAAAAGATGAGAAATCTCCTCTCATGTGATTTGTAGTCTCAGAAACCCTGGAGGATCAACCATGAATCACTTGCAACTTGAAGACAATGAAGACAGAAAATCAAGGATCTCTGCAGGTGACATGTGTCTGCACTGTTGACTGAAAGATCAGCCCTTCAAATCCTTTAACTGCTCTGCAGATTCTCCCACAAAGATTTACAGCTTCTTGATGGAGGGTCACCATGAGTTGGAACGAACTTGGCTACAGTGTTGGGTGAAATCTTTAGGAGAGCAGATTTCCAGGTCTTTTCTCCAAAGAGAAGCGTGTGAACCTTTTCCGAGCCAGTATTTCAGCAGCAAGGGCTTTACGGCAATGGCACCAGGGCCTCTTATTACTCAGAGGGGCCTGCTTCCATTTACGAGCTCTTGTGGGAAGGAGAGAACTCTTCACAAGGAGATGTGATCAGGCATTGTTTGCAGGACAACCGTCCAGAAGAAGACGTGCCCAGGAAAGTGGACTGAGTGTGTGTGTGTGGGGGGGGGGGGGATTATGCAACCATGAATGATTTTTTTTAATGGTAACTGGAGGTAGGTTGCTGTTGGTAGGTAGGGAGGAAAATGTTAAACCATGAATGAATGAAAATTCCAACTTTTCTGGGCAGGTGGGGTCGGGGAGAGGAGAGCTCTTGTGCAGGAGAGGGAAGGTAGAGCCTCAGGCAGAGGTAAGACCTGGCCCGAGCCTGAGTCCTGCAGCCCCCTTCCTCGTCTGCCCTGTAAACTGCTCAGGGCCAGCAAGTGGATTCCGACCAGTGACCCTCTGCTGGGCTTTGGAGTCTGTAAATCACAAGAGGTCATCTTTCCCCCATAAAGCTGCTGGTGCATTTGAACTGCTGGAGATGGATGCCTGGGGGTCGCTATCTCCCATAGAGGCACCTCGATTTGAGTGAGGTGTGTTAGTGGCGCTCCACCTTTCCTGGGGGCACAGAGCAGAGCTGACAAGGAAATGTATGTATGTGACGATATTCATGAAAATCAGCTATTTCCAAATCACATGACTACAACATTACAGGTGGTAACATCAAGCCTGCTGGCCAGAGTGTTCCAAGTTATCACGCCCTGGGCGGTCGTAACCGACCCTGGGCGGTCGTAACCGACCCTGGGCGGCAGACTCCTGATTTGAGTTACAGTTCTCAGTGCAGCAGCCACGGAAGCCTCTGCTGAGCACTAGCTTCACCCCACCCCCCACTCCTGACTTCTGGAAAGCAAATCACATCAAACTACCGCTCCCCCCACCAAAAGGCAAATGAGCAGCAGAACAGCACCCCAGCCGTAGATGTTGAGGTAAGTGTTTTCTCAAACTTGACCAGGAGCAATGCTCTTCAAGAGCAACAATGAGAGATCAGGTTGTTATTTTGTGCAGAGTTAATTCTTCAGCCTTTAAAAAGTACAATTGATATGAATTACTAGTAAAAAGAGAATAAAAAAGGCACACAATGTAACTACAAGCCACAAATGTTCGCTATGGTGACGTAGATAGTCTATAAGGAATTGAACTGCTAACCAGAGGCAGTGGGTCTTAGAGAAATATTGCCAGTTTCCTCAAATGTGAGTTACATGCTCAGCAATGTGACCAAGGGTCACTATGAGTTGGAAACAGCATGATGGCAAAGAGTTTTATTCAAGAGATAGAAAAAAGACAGTCCAATCACTGTATAATTTCCTGAAATCTTTATTTCTTCATCTCTGATGCTGAAAATCAGTTACCCTCACTCTTCCCTCAGCCTCAACATTTCACACAGACAGTGAATAGATAGCTATGACATTGCGGACAGTGATGGTGGCTGCATATGTGACTCTTGGGCCTCCAGAAGAAAAAGACTGATAATCTAATTACAAAATGGACAAAAGACATGGAAAGACTTTTCACAGAGGACGACATTCAGATGGCCAAGAGACACATGAAGAAATGCTCAAAATCTCTGGTAATAAGAGATGAAAATCAAAACCACAATGAAATAACATCTTACCCCAGAAGCAGTGGCAAAATTTATCAGGGCTTCAAATAATAACTATTGTGGCAAGATAGGAACTCATATATTGTTGGTGGATTGTAAAATGGCACCTCCACTCTGGAAGGTAGTTTGGCGTTTCCTCAAAAATGAACAGAAATTCCCTATGACCCAGCTATTTCACTGCTTGGAATATATCCTGAGAAAATGAGAAGAGAGGCACAAAAAGGAGACTGTACACCTATATCCACAGCAGTGTTATTCACCATCGCAAGAACACGAAAACAGCCCAGATGTCCAACCACAATCGAATGGATTGAGAAATTATGGTACATTTACACAATAGAATACTATGCAGCACACAGGAGTAATGATTTTGTAAATCACTACTTGACTTGGGAGTGACTGGAGACCATTATGCTGAGTGGACTAACTCAGTCTCATAAGGACAAATACTGCATAAGACCATTATTGTAGAACAAGTATGAGGATCCAAGGCGAGGGGTGGGTGCTTAATCTTAGGACCACATCATTTGATGGGTGGAGGGAGGGATGGATAAAGAAAAGGGTGTGAAAAACAATGTGTATGAACTTTGTAAGTAAACCAATATTGAAAGGGGGAGAGAGAGAGGAAAGAGGGGCTTGTGCTGCCCAGGCAGACACAGAGAGAGTGTCTTCCCACCCATGTGACACCTCTACTGGGCTCTGAAAAATGGGAAAGTTTGACTTTGTCATCTGGCACTCACTTTTCACAAATTTATGAAAACACCTATAATCTCTAGAATTAATCTGCACAGATCCACAAAATCCCAACCCCATATTTTCAGTCCTATCAAACTCCATTTAAATAAACGTGGACATTTATTTTCATCCAGTTGAAAACTGTCAGACAAATGATGCACCTATATGCATTAGAGTGAGTAGGGAAGTGTTAAAGCCCCCTCCATACTCCACCCCCCCCCCCTGCTCCTGCCTTTTCTTCATTTGAGATAAATTAAGGCTTTCCTGCACCCCCTCCAGGCAGTTCAGGTGGCCTAGCGGTAGGAGGTGACGCTGCAATCCTGAAGGCATGAGACTTCAACCAGCTGTTCTGTCAGAGAATGATGGGCAATCTCCTCAAACTGCCCCTGAAAACCCACTGGAGGGTTAGCTGTGGGTTAATTTCAACTTGATGACATACAACATCAACAATCTGCCTCCTCCAGTCGATATGAGTGTGCACAGTTGAGGCCAGCATGTTGCTGAGACACCAGGAGACAGGCCACCAACACTGCAAGTCATTTGGAAGACAGCTAGCTGGTCAGTAGACTGAAAGAGATCCATTTTTGTTCCTCCCCAGAAAAAAGGATCCAGCTGAGTGCAGACATGAGAGAGTAATATTAATAATATTACATACAAATAAAATATTGCTGAAGACTATTTTTAAAAAATCACCTAGAAGAGTACATCAGCAGAGGACTTCCCAAAATTCAAGCTGGACTCCGAAAGGCATGGCACGAAGAAAAGCATCACTAATGTCTGACAGGTTTGACTGAAAGCAGAGAATACCACAAGATGTTTCCTTGTGTTTTATTTACTAAAAAAAGGTGTTTAACTGTGTGGATTAAAATAAATTACGAATAGCATTGAGAAGAACAGGATTCCAGAAAACTTAATTATACCCATGTGAAATGTGTGCACA
This sequence comes from Elephantulus edwardii, assembly GCF_000299155.1. Lineage (NCBI taxonomy): Eukaryota > Metazoa > Chordata > Mammalia > Macroscelidea > Macroscelididae > Elephantulus > Elephantulus edwardii. Next base: position 1,402,811 of record NW_006399950.1, read on the forward strand.
AACCAGTGGCACTACTTTAGATAGAAAAAGTTTAAAACCAGAAAAGTTGTTCATCAGTGTCACCTCCTTCCTCCATAGCTATTCAATCTGTAGTCTGAGAAAATAATTGGAGAAGCTGAACTACCTGAAGAAGACGGTTGCAAGAGGATTGGGAGGAGAGTGACTCATTAACTGTGCTGTGCAGAGGTCACAACTTCGTTGCCATAAGCGAAGACAAAAGCAGTTACTACAAAACATCAAAGTCTGCAATATAGGTTATGTCTCCACAGGAAGAAAACAGGGAAAGGATAAGATGTGGATGGATGTTCAGAGAGGGAAGGGGAGGAAAAGGGGCCCGTGTGTGGGGAGGGGAGAAAATCACAGGGTCACAGAGAATAAAACACAGAGTAAACAAATTATTTTATGTTGTTGTTGTTGTTTGTTTTTTTAAAATTATTTTATGTAATGCAATAAAATATATTTTTGGAAAGGAAACAAAAATGATGCTAAATGGAAAAAGACTGAAGCTGTCAAGGATTGCATTTGACTGGGCTCCACATCAGCACCTATGGTAGCCGGAGTCAGAAAGTCAAAGACATACTGCAGTGGGCCAATCTATTGTCCATGGTCTCTCCAAAGGGCAAAGAGCATTAATGTCAGGTTCAAGGCTAAAGTGTGCCTGACTCTAGATATGATACTTTCTATTGTTTCATATGCATGCAAAAGTTGAGTAATTAATAAGGAAGACCAAAGAATTAACATTGAATTATGGTGTCGGCAAACAGAATCAAATACCCTATGACCTGCCAAAAGAACAATCTGTTTTGAAGAACACGCAGCCAAAGTGCTCCTTTAGAGCAAGGACTGTGACATTCTCCTCACATATTCTGGCCAAGTTGTCAAGAAGCAACAGTCCTTGGGAAAAGGCATCATGCCAAGGAAACTACAGGGTCTCCAAGAGAGGAAGATTCTCAAACAACTGGGCTGCCACCAAGATCACGCTGTTTTGAGTGTGGAGCTCATAAGGAAGGCACAGGGTTGTGTGACGTTTCATTCTGTTGTCTGTAGCTCTTTGTGTTGGGTGCCATCGAGTCAGAGCTGACCTGTAGCTGATGCTCCAGTGGGTTTTGAGAGGCTGTAAATCACATGGTGAAGACTGTCCAGCCTTCTCCCATGAGGCAGCTGATTGATTCAAATTTATCAAGATGACCTGATAAATCAGTGAAATCCTGAAGCTGAGCTTGAAGGTTGTGGAGGAAGGGAGGTGTTTGGTGCACAAGGCCATCAAGAGCTGGGGTCACCTCAGCATCCACTAACCACGGTCTGTCAGAGAAGACAGTGGCCTGTGCTCACCCATCAGCTGTCCAAGAAGAGTTCTAGAGTCATTCAAGACATGTTATGAGTATGACCCTCCAGAAAGCTTTCAGAGGCTGTCAATCAGTCACAAGGCAGAGGACCTGATCTGCCACACGGAGCTGCTGATCAATTCAAACCAGCAGAGAGGTGCAGTTTTGGAGTTAGCACTGAAATTCCCTACACAGTCTTCCCTGAGAGCTCCATTTTCAGCTTTAGGGAACTCCAGAAGACCCTGGATTGGGTGTTGTCCTGCCTGACTTGGCAGTATATGCTGCTGTGGAAGTCTTGTATTCAAATAATTGCCTTAACCACCTGCTTCCCCCGTGACCTGCTCACCTTCTGAATGAGGCATTTTAATAGGCCATTTCTGCAGCTGCAAATATGTCTCCAGTGAATGGACGTTGGGCAATTTGGTAATTCCATTCCCTTCACGCTGCAGGTAGACATGGCACAGACACTCTCAATCACTTTCTGAGTGGCTGCCACCAGTGCTTACCTCCTTACGCATGTGACAGCACCCCTGGGGGAGATGAAAGCTGCAGGCACTTAATTATTCAAAGGGTGTCTCAAAAGGCACGTCTGTGTTACAGCTGCGAGTTCACTCAGAGCACATCCAGCCATTCCTTCTCCTCCATCACCGGCTAGCCCAGCACCGCACGCAGGCAGGCCTCTCAAACGTACATGTATGTATGTGTGTATGTGTGTGTGCACACATCAACGGCTAGTTCGGAAATCAATACCTCCTCAGGACTCACAAATCAAGGAGGACCTTGAAACCTTGGGCTGTAGTGCAGAGCAATCCTCGCCAAGGCAGGAGCCCTGGAAGACGGCATGCATTAAATCTTAACTCTCCATTCATTGCCTGTGTTCCATTAAGCAGTTTATTTAATACAAACATCCTCAGTGTGATTATCTGCGTATTATGAGAAGTTGTAACAACAAGAATGTATGTATGTTTCTATGTTATAAACAATGTATTACATGTACATATACTTAAAATGGAGCTCTGTTAGCATAGTGGTATGAATCTGTGCTACAATCCCAAATATACACAGTTCAAATCCACCAGCTGGTCCACGGAAGAAGGATGGGTAGTCTCCTCTGGTGCAATTAACTGTCTATAATCTCCCTGGAGGGTCAGCTATAGGTCAGTGCTGACTCAACAGTAACAAAAACATACTTAAAATACATGTACAAATGTGTTTTTTGTTTTTTAAAGTATGGTGTTGTGTGTAGTTGAGTCAGAATCAGTCCTTAGTTGCGTGGTAGAAGACTGCCCATCCTTTCTCTGCAGAGATGCTGGTAGATCTGAACCTGGTGCCTTTGGCATTGCAGCCAGAGCTACCCAAAGAAGTATATAATAAATACATTGTATTATTTGCCTACAATATATAATATCACATCAGGCCTCTTAGAACATTGCTGGAAGCATGGAAGCTCTCAAGAACTGGCAGCTGTCTTAGATTTTAACACTCTGTGTCTAGCTTTCAACACAGTTAAGTTCCCGATGTTATCTGACCTTCCTCCTTGCAGATGGCATACATAACAGCCGGAATGGGTAACCGTATCCATCCTTCTCTCCAGAACTTCCAGCTCCAGGACTTTGTCTCCACTACGGGGGATCCTGAACACGTCTGAAAGCACATCTACTTTTCTAGGATTGAAACATGGTCAAGAAGAGGCTGACTGAAGCTTAGCCAGTTCTGAGCCAACCACAGTGGGGCAAGTTACCTTGGTCTTCAGTCCTGGTCTGTGGGACCCACATGTTCACACCCCTCAGGTCCCGCATGGGACCCCGCGTCCTCACACCCCTCGGGTCCTGTGTGGGACCCTGCGTCCTCACACCCCTCAGGTCCCGCGTGGGACCCTGCGTCCTCACACCCCTCGGGTCCCGTGTGGGACCCCACGTCCTCACACCCCTCGGGTCCCACGTGGGACCCCACGTCCTCACACCCCTCGGGTCCCGCGTGGGACCCCACGTCCTCACACCCCTCGGGTCCCGCGTGGGACCCCACGTCCTCACACCCCTCGGGTCCCTCTAAGTCTGACAGTCTCCAGGGAACGTTCACTTCACCTTGCTCCAGGTCCTACACCTGCAGCCTTTTGTTCTTGGGTCTCACTAACCACTCTGCACCCATCTAATCCGTCTCACCTCACAGCATCATGTTACCTCACCCCACCTTCCATCCTGCCTTTGAGAGCAGTGAGAGAATCATTACATGTCTTGAGTGCTGGTATTTAAGCCTTTACCTCATTAGTTTGGAGATCACCATGGCATCTTCCCCTCTGAACCACCTGTACGGATTCTCTGCAGGAGCCTGGCTCTGCTTTATTACCTCCCAGGATAACTGACTTAACTGTTGAACACCATTAGAGATAATCAAGGTTTGTAGATCTCATCTCCAAAGAACAATTGCCTTAAGTGTTCCCACTGAATTATTTTTCATTTATAACAAGATTTTATGATAGTTAATAATAAATAAATCACAGAGACCCAAATCTCTGATTGCCTAACGTTGCAAACTGCCATGCAGATCAGGATAGAGTATGTTTCTGCAAACTTTCTCACTGATGGAAACTGCACTGTTCTGTGGGTCTGTCTTCCTCTGTCACTTTCTCTTCTTTCCTCTTCTGTTTTTAATAGTTTCCATGTTTATGGGAGAAAAGGGAGATCTGCTGACCTACAGTGTAATGAATTGTGCTGCCAATTCAAAGGTTCCCGGTTCAAAGCTATCAACTGCTCCTGAAAACCAGCTGGAGAATCAGCTACGGGTCGATTCAATGACAATGACGACATGAGGGCAAAGTTATGTGATGCTAATAATTACCAGTCCTTGGAGAGAGACGTCATGTTTGGGAGGGTGGAGGGATGGCATAAAAGAGGAAGACCCTCTATGAGGTGGACGGATTCAGGGACGGGGGTAATGGGAGAAGGTGTGTCACAGACAACAAGACTGGCACAGGACAGAGCAGGGTACAGGGCTGTTGTACATAGAGTTGCTGTAAGTCACAAGGAACTCAACGGCACATTACAACAACTAATACATTTTAAAAGTTAATTTTCATGTTCTAATATGCTAATGCAGAATACTTTAAAAGTCAGTAAAAACCCAAACACACACCAAACCAAAAACCAACCCAAACCCATTTAAAAAGGATAATTCCTATGTAAACACTTTCATACACCTGGCTGACCCCCTCCAACTCTTCTGTTGTTGTAGTCCCAACCAAACCCCTTGGCAGCCCTGCCGCTTCTGACTCTCAGCCCCTCTGGATACAGTCGAGGTGTCCACTGGGCTCACACACTGTGGTCTTCGTGGAAGCCGCTGCTGCACTCTTCCGCACACAAGCGGCTGTAAATTCAAGTTGCTTTGACCAAGCAGTCCAGAGCTTAGTCACCACACCACCACAGCTCCTGATGCCCACAGATCTTCATCACAGGCTTGCATTGCTATTTCTGAGTTTAGGAATTCATTTAAAGCATCACATTTTGCTGTTAGATGGTCTTTTGCTGTTAGACAGTCTTTTGCTGTTAGGTGCCCACTCCTGGGCTCTGACTTCATGTCCAATAGAAAGATACCCCGTGTGACGGTGTGATCAGTCATGTGCTGTCCTCATAATCTGACTGTGTTCAAGACCATTCCTCTGGCCACTGTGTCAATCCACATGAACACTGGGAATCTCTCAAAATTCAAACCGGCTGTCACTGAGTCAACGCAGACCCACTGGGATCCTTTGGGTGCAGAAGGCCATTCACAGGAGGAGATCGGCCATCTCTCTCCCACAGAATTCAATGGATTCAAATCACTGACCTTGTACATATGCACTGATTTGCCTAGATCCATTCCTCAAATGTGTTTATATAAAAAATTATCAGGGGAAAAACAGTTCATTGAATTATATTCACTGTATAAATACTATTAACTTCTGAGCCAAGTTAAGCAATTATATTGCAATGTGCCCTTTATGTGATGATTTGATTCCATAAAGTTTGTAACTACATTAAAACTTATTCCTTATAGTTGTCTAAATTGAGGACCTGAAGCACTTGCTACAGAAGGTTAAAGACTGTAGTATCCAGTAAGAATTGAAGCTCAACATCAAGAAGATAAAGATTCTCACACTGGAGAAGGGATTGAGGCTGTTAACAGTTATGGCCTGCTAGACTCTGCAATCAACATTCTTGGCATCAGCAGTTAGGAAATCAAAAGACAAACTGCATAGGGAAAAATCTGCTATCAGGGACCTCTTCAGAGTACTGAAAAGCAACGATGTCAGTCTAGAGACTAAGGTCCAGCTGACCCAGGCCATGGTCTTTGCAATTACTTGCTATGCATCAGAGAGCTGGACAATGACGAAAGAAGAAGAATAGGTGCCTTCGAGTTGTGGTGCTGGAGAAGAGTTGAACATATGATGAACCATCAAGAAAACAAATAGGTCTTTCTTGGAGAGGGTGAAACCAAGTTTCTCCTAGCCTCCAAGGGAGGCATGTGGCCAGGAGCGACTGGTCCTTGGAGAAGTACATCATGCTTGGAAGGGTGGAGAGATGGCAAAGGAGAGGAAGACCCCAAGTGAGAGGGATTGATGCAGTAACTAGGGCGATGGGGTTAGGTGTGCTAGTCAGTGAGACTGGTTCAGGACAGGACAGGCTTTAGAGCCGCGGTACACAGGATCACTATGAGTCACAAGCTACTCAACAGCACATAACAACAACAACATGTAGCTATACTAGTGTTGTCCACAACCTACGAAAGTCTCCCTGCAGTTTCTGGAGGCCTGAAGTCCCTTCTGCTTCCCAAGGAAGAACTGCTCGCAGGTGAGAATGGGCCTGCCCAGCATCAGAGCATTTGGCCTACACCCCTAGCTCCTTTCAGGAGAACCTACATCCACAGCATCCTCAGACGATGTAGGTAGTAACACTGTCTGAGATTTTGCTTCCTTAAGATGTCAAAGCTTACCAGATGCTCTGCTGGGGAAGGAGAGGCAATCTCCTCCTCTACCAGTCAGATCCGATTTGATGGTACACACACAAAATAATAAAAAAAAATGTTTTAAAAGTCAAAGCTTAATATTTCATATTTCCCTTAGTGTGTGAGCACTTTTCTCCACATCTTTGATCCTTCAGTGTTTGCTACAGATAAATTCAACATAATCATTATGGCTAATCTTTTGTGCACTTTTTTTTCTTCTGTTAAAAAGAGAATCTTCTCTTTTTCTTCTTTATTCTCAGCTCTGAGACAGTTTCTTTTATCATTCTTTTGCAATTCACCTATGGTGGCCTTTTCTTTCTCTTGGAAGCAGGAGTGTCATCTACTTCCTAAACAACATGCCTCTGGAAACTCTAAGAACTTTGAAAAAGGCTACAGGTCTTTCTTTGTAGGGTCACTATGAATCATGCTCAACTCAATGGCAATCAATAATACCACTATGTAAGTGGATGTTGGCACTTTGGAATTAACTTCTATTGCCCCCACTTTATCTGTTACAATCCTAGTACTTCATTTTTCACATTATTTTGCAACCTTTTCTCTATTTTTTACTATAGTTATTCAAGTTGTTATTACAAGAGTTTGTTTTTGTTCTCAGAAAGCCTTCATTTTGTTTCACGGATGGAAGAGCTCTTTTTATTTCATTGAGGAGACAAACTCAAGTATGATTTTCCTTGTTACTTTTATTTTTCTAGGTCTTCTCATGTTTATTTTTTGGTGCATTTTGATCCGATGCTTTTAAGTTGAAGGTTTACTGCAAACATTTGGGGCCATTTGCTATTTATTTCATTTTAATTGGATAAAATTAAATTTTCCTCCAGCTGGCTTCGCTGGCAACACCAATAGAAACCACTATCACCAGAGTGTCTGCGGAGGGGCCTGTGTGAGCCCTTTGAGGGAAGTCATGCCTCACACTTGACCTCCGGGTGGACAGACAGTGTTCTTTTCTGCAGAGGGACCTGGCAGCTTGAGCCTCTATAGAGGGACTTCACGTCTCTTTGCTCATTCTCTACCTCTGAGTGGGCAGTTAACATGCTTCGCTGCTAACCCTAAGGTTAGAGGTTTAAGGCCACATAGAAGTGTCTCAGAGGAAATTCCTAGCAATCTACTTCTGAAAGACCAGCCATGGTAAACTGTAGTTATAAAGTCCCATGAACTGGAACCCACATGGTACTTATGGCTTTGATTTGATGTAGGGGACACTGGGTGTCTCTATCTATAACCCTGTCTCCAGTTCTCACAAGTGCAGAGAATGAGCTCCATAAGCTTTGCTACAAGGTACTGGTGACGGCACTTAGGGCACAAGGGACGGGGGATGTCAGCAATCTGTGTGTGTCCAGTTACTCTTTTACCAGAATCATTGGTGCATCAGCTGTGCTCCCCTGTGCCCACTGCTGAGTTTCTCTGGAAAAGACACGAAGGGTGGCCAGATAGTCTCAAGAAGTGACATGGGTAAATGAATGGATAAAAAAACTATGGTACATTTACAAAATGGAATATTATGCAGCACTGAAAAGCAAGGATCTCATAAAATATTACACAACATGGGTAAAGCCTCGAAGACATTATGCTGAGTAAAATATCTCTGTCACAAAAGAACAAATACTGTATAACACTGCTATTATAAAACAGGACTGATGTGGGGGAGTGGGAAGAGAACAGGAAAAGAGTAGATAAGTAATGAGCACTACATTGGAACAGACGAGAGAAAGAACTGTCTGGAAGGAATGCAACAGTAACCAAAGGAGAAGGATTCATCTGTGCTTTTACCAGCTCGAAGCACATCCTTGTGCACTTTAAAGGTTAATTGTTAAATAAGTGGACAACGACTGTGTGTACACACAGGGACATGTCTGCTCCAACATGCAGCCCAGTGAATCCCAGAAGACAAGCACAGTCATGGCATCCTGTCATTTAGAGAATCTGTTTAAAATGGAGGACAAATTCCTCAAGTTTTGAACTTGAAACATCTGAAGTAGTTCCCAAAGACTCATCATTTGACAAATGTCATTTCGATAGTTAGCCACTAAAGTAGATGTTCTTGCAACATAAAAAGAAAAGAGTTGCGTTACTCATTAAATTAGTCATGTATCTTACAAAATAAGAAGATTGACTTTCAAAACAAAAGAATTACAAAATAAATTCATTGACCTTTACAAAAGAAAAAAAAATAGCAGGAAGGGCATTATCATCTGGAGCGCACGTAGGCCTGGTGGGAAACAGCTCTATGCTTTCAGGAACGCTGTAGAGGAGTAAGTCGGTCCTCCTTCTGTAGATGACTGAGTTATAACCAAACCACTAGGCAATTTACCTAAAGCAATATGACCACTTGTGGTAAAGGTTCATTTCAACTCTAAAACAACGTCATTCAATAACATATCTCTGCTCCGTCAATAGGTGCTTGTTCACATTTTCAATAATCAATTCTCATCAATTGCCAACATTTTCTGCTAAGTCAGAGAATTGTTTGTTGTCAGAGACCAGAAGAAAACTGTGATTGTCCCCACCTTCCACCAGCTTGAAACTATTCCCAAATCAGAGTCTCCGTATAACCTAATGCTCCCCAGAAGCAAACGCATGCACCAGGCGGAGAAAAGAGAGTGTGCATAACCAGAAGAACATGGGAAAGATGGTGAGGAAGAATTTTAAAGAGGAGCATGTATAGTTACTTCAGGATTTCTCTGAACTTGTTTTGCATCATACATTTCTGAATGGAAAATAAAGAATCCCCACAATTCCAGCCAGTTAACACCATGTACACCTACGATAAATCCCTACAGGAGCTCTGGTGGCCTAGTGACAAGAAGCTGTGCTGTAATCCCAAAAGCACACGGTTCAAATCAACCAGAAGCTCTGCTGGAGAAGTGGGGGCAGTTTCCTCCTGTGCCATTCGGATATGACTCAACAGTACACAACTGAGGAGGGTGAGTAGGGGAGAAGACACAGGTTTATGATAAAGCTCATATAAAATGATATGGAAAATGATAAATCACCAAGAAACAAAAGTAAAATGACTAAGAAGCAATGAAGTTCTCCCTAGAAATGTGACACTGAGGTTAGAAACCCAGTGAGTTGGCTGTTGAATGTCTGCCTCTGTGAAAATTCTCTCCATGTCTTTTGCCCGTTTTGTAATTGTGTTCTCAGTCTTTTTCTTGTGGATACCCTGTAGGATTCAGTAAACCTTTGATATGAGACTCCTGTCTGAAATGGTTATGCCAAATGTTTTTATCCAGTCAGTAGTTTTCTTTTCACTCTTTTGGAAACTGTTTTTGATGCACAGAGGGAGTTAGTCTTTAGAAGGTTCCACTCATGCATTTTATCCTCTCCAGATTGTGCATTTCTGGCTGAATTTGTCAGTCTCTTTATACCATAGACTAGGCCATATAAATGCTCCAAGTTATTGGCAATAAGAGAGATGTAAATCAAAACCACCATGAGATACCATCTCACCCCAGTAACAGTGGCAAAGTTTAACAGAACAGCAAATAATAATACTGGAGAGGATGTGAAGAGATAGCACTCGTATACCCTTTGTTCATGGGATTATAAAATGGTACAACCACTCTGGAAGGCAGTTTGGCATTACCTCAAAAAGCTGAACATAGAAATTCCTTATGATCCAGCTATTCCACTGCCTGGAATATACCCCAAGAAAATTAGAACTGAGGCACAGAGACTTGTACACCAATGTTCATAGCAGCATTAATCACCATAGCAAGAGCATAGAAACAGCCTGGATGTCCAACCACAATCAAATGGATTGAGAAATTACAGTACATTTACATGACAAAATACTATGCAGCACACAGGAGCAAGGATTTCGAAAATTATTACCTAACTTGGGAGGAATTAGAGAGCATTATGTGAGCGACGTGAACTAATGCAGTCCTGTAAGGCCAAATATTATGTAAGACCATTATTGTAAAAATAGAAAGATAAGTAGTAAAAC
>NW_006399950.1:1413742-1430265 GCF_000299155.1 Elephantulus edwardii
TAATCATGTCAACAGAATGTGGAAATTATCAAACAATATTGTTAATATCATATGCAAGAAAAATATTGAAGATTATCCAAAAAATGGCTACAACAGTATATTAATAGAAAACTGCAGAAGTCCAAGCAGAGTTTACAAATCAAATCCTTATGCATCCAAAACCTTCTCCAACAAGGTGAAAAAGGAAGCTGCAGACTAGGGGAAAATGTTTGGTAATTACATGTCTGATAAGATTTTTATATCTAGAATTTATAAAATACTTGAGCACCCCAAGAAGACAAAGGTAAACAACCCAATCGAAAAAATGGGCACAGAACATGAACAGACACTTCTCCAAAGACGACATTCAGATGACAAACACATGAAGAAATGTTCAAAATCCCTAGCACTAAGAGAGATGCAAATCAAAACTATGAGCTATCATCTCATCCCAGTAAGAATAGCAAAATTTAACAGAACAGCAAACAACAAATGCTGGCGAGGTTGTGAAGAAACTGGAATCCTTACCTTATTCACTGTTGGTGGAAGTGTAAAATGGTGCAACGACTGTGGAAGGCAGTATGACTCTTTATCAAAAAGCTGCAAATGGAAATACCATTTGACCCAGCAATTCTACTACTGGGAACATACCCTCAAGAGACCATAACTGCCACCCAAGCAGATACATGCTCTCCCATGCTTATCGCGGCTTTCTTCACAGTATCAAAGAGTTGGAAACAACCCAAGTGCCCATCAACAAATGAATGGCTAGAGAAGCCGTGGTATGTTCACACAGTGGAACACTATGCTGCATTGAAAAACAAGGAACTCATGAAATATTATGCAAAATGGGTGGCCCTTGAGGACATTATGCTGAGTGAAATATCTCAGTCACAAAAGGGCAAATATTGCATAGTTCCACTGTTGTAAAGTGGAACTGACATCGGAGTTGGGGGAAACTAAGAGGGGATAAATAATGTATACTCATTGAAACAGATGAGGGAGAGAACTGTTTAGGAGGAATATATGATTAGGTATTATTATCATGACAAGAGTCCAGAATGAAAGCTGCATAGCGGAGTGGACTGGGGTTGGAAGGATTGTCTGACAATGAAAGAATTTTTTATTTATTTTTCTGTTTTTTTTGTTTTGTTTTTAGTTTTCCAAGAGAAAAACAAACTGGGTGGGAAGAGAGGGAAGTGTGCAACAATGAATGAATGGAAATCCAAAGTCTCTATAAACTTTCATTAAAATAAATTATTAAAAAATAAAGAAAAATAAAGCCAGAATGCTCCTTAGAGACAAGGATGGTGAAACTTCGTCTCACATATTTTGGGCATGTTGCCCGTGAAGAGGTCTTTTGTACATTTGCTTAATGAAGCTGCTACTTCCATTGTGTTGGCTATGTCCAAGGAAACAGCATCTTTTAGAATGTCAACCTTTTGTCCAAATCTGAGGAGTCCTTTTCCTCATGTTGAGGTGTTATTCACATAGGTAGCTGCCGTTTTCCATCTACATTTTCAGCACAGTAGTGTCTTCTGAATGTTGCAAGTTCTCAATGAGCCTTCCTACAGTCCTGATAGAATGTTTTCTTCCACATAGCTCAGGTTTTTATTCAAGGATTATTAGCTCTGTACACACATAGAATCAGGACAGTAAGCGGGGACAGTGCTGACACATGCGTTCAGAGTTTTAAACCACGCAGTGCCTCACGCTAGTCCTCAGCAAGAGGTTCCACGTGAGCAGAGTTAAGCGTCCGGGAATCACATTCTTTGAATATTGGCAATAATTCCTTATTGTCCACATGGTTAAATGCCTTTGGTTCAAAGGGGTAAAGAATTCACTCACTTGAACCATGCTATTGGCAAAGAATATGAAGTGTACTTCCATAAGATTTCCACAGGACTTCCAGAAGATTTGTCTTCAAAGAAGTGTGGTCAGAATGTTCCTAAGAAGCAATATGATGAGACTTTCGCTCATATGTTAGCCATGAGTTGAAGAGGGACCAGTCTCTTGAGAAAAACATTTTCTTAGCAAAGTTGAGTGTCAAGGGAAAAACAGAAGACCCTTAATGAGATGGCTGAACATGATGGCTGTACCGATGGGTTCAAACGTAGCAATAATTGGGAGGCTGGTGTAAGACTAGATGGTGTTGGCTCTGTGATATGTTGCATCTTTGAATCAGAACCTACCCACAGACATCTAATCTAACAGGTTTAAGGGTTTGAACAGCATACGGTATAAGATTTAAAATAAAGTTGGGGATGAAGGAGATACCATTACATAGCAAAATATAGTCGAAATCCATTCTGAAAACAGTAATTTTTTTCAATCAAACATTAAACATCTTTCTCTCTCGTTAATTTTGAATGCTGCAAAAAAATATGAAAGAGTATTTGAATTGCTAATACAGGCCAACTAATTGTACTAAAAAGAACAAATCCAGCCTGGTGGCAATTATCCATGTGAAAAATTAGTTTTCTTAGGAAGTGGTGTTGTGCAATTTGGCTTCTAATTGGTGTATGGCACCAATTAATGTCTAACAATGCATCCAGCAAATGAAAGAAAATTTATTGAAGGTAAATGAGTAAATGTCATGCTTTAATAGTACAGAATAATGGCAGTATTTGTCTTTTTCCTTTTTCTTTCTTTTTATGTTTTGGTCTGCTTAGAACTCACTGCATTTTTGTCTGGCCTACTATTATCTGCTGTCTGTTGAGGGATCTAGTTCTCTGGGTTTACAGCAACCAGTTAACAGTGACTGAAAACTCAGTGGCCACATGCCCCACACCACCCCAGGCCACCCCACCTCAGGCCACACCTTACTTCTCGCTCTGTTTTGCCTTGGGGCCAGGTAGCCACAGTGCTGGCAGTTAACCATTGCTGTGATGTTTGCATAAAGTGCTGATTTTTCTTTTTCAGAAAGCTTTCTTTAACATTTGAAAATTGTTCCAATCTCAGTATTTCCATAAGGACTTGTGGTTCCTCTTATGTTTTGATAATGGTGAAGATGATGGTGGCACGTAGCTAGAAGCTGTTGTTGACATGTACTGTAGAGTCAGAACTGGCCCACAGCTGACCCTCTAGGGGGTGTTAAGAGGCAGTTAATCACAAGAAAGGAGACTGTCCATCCTTCTGCTGCAGAGCAGTTGGTGGCCTTGAACTGTATGCCTTTGGAATTACAGCACAGCTACTTGCCACATAGGACTTATTAAATATTTCTAATACATTTACATACATTTATTCGAGCCTTACATCAAACTGAATTATTACTTTCACATCCTTATTTTATAGAAGCAGCTGTGGCATAGAGATATTAACTCTCTCAAAGCCATTCAGCCCAGAAAAGAGAGACTCCAGATTCAACTAAAAATGTTTCCACTCTTCTAAAATAAACCCACTTATTTGTGTCTATCTCCTATGAGACCTCTAAGCCATCCATTTTAGACCATAACCAACAAGGCTTTTGCTTTGTTGACAATATATCCTTTGGCACGATAGACGGATGTATGGAGGACGGAGGCAGGGAGGCAGACATGGTACAGTGGACACTTTGGTGATGTGAAATCTGGTGACATCAAAGCATAGAGGGAAGAGGGGAATTGATAGTGAAAAATGTATAGGCAGCTATGGAGAGCTGGTGGTCTGGTGCGCAGGAGCTGCACTGCCAACCCACATGCAGGAGATTCTCATCCACCAGGAAGAAAGGTGGTGTTTCTCCCATACTATTTACAGCCTCTGAAAATCCACTGAAGGGTCGGCTATGAGTGGGTTCCAGCTGGATACTACACAACAACGGAGTGTCCTTGTTGAATCGAAAGGTTTGAAAAGTGTTTTAAAAGTAATCAGAAGCTATTTGAGTGTGTGAGAAGAGGAATATCATGATCAAACACAGCTATTAATGAAGAAACTTGTCTTTGTTGTTGGTATGTGCCAGTGAGTCGCTTGCGATTCATAGTGACCCTGTGTACAACAGCCCTACACCCTGCTCTGTCCTCTGCCAATCACACTGTCTGACACACCCAACCCGATTACCTTAATCACTGAATCAATCCACCTTACAGAGGGCCTTCCCCTCTTGCGCTGTCCCTCCACCCTCCAAGTATGATGTCCCTCTCCAAGGACCCGTCCCTCCTTACAACATGTCCAAAGTATATTAGATGGAGCCTCAGAATCCTCGCCTCCAAGGAGCAGCCTGATTTAACCCTCTCCAGGATCAATCTGTTTTCCTAGCAGTCCATGGACCCTCAACACTCTTCTCCAACACCAAAGCTCAAAGGCATCGATTCTCCTTCTATGCTCCCTAGTCATTGCCCAACTCTCTGATGCATAACAAGTGATTGCAAAGACCATGGCCTGTATCAGACAAACCTTAGTCTCCAGAGTGACACCATTGCTCTTCAGTACTTTGGAGAGGTCCCTAAAGCAGACTTTCCCATCACAATATGTCTTTTAATTTCCTGGCTGCTGGTGCCGAGAGTGTTGACCGTGGAGCCAAGCAAACTAAAGCTGTGAACAATCTCAATCTCTTCACCATCCATCCTGATGCTGCCAACTGGTGCAGTGGTGAGAGTCTTTGTCTTCTTGACATTGAGCCTCAATCCATATTGAAGGCTGCAGTCCTTGACCCTCAGCAGCAAGCGCTTCAGGTCCTCCTCAGTTTCAGCAAGCAGGGTTATGTCATCTGCATAACACAGATTGTTGATAGATCTTCCACCAATATTGACCCCACATTTGTCCTCATAGAGTCCAGCCTCCCGGATAATCTGTTCTGCATACAGGTTGAAAAGGTACGGAGATAGGACATATCCCTGGTGTACACCCTTCCCAATTTTGAACTGTGCAGTGTTTCCTTCCTCTGTTCTGACGACTGCCTCCTGGTCCAAGTATAGGTTTTGCATTAGCATGATTAAGTGTTCTGGAATTCCCATTCTTCTCAGAGTCAGCCACAGTTTGTTATGATCCACAGTGTCAAACGCCTTTCCATAATCAATGAAGCACAGATAAACATTCCTCTGGTATTCCATGCTTTCAGCTTGTAGAAACTTGTCTTTAGCCAATTTAAAGAACTAGAAGACATAGAACACAGCCATATCAAGGTTTCAGTGGTCATGCACTGGGTCTGGCCTCTAAACGCAGGAGTTTAATTTACCAATGGCTTCATCTGTGGCTTCTGAAATTCACCTGGAAGGTGTCCTAAGGTGAAGCTTCCTAGGGAGAGACTGGGATGTGGAAGGAATCCCAGGAGAGAGCTGTGATGGCTGCAAAGCCTTCCTGAAGGCACACCAGGCTTTTCTGTGCCCCCTCCCCTACCTACTTCCAGGGCTACATTTGTGTCTGTCTCCCAGACTTACCTGACACCTGCCTCATCTCCTCTCACAGATCACACCTCCTATAAAACCCCTTCATCTTTAAGGTCCACCAAGAGAAGAGAGAGCAGTGATTTGCTGGAGCAAAGTACTATACGTTCAAGACTTTTCTAAGTCACTTTTTAAGCACAACTACCAAAACATAAATTATACAGATTTAAAATTAAATAAATTGTATTTAAAAAGAAATATTAAAAACTCATCCCCTTCAAATGGTTTATCTGTCACTTATTACTCTCAGAATCCTCCTCCAACCTTTCAAAACAATAAACATACTCTACATATTTTGGTACAAGTTTTCATCTTCAATTCTCAGTAAAGTCTAATTTCACTTATACTTTTTAAGTCTCTTAATTTTCTTTTAAGAATAAAAGTACTAAATGATGGTGTTTTACTATGATTCTCTGTGCTCAGAGAAGTCCCACTGGTTGGTTGAAACTGGTTGTTGTAGAGGTATTAATTTAACAGATCACATATTTATCCATGTGTGTTTTCTTTTAATTGTCTTTCTGTTTCAGAGAGCATGTGGTGTTAAATCTTTACCAGCATACCACTAATCTGTGTTAACACAGAGGACATGGTTTATACATAGAAATCAATGGAAAATATATTTGGAAGGACCAAACTATAATAGACCAAGTTGCAAATCCACTAAGGGTTATAACAATGTTTAAATATTCCTTACAAAATTTCAATTAAATGTACCAAGAGCAACAAGATACTTGAAAATTAGCCTTAATCAAATATTCTTTAAAGGGGGGGGTGGATATAGAAAGCTAATAATAGAGTGGAAATTAAAATTTAATCTAATTTGATTCTAACATTGCACAAATGAGAAAATGGAGGCCTGGACTTGTTCATATTCACACAGTTCGATAACAGCAGAGATAGAATTTAAGAAAAAGAAAACAAAACTACTGTAAAAGACAGAGTGATGCAAATGTATCATGCTAAATTCATGATATTTTCTAGTCTACCTCACTTGTTCTTTCATCTAAGCTGACATTGGAACAGAGCTTTGTGGAAGAAAAAAGATCAATATAGGGTTTGAGCACATAATTTATTCTAGTGCCATCTTTCTACATTTAAGCTTCAATGTCTCATATGTCAAGTAAGGGAGTGAACAGAACTCTGTTCTCTGGGCCATCTACCCGCTGTCTCAGAACGAAAGCCACCAGAACGCTTCCAAGTTAAAGTACTTGCTCCTGGATGGACTCGAAAGAAGCCATCCGGCCTGGGAGACGCGTGACAAATGGTTCATGTTTTCTGATTTCTAATCACAAGCTCAGTCACTGTCCCGGTGACTCCCAGACTTTGGTTTGTAACATCTGAAATGCTCCATAGAACTTTCAAAAGAAATTCATTTCATCTCCATTTTT
This sequence comes from Elephantulus edwardii, assembly GCF_000299155.1. Taxonomy (NCBI): domain Eukaryota; kingdom Metazoa; phylum Chordata; class Mammalia; order Macroscelidea; family Macroscelididae; genus Elephantulus; species Elephantulus edwardii. The sequence goes on from NW_006399950.1 coordinate 1,420,470, forward strand.
AAAATACAGCATTGTGAGGGCAAACATGATTGGTAAAATAAAATCCTGTTATGTGTGAATGAAGAATTTGAAGTAGATTGTGAATCACTTCTGTGCTGAACAACCTCCCTGAGTCATGGCTTTAAGGCTAACAAGAAAATTGGATGCACATCCTCTGATGTTATTACTCATGTAGGCCTCCTGCTTAGACTTCAAAAGGCCCCTGGCTGATTGCAAATGAGGCCTCCCTGCAGGCTCCCACAGTCCACTATTACCAAAAGGGTAGTGTTTGAACCCACCTGCAAATGTGAAATTCGTTCTCAAAGGTCACAGCCTGTAAAGTGTATGGCAAACCCTAGTGTACTTTGTAGTAAATACAAGAGGTCCTTACCTCTTCACACAGACTGGCAGCGGCTGTTTGGTGTGGGGTTTGAATTGCCAAGGTCAAGGACTCCCCAAGGTGATGGTACTCTAAGAGCAGCAGCACCAGCAGCATCTTTCAAGTGCAAATATTCAGACCTCACCCCAGAATACAGACTTATTAACTGGTACAATGACAGGCACAAATACCAATGGAACAGAATTGAGAACCCAGAAATGGACCCAGGTATCTATGGCCAACTGATATTTGAGAAGGAAATAAAACCTATCAAATGAGGAAATGAAAGAGCTGAAACAGGATCCACATCTCACATCATATACAAAAATCAACTCAAGATGGATCAGAGACCTGGGACTAAAGCCCAAGACCATAAAGTTAATCAAAGACAAACTTGGATCAAGCTTAGATGGCTTTGTTGTTATTGTTGTTGTTGTTGTGTACCATTGAGTTGAAATCGACCCACAGCTGACCCTCTGGTAAGTTTTCAGAGGCAGCTAATCACACAGGAGGTGATTGTCTATCCTTCTTACATGGAACAACTACTGGGATTTGAACTCAGTGCCTTCAGAATTGCAACACAGATTTTTGTTACTAGGCTACCTAGACTAAAAAGTACAAAGAGACTGCCAAATACATCCAAGAAATTCTCAGTCTGGAGAGGATAAAGTTGATGAATGGAGCCTTCTAAAAATTAAATCCCTGTGTGCATCAAAAACTTTTCCAGCAGAGTGAAAAGAAAACCTATTGATTGGGAAAAACATTTGGCAATATCATTTCAGACAAGGATCTCATCTCAACAATGTACAGAATCCTACAGGGCCTCCACAAGAAAAAAAACTGAAACACAATTACAAACTGGGCAAAAGACATGGAAAGAATTTTCAGAGAAAGATGTTTGGATGGCCAATAGACACATGAAGAAATGTTCAAAATCACTGGCAATAAGAGACATGCAAATCAAATCCGCAATGAGATACCATCTAGTCCCAGTAGCAACGACAAAGTTTAACAGGACAGTAAGTAATAAATGTTGGAGAGGATGTGTCGAGAAAAGAATTCTTATACATTGTTGGTGGGATTGTAAAATGGTATTAACACTCTGGAATGCAGTTTGGTGTTTCCTCAGAGAGTTGAACATAGAAACTTCTGTATGGCCCAGCTATTTCACTGTTTGGAATATATCCAGAGAGAATGAGAACTGAGGCACAAACATAGACTTGTGCACCAATATTCAGAGCAGCATTATTCACCACTGCAAAGAACATGGAAACAGCTCAAATGTCGAAGCACAACAGAATGGAATGAAAAACTGTGGTACATTCACAAAAGGGAATATTACGCAGCATGCAGGAGAAATGGTTTTGTAAATCACCTCCTAACTTGGGAGGGATTGGAAAACAGTCCCATAAGGACAAATAATGTATAAAACCATTATTGTAAAATGAGTTTGAGGATCCAAGGGGCGGTGGGGAACAGAGGGGAGAGGATGGGCGGGGCCTGGAGGGGTTAATCATAGGCTCGCACAATTCGACTGAGGCGGGGGGGGGGGGTGAAAGAAAAGGGAAAGATCTGGTGGGAAAAACAATGTATGTTGTGTTGTTAAGTGCCCTCAAGTCACAGGCGACTCATAGAGACCCTATCAAGGAGAGTCCTCGACGCTTGGGTGCCTTTCATCCTGTCTCCAGGTTCATAGAGTTTCTGGAGGCAAGCTATTACAGAAGTGGATGCCACTCCTCCTTCCAAACTTGTTTTAATCGGGGAGCTCCACCCCACTCTCTGTCCGCATTTGGTAGCCAACCAAAACAATGTATAAGAACTTTGTAAATAAAAAAAGTATTTTTAAAAAAGATGTGTTAATGATATTTGGTGACTGCAATGCAAAAGTTGAAATAATGGAGAAGTAGTCAGAAATTATGGACTCGGGCTAAATGATCAAATTTTGTATGTTCAACAGTTTATTCATCACAAATGCTTTTTTTTAAAGAACAGGAAGGCTGATTTACACGTGGACCTCACCTGATGGACTACACAGGCGTCAGATTGACTACACCTGGGGAAGGACCAGGGGAGATGCTCTATCTCAGCAATCAGAGGCAGGACAGCTGACTGTGAAACAGACGACCAATTGCTCATATGTAAGTTCAAATTGAGGCTGAAGAAAATGAAAACGAGTCCACAAGAACCAAAATACGTGCTTTAGTCTATCCTACCTCGATTTAAAAATCATTTTAAGAATAGATTTGAAGCACTGAACATCAATGATGAATGATCAAGGGAGTTATGGGATATTAATGTGTATATAAAACAATTTGTTTTAATTCATTTCACCAGAAGCTGAGCTTCATTGGGGGAAATATTTAATTTTTTTGTTTCATTATTTTCTGCATGTGCTGTGGTAGTGAGCATATAACAAAGGACTAACTGAAAAATGGCTTGACTAAACCAATCATTTTTTGTAGAGGCCGAGTGTTGCAGAACTCTGTGAACAAGCCCTGACTACCTGAGGAGATAATACCCAACCCAGGACCCAGCAGAACTCTGAGGAATATCTAAAGCACCTGTTACTGAAACTCTGATTTCCACTGAGGGTTTCTAATGACATGGGAAGGGAGCTCTGGTGGGCTGGTGCTAAGAAGCCCATGGTTTGAATCCACCAGCTGCTCTGTGGAAGAAGGATGGGCAGTCTCCATGATTAACAGCCTCTGAAAATCCGCTTGAGGGTCAGCTATGGGTCAGTTCTGACTCAACGACACATAACAACAACAAAAACTGCAACAGTGATGTGAGAAAATGCTCACGGGAAAAGCTGTATATAAATGTAGAGTGTGTGTTTTATTTCCAGTGGGATCTCAACTGTGAAGACGTAATAAATGCATGGCCATGTCCCCTTTACTGCCTTATCTCATTGTCATCGAGCCTGCGGGGGGTGGGGGCTGGGTTGTAGAATAAAATCCCGTTAAATGACACTACAAGATGCAATCAGAAGTGCCAGCAATGGCGATAATAACAACAACATGTCTGACAGAATTTCACAATAATGCCATAACGCCTATTTTCATTTGTTTTGTTTACTTTATGGACACTCCACTTGGATTAAGCATCTAATATTGCCAACTCAAAGCCACAAAGTTTGAATCAAACAACTTCTCTAAGGGAGAAAAATGAGCAATCTTCTCTCATGTGATTTAAGCCTTTGAAAAGCCCCTGTAGGGTCAGCTTTGAGTCCCTGCAAAACAACAGTAACAAAAACATCGCCCCTCTCCAGAGGTCTTGTTAGCTCAGTGGTTAAACATCCGACCTCTAACCACATTCAGCAGCTCAAACCCAAAAGCAACTCCACTGTTTCTCCAGTGAAGAAAAAGGCTCTCTGTATACAGGTTTGCCAAGAGTCAGAATCAGGTCAGGAACCACGAGTTGCTTTGGGCTTGTTCTCTTGGCTTACAGGAAAGTTTTTAGGAGGTTACTTTGTGGTACCTGAGATGAAGCAAGGATGAGAAAGATCTGAGCCCCTGAGGATGTTTGCTGAAGATACTTTCTGAAGAGAAAACAATGGGGAGAATTCTATGGGGGAAAGTAATCGGTTCCGGGCTCCATGCTGATTGAGGGGAAAATAAAGAACAAAATCAGCGCTGTGTGGCCGTAAAGCAGTTAGTGGTCAAGAGCTGAATGGTGGCAGGCTGAGCCTGCAGAGGCCCCAGACATAGAACACAGTGACGGGACACACAGCACCAACGGACAAGGAAATAGCTGGCCTTCTCTTTCTGTGGATCTCAAGTTTTAGGCTTAGGAATAACTAGTTCTATTACATGAATGACAATTTTTACAAGCTAAAACAGTTACAAAAGCTTTGGTCCATTGTTTTTTTATAGCCCTATTCCCTTGACAATATTAATAACTTACTGTGGTGGCTGGGTGTCCGTTCCTTAATCCCAACGCTCCCTGAAGATCAGAATGTTGTGTAGACATGGCTGAGACGTAGCAGGTAGCAGAAGGTCAACGCATTAAATCCACGTTCAGTTTGAGGTGCAGTTTAGATTATGCTTGAACAAGGACAAAGGCAGAAAATTCACAAGTCATTTAAATAATGCTGCACTTGAGGAAAAGTCACGGTTTTGGACCTGGTCCGCTAGCTTCTTTCGGAGTCTGCACTCAGGACTCAACAGACTAGACTGTCGAGGGCTACAGGGCAGAGCCGGCCCAGAGGGCGGCAGACTTAGAGAATATCTAATCTGTGTTAGACATCCGCTTTACATGCTACTCCAATACAAGTTTTCTTCCCTTTATTCAATGGTCGGTAGGTCTACTCCCCTCGACTTCTTGCTCGGTCCAGGCAGCTCCGGGACGGCAGAGCTGAGCTCCGCAGTTACTCTACGGTCTTTGAAGCACTCTAAGCGTTCAGAAGCACCAGCAACTCATTAGTGTAGGCAGGTGACTCAAGCCAGCCAATCAGAATGACTCTAGAATGTGTTGGTTAAGGTAATGCCAAATGCCATTGCAAGCTAGTCTCAAAATACATTTTTAATATCTACATAAACTAACATTCACCTACTCTGTAAGTCAAGTCCAAAGTGGGAATTTTATTTCAAGATCATTGTCTTCAAAGGATTAGGTAGCAGGGCTCAATCTGGATTCTGGCTAGCTCGCTCTTCCACGTGTCCTCAGTGCCCAGGAAGGAGGAGGCAATAGAATCCCCTGTGGAGGACGCCGCAGCTGGCCTGGAAGGAATGCACCCCTTCTTCTGCTTACACCCCTTGAGCTCATCCACCTCATGACACACCTGCAGGAGGGAGAGGAGTAGGACTTGGGGAACCTCTCACGTAGAGACTGCATCAGGAAGAGGATGTCTCTTTTTCAAGGGTTGTCAAGCCCATAGACTGTGAGTCCCGAGCCTTGTCTGCGCCTGCTACCACCTGAGCACAGCAGCCCCCTCCTCAGAAAGGCCAGCTTAGACGGCCAGCTCTGCTCTGGCATTTGAGAACTCGGGTTTCAGGATAGTTTCTACCACCTCTAGTGTTGAGAATGGCTCCCTATCCCTAAAGTGCTTCTCTAAACAATGTGGCTCTTACTCAGCCCTGCATTCCAGCTGGGAATCTGGTCTGTGTTTGGAAGGAGCTGCCTAGGAGCTCTGGCCCCGTGAAACCCTAAGGAACGTCCCTGTGAAAAGCACGTCACACGTGCATGGCCTTCCACGGGGCTTAAGCACATGCTGAAAAGGAGGCCTGCACCTGGCGTCCTCTGGCTTGCCGCCCCCACACCAGCTCTGCTGGTGCAGCGTGCAGCCTTCACCAGTCTACACCTGTGAATATGGACATGCCCTGAATCCTGAGAGGCCTCCCAGCAAACACCGGACAAGGAGGGGCCTTGCAGGGCCGTGGCAAACCACCAAGACAAAAACCTTCTGCATATGCTTACAGAGTGTACTGGGAGCTTTCCTCCCAATGATTCATGCTTGTTTTAGTTCGGAGCATTATTACAATACACAGAATGTCTGGTCGTTCATTCGTTCCGCACCGCCCCGCCCTTCACCTGTCTCAGTAAAGGTTCGTTGTCTATGAATGAACTCCCGCCCCTCCCGTCCCCTCTCTGACGACTGCATGGAGTGACTCTGTAGGTAAATTTCTGGCTCACTTTGTTAACAGTGGCCTGTGGAGCAGCTGTCCTTTTGTGACCACCTTAGCTCACTTAGCATGAGGAACAGTCTTCTTGACATGAAGTGAAAACTCAAGAAAATAGTCAATATATGAAAATCTTTGATCGCATTATTGGATCACCTGATTTGAGTTTTATCTGAAGCTAAACTCCACTCTTGGGCTTTTCAGTTACTCGAGACAATAAATCCTTCCATGCTTAAGTCCGCTTGAATAGAGGCTCTCTTGCAGCCGAAACTATAAACAAGATTGATTTACTCTATTTATCTACTACATCTCTTAACATTTGAGAATGTAATTCCTTTCTCTGGCCTGTAGATACAGCTACTTAACAATGGCAGCGTTCTGGAGCAACGAGCCACGGTCTAGCTCACAAAGAAGCAAGGTGAGGCTGGGGAAGATGAAGGGAGAGTTCAACAGCAGCCGCTGATGAATGAAGTAACAGAGAAATGAAAAGCATCCAAAGCCACACTGCAGCTTGGTCCTGAAGAGGAGCTGGCTGTCCAACGCACGAGGGTCTGTCACCCCGCAGAGTCTCTGCACCTGAGTCATGCAGTGAGCTCCAGAGGAAAGGGCTCAATGAAGGTAGATTGTGTGCACCTGAGCCGTGCAGTGAGCTCCAGAGGAAAGGGCTCAATGAAGGTAGATTGTGTGCACCTGAGTCATGCAATGAGCTCCAGAGGAAAGGGGCTCCGTGAAGGTAGATTGTGTGCACCTGAGTCATGCAATGAGCTCCAGAGGAAAGGGGCTCCGTGAAGGTAGAGGGTGTGGTCGATTTATGAATTGTTCTCTCCGTGCACCAGTGGCTTTGGAGCAGAAAGGCCTATCGAGCAGTCCCCACGATGGTTACAACTAGGACACACCACAGGGTTGTTCCCGTCACACGTCTCCAGGCGTCAGCAAAGACTTGGTGGCACCTGATAGCAGGGCCTGTACCAAGCTGTAGGTACACAGGAATATTTTTTAACTAACAAAAGGACGAGAATTGTATGGAAAGCGTAAGTTACTGGTGATCTGGAAGGAAGGCGGTGCTGGCTCTCTGGCCACCTGATTCCTTCAGTGATGAGGAAGAAAGGCAGCCCGGGGTATGAACTACAGAAATGATTTTTGAGACTAAGAGTCTAAGTTGTCTAGAACATGATGATATTTAGAAACAGTAAGAAACAGAGCTCAATGGAGGAATAAAATTAAACAAACTACTCATTATACTGAGTTCATTGAAATAAAAACATGACAGGTCCATTTGTTCTTGCTTTTGGTTTATGTTTTAGTTGTTGGGTTTTTTGTAAGCAGTGAAACACACCATGGTCTACACCACCAGAGCACAACAGATTTAAAAAAAAAAAAGAGAGAGAGGAACTACTAGAATCATTTGACCTAAGGGTTTCTGAATCCTTCTAACAAAAGCATCTGAAAGTATTTCAAAAAAAAAGACCCCGGAGCCTCACCTACACTACCTTGGGTCACACAGAGAGGAAGATGAAGTTAGTCTGTCTCTTTAAAGAACTCCCTTAGCAGAGTCTAGTAATGACTCAGTTTTGGAAACTCTACCTTTTTGCCTCTCCTTAAATTTCACAGACAAGACACAGTCAGATGTGAAATTTCCTTGTCCAGTAGAGGATGTAACTTCAGACCTCAAGAATCCCCATTCAATTCCTAGAGCATTTTCCCACAGTAGAACATTATCAAGTTCTGGATCAAACCCCCTGAAGCACTCACACCCCGCACATTACGGAGGGCAGGGCACTCCTGGGGTTGATAGAATCTCAGTCCAAGTCCCTCGTTCTCCAGAATTCAATAAGAAATACAGAATAAGATCTCCTCAATCATCTTCCAAATTCAAGATTGTAAGCTTTTAATGTTAGTAGTCAAATTGAGGATCATGCCCTCTGAATAGAAAGCTAGAGACAAGGCATAAAAAACGGGGTACAGATTTCTAGACTGCTATATTCATCCCCCTCCACATCTATACACGCATACATCTTAAGCAGTGCGTCCCAAAACACCAAATGCACTTCCTTCAAGTCAATCTCCTCCTGTGACCACCCCATGTGCTACACAGCAGAGCTTGCTCACAGGGTGTCAGAATTCCGTGACCACCCCATGGGCTACATGGCAGAGCTGTGCTCACAGGGTGTCAGAGACCTGTGACCACCCCACGTGCTACACAGCAGAGCTTGCTCACAGGGTGTCAGAATTCCGTGACCACCCCACGGGCTACATGGCAGAGCTTGCTCACAGGGTGTCAGAGACCTGTGACCACCCCACGTGCTACACAGCAGAGCTTGCTCACAGGGTGTCAGAGACCTGTGACCACCCCATGGGCTACACGGCAGAGCTGTGCTCATAGGTCCTCAGAGCCTTAACTTTTACAGAAGCAGAGCTCCAGCGATCTATTTCTGTTGGTACTGGGTGGCTTTGAACTTCCAGCTTTTTTGATTAGTAGTCAGATGCAGACATGGTATGTCACTCAAGGCCTTTTGCCAATGCTTAGGAGGTGAAGCTACAGCATGATGGCCTTGTCCTGACTTTACCAGTCACCTGGGGAAAGCTCACTCCTTCAGGAAATAACGGGCAGCCCTTTCTTCATGTCCCCACCTCCCCACTAGCCCATCATCACTACAACCCAGAGAACAAGTAGGAGGAAGAGTTGGTGCATGGAATCTGGGGTACTCAATTTCAGAGCACCCTGGGCTAACACCAAGGCCATCAAATCCCCAGAAATAGCTTTGAAAGGACAGACTTCTTCCTACCATTTATACCCTGTGTCTATTTCCTATAAAAGTGATTATAAAAGCAGCATAAATCATTTTGCCCTTAACTCAGAAAACAAATTAATTACAGGGCAAACTGATCTGTCACTCTTAATTTTGAGCTTCTCCATGGAAAACTGTAGTCTCAGTTCTTAAACACATTCAAAAATAAATAGTTTGAACGTCTTTCTCTAAAAACTGTGTATTGTTTTCCTTGAATATTATTAATTGTGTCACACAGAGGAGAGTCTTCAGAGAATTACAAGTGCATCCAAGATTTCTGAGACATGCTATTTATTCTGGGTAAAAAAGCTTGACATCAAACCATTAAACTGAGAATTAACAAACAACTCAATAGCAAAAACAAAAGGTTACTAGATTGGGGCTGTATAATTGTCTCATTCTTATGAAATTAGCATTTAACACAGAAAAAGATAGGGCTCTCCACAGATGACTCTCCTGGCGGTATTGGATTCTCCATGCCAGTATCAATTTTCTCCTCAGTGGCTGTTCAGGTATTCCCTGTCACAGTTTCACTGCTGTGATGTTGAGTTCTGGTTTTTGTTCCTTGATTTACAACCTAATTTGCTGTGATAAACTCTCATGTGCTCACACATTTGTCCATGTCTCTGGGAGCTGGGGCCCCCATCTTCTGAGCACGCTTTCTCTCCTCTCTATAATTCAGAAAATCTTTAAATGAACCGAGGGTTACCTCCTTTCTTCGGGTTCTCTTTGGAACCACATCTAGACACCACATTCATCAGATCACAGCCCTGACACGCTTTTCTTTTCCTTTCAGATTCTAATGATTTGTTTTATCATTTATTATCTGTACTATCTAATCAGCACCTTATCATAGCCTTTGTTATATTATCCTCTAAGTGCTTCCGGTCAGCCCCATTCTGTCCTGTGCTAAATGCATTTTAAACTTTTCTTGGCCAAGGGACTTATATCCAGAATTTATGAAATACTTGAGCACCACAACAAGATAAAGGTAAATAATCCAATAGAAAAATGGGCACAGGATATGAACA
>NW_006399950.1:1431550-1440519 GCF_000299155.1 Elephantulus edwardii
ACATGACCACACACATGCACACCATGCATCAAATAAAACACATTCATTAACTGAGGGTGCTGGCTGCATATTGATGTACTTCTCTTTTTGTTATTTGAGTGAAGTTTACAAAGTAAATTGTTTCCCATTCAGCCACCCCCAACCTTTCATTTTATGACATTAATTACAATACTTCCAATGTGATAGATCTCTTCCCACCAACTCCCTCCCTAACCTGCCCATTTCCACTATTCCTTCTATCCCTTCCAGGCTGCAGGACTTTATGTGTGGGATCCCGTGTGGTTGGCTGTAAGGAGTGAGTGCCTAACTGGTGGCACTATTCACCTTACAATCAGCCCTTACACTTGAGCTGACTCATAGCTGACCTTCCATTGGGATTCTAAGCCTGTAAATCACATGAGAGGAGGTTACTCAGCTTTCTCCAGAGAAGCTGCTGTGGATTCAAACTCCCAGAGAAGGAGGTGTGGCCTCTGGGTGAGCAGCACATGCAGTTCCCCACAGACTAGGCCACCAGAGTCATCGTGTTGTTATGTTCCTTAGAGTAGGAACCAACCCATAGCCGACTTCCCAGCAGTTTTCAGAGGCCATACATTGTATGGGAAGAGATTGCCCTGCTTCTACCATGAAGCAGCCAGGTAGACTGGGACCTTGTGCACTTGGAATTGCAGCACAGCTTCTCACCGCTAGGCCACCAGAGCCTTAGACCACCAGAGAGCCCTCTGTTATTTGGCTGAAACGGGATGAGTTTGGTTCCAGGTTTAAGACAGCAGGTTCTACCAGCTTCTAACAGACAAGTAAGCCTGACCTCTTTGATGTGTGTTTTGTTCCACGTTTCCCTCACTCTAACCAGGACCTTCTCCTGCGATCACCTCCACAGTGGTCAGCAGTGGCAGTCGGGCACCACCTAGGTCTTCTGGTCTCAGTACCATGGAGAGTGAAGTCTCTTGGTTCATTAGCCATTTGGAATTCTTTCAGGATATCTTTGCTTTTCTTCCCTCTTCTCTATTTTTGACAAGGAGAGAACAAGAGTGGCACTAGTTGTACATTAGTTATTTAATCACAGATTCTAATAAGAATACTCTGACTCTTTTTGAGCAGTTTGAACCCTCCTGGGACTCTGGAGCAGAGCCTCTTCCTTATGATTTATAGTCTCAGAAACCCAGTGGAGGGTCAGAAAGCCACTGAAGGGTCTGTGGCAAGTCAATTTCATTAACACTGAGTTCTTAAGAACCAGACTGGACTATAGAGAAGAGCTTCTCAAACTTGATGTGAATCAGTGAGGACTTTTGCTACCATGAAGATGTTGATTTACTTGGCCTAGGTAGAGCCTGACTGATAATCTACATTTTCAATAAGCTTTCAGGTAGTGCTGACCCTGCTGTCTGGGGATCACACTCAACAGTAAGGGCCTGTGTAGGACAGAGTAGGAAGTCTGCATGATGGAGCAAGTGAAACACACAGTGCTTCAATGCCACCAGCACTGTAAGGGAGGAAGACAGAGAAGTCTGTTTCCATACAGATTTGTAACCTAGAAAATCCTGCGAGCAGTTCCAGTGACCTACAGTCAACTTGATGGCATAGACTTAGCCTTTCTTTTAAGAACAAAGGTCAGCAAATACTTTCTGAAAGAACTGGATGCTAAATATCTTTGTGGACAATGTGAACTTGGCCACAACATGCCAGTTCTACCGTGTTAGCATGAGGACAGCGTAAGGTAAGTCTGTGACAGTGTTCCAATAAAGCTTCACTTTCCAAAGTAGGTGTGTGGACAGCTGAGGTTCTTTGGGTGTGACTGTCCTCTCCTAGACTGGACAACGAGGCAACCAACACATGAGTGCCTCCTTGATGAAATTCAGATCCAGGCTGGGGATGCTTACAGACACGTTATAAAATGATAGTAAAATGATAACACAGGGGATCAGAAAGACCTAATTTTGGTAATTTTCTGCTAGGTTAACAATTCACCTAATACATTTGTCTTAGTTGTGTCTATTTAAAGTTCTGCTAGACCAGATATATAGAATATTGCTAACATTCAAGCATATCCAATCCAGGGTGTGGTTTGTCAGCCAACCTGAGAGAACTGTGCTTTTGTTTTTCTTTCTTTATTATCAAAGGATGGCATTTCTTCTATTCATCCACCACTTAGCAGCATTTCAAATTGCTAGAGATTTTGTCTTTTCGATTGCTCTAATCATTGTGCAAAAATTTAGCTGAGAACAATACAGTCAGCTCCCTTTTCCATTTTCTGCCTTCCTTTGACATTACTGTCCTTTTTGTTCCCAGATCTGAGAGCTTGCTTAACTGAATGTCAGTGTCTATTCACACCTCCCTATTTTATTACTATGATTGATTTCTTGGGAAACAAGATCAATTATGTAGATAACCAATTAATCTGGAGAATTAAGAGCCATTATAGATGGTGTTTTAATTACTGGATGATGGTGCTAGAAATTCAGTATCGATTTTCTTTGCGTTCATATTTTCTCTCTTTAACCAATTCAACCAATGATTTTTTGAGCATACCCTATGTTTTGGGTCCTATAAACAAAGCACATGTCCTCGTGGTATGGAGTCTACTCTCTCTCTCTTTCTCAAACAAGCACATTATGCATCTACATCTCGTTGTTGTTGTTTTATGCCACCAAGTCAGTACAGAGACTCAGAGTTGATCCACCTGTAGGTTCTCAAAGGCAGTAGACGCCAAGGGAGGAGACTGTCCATTTTTCTCCCTCAGATCAGCTGATAGGTTCAAATCACATACAGTTGGTTGTGCAGTGAAACTCCTTACTAGAGCCGCCTTCTACCTCCCCCACCACTGATCAAAAACCAGGGTCCTCCCCAGCTGCTCCGTACAATACTCTACATGTTCGTCACCTCTTGAGACAAATCTCCACGTCAAGCTGGTTTCCTCTTTATCTATGATGACCTCCTAACTGACACCATATGATTCTATTTGCCTTCTACTGGACAAGGATTTTTCTTTAATTTCTCAAGCATCAGTAAGAATTGATTATCACAAGGTTATAGCGGAGGCCAAAGTCATCAGTGGACAAAATGACAACACAAGGAAAAAGAAAACAAAACCGAGCACTTGTGTCAGATACGGGTCCTTATGGAGCCCTGGTGGTTTAATGCACTATGCGCTGAAGTAGTTCTTTCACTAAAGGTCCAGAGCCTTGGAAGCCCAATGAGGGTCACCACAAATCAAAACTGACTCGATCACAGTGGGTTTGTTGGGGTTTCCGGGGGGCAGATGTGTGTTTAAATCAGTCAGATGCTATTTTCCAAATTCTTTCAACCATTCTCTCCCTAGCCACATCTAACCAGACCCATTAATCTCCACAGCCCAGGGAACAATCTTTCTGTCAAATCCTATTTCCTTTGCCAGGGAGCACTGGTGGTAAGGAGCTGCAGTGCCGACCCAAAGGTACACAGTTCAAATCCACCAGATTCTCCACAAGAGAAAGGCGGGCCATCTCCTCCCATGAAGTCTATCACTGTGAAAACCCTCTGGAGGGTCAGCCAGGGTGGTTCTGATCTGACAAAAAGATTTCCATGCCTGATCTCCCTTCTTCTCCAAGTCTCCTCCTTAAGTTCTGCTTAGCCAGGGCGTCAAGTTAGCAGTATTTTCACAACGTCTTTCACCAAGGAGCTCATTTCATTACCTCCATTTCACTTCCAAAACAATTTCTGGGTTTTACTTTGACAAAATCAAATGCCCATTGAAGTGTGTCTTCCTGCTCAATGCCCCCCAAATGCCATATATCTTCATATAGGAAATCTTTATGTCCAGTGGAATACTGAAACAAGTTTAAGTAATTTGGGAAAAAAGAAAAGAGGAATATATAAATACATAGACGCTAGACAGTCAAAGAAGAAACTCTCCGGAAGCATAAAATACGATGTTGAAAACGCTAAACACACACGAGTGAACGAGGAGCTGCCGAGTGAGCTCTGACATGCAGTGGCCTCATGCGCAGCTATGGAAGCCCTGCCTGATCCTGCGTCAGACTCGTCGCCTCTGAGCACAGGCCACTACTGCACGCACTTGGCAGCCTGTCTCAGCGAGGCCCTCCTCTTTCACTGCCACTCTGCTTTTTCAGCATGATGCTCTTCTCCAGGAACCAGCACCTACAAAACGCCCAACATACGTGGGACAAAGTCTCACCATCTTCTCGTCTAAGAACCAGCCTGGTTGTTCTTCTTTCAAAACAGATTTGTTTGTTCTTTTGGCAGCCCGTGCTATAGGCAATATTCTTTGCCAGTACTGTAACTGAAAGGCATACATTCCTTGATCTTTCTTATTCCCTGTCTAAATTTCACATCCATAGGAAACTGACAGCACCACGGTTGACTCAGGTGTGTCTTCGTTTGTAGAATGCCATCTCCACCCTCCGCACGCTGAGGAGGACGTCAGCAGCGGATCCGCCAGAGGAACTGCCGACCATTCCATTTCCTCACTGCTGCCCCCTTGGGCTGCGGAGACAAGTGACAATCTTGATCTTCTCTCCTTTTATAAAGAAGGTGTTTATTGATCTGGTTATGAGCATAGATTGACAAAAGATAATTCTACCTCAGAAAGAAGAGGAAGCTGGGGGAAGAAGAAACAGTCAAATATACTTATCCTCCAGTATTAATCTCAATCAAAAAGGAGATTGACTTCTTGATGTGTATGTTGCAATGAGGATTGTAGTAGACATGGGATGTTAAAGTTGATCCTTATTTACTTTAGGGAATGTACATGTCACAGGAAGAGGGCCTTATTTATTTCCTTACTGGAAACTTAATCATAAGACCTCTAAGACCCTTCTAAAAACAGGGCCCCTGGTGGAAGTGTGTGGCCTTCGGGTTCAGCTTCCCCCTCATCAACTCTTCTGACTGAGATTTCTTCTCAGCCTGGCTCAGCTGATTCAGGAAAACTGCACGCTCCTCCTCATAAACCTGGATTGGCGGGTGTGGACTCCCGGGACCTAGGCACCAGTGCTAGGAGGGTACTGAAGACCTTGACACTTCATTTTACAATTGGAGCTGAAGAGAACACATGATGCTTTCTAGCTTAACCCTAGTTAGTAGCCGATTGAATTCTGGGATCCAGGCCTGCTAGCACTCATGTTCTGACGTCATAGAGCAGTTCATACATCTTGGAGAATGTCTTCTTGGAGTTCCTCGCACCTTGAAAGTTTCTGATGATTCACCAAGTTCTTTGAGAATGAGAGATGAGGTGGACTTGATCTCTGTAATGAGTCATCCACAGTGAAGCAATGAACTAGTATCGAGACACTTAGTGCTGCAAAGTTTTACAAGGAGATCCCTGGAGCACAGTGGACTCACTCAGCCTGGTCACAGCTGCCATCAGTTATTACAGACTGGGGCATCTTAGAGCACAGCACCGAGTCTGGCTGAGATAAAAGCCAAAGACATTTACTGAGGATAAAAGCTGCCGGAACAGGGAAACCCACGGCGACAAAGTGAAGAAGGCAGCCATGCTGGACAACAGAAAAGGTACATTTCACAGTTAGAGTAGAAACCAAAAGTAGCAACATTCACAATTGGCTGAAGGACAGTGAGGGAAGCCAGGGTTGGTATATCTAGAAGCAAGATTTGGGCAGCAATGGGCAGGGAGCACCTAAGTGAGATTGCAGGACTACTTAGGGTCCACGTCATTTGGTTTATTACAAGGTGGTCCCAGAATGGTGAAAAAAACTAGTTGTTTTGTTTTGTTTTTCTGGTAACCTGTCAAACAGTTTTCACAATCATGTCTGTTTCTACCTCTGCAAAGATTTCTCAATGAAAGCAACACCGTGCTCTGTACCAATGCACATGCCTATGGTCCTGTATCGAGGCCCTGTGGTCACAAACACACCATCATGTCTACAAATGAAAGTAACATCGTGCTCTCTACCAATGCACGTGCTTGTGGCCCTGTGGGCACCCCTACCCCCACCACACCCCCCCCCCATCATGTCTGCAATTATTTGACCACAGTAGAGAAGTAACTAGAGGACATACTGCACCTGTCAACCCTCACAGAAAAGTAACATCTTCTTTGGAGTATTTGGATAAGTTAGGACCAAGGTTAGCGGAATTGATGTTAGGAAAGCAGTTTGGTTTTATGGTTTTTGTTTGTTTTTTTAAAGTAACATGGATTTCCAGAATCACATCAAGATATTAAAATGGAGAGTCTAAAGATCTACTTTCAGATTGCCCTGTTTGCAAGCACCATATCCCTCTGATTTTAGACTCTCGTACAAGGGTCTTTCACCACCCTGTGTCTGGATATTTGCACAGGACAGTTTTTGCAGGAAGCTGGGCTGGGCTCTGAGGGATGCTTGCCAGCCTTCCTTGCCTCTACTCACTATAGACCGTTAGAACCACCTTCTACCCCCAACTGAGACAACCAAAAGCATCCCTATAGTTGCTGTCACGGGCCATGGAGTCAGAACTGATGCACAGCTCATGCTCCAGCGTGTTTTCAGAGGTTGTAAATCGCACAGGAGAAGGTTTCCCATTTGTATTTCATGGAGCAGCTGATGGATGCGGACGGCTTGCCTTTGGGCTGGCAGCTCAATTCCTTTGCCGTTAGCGGAGCAGAGCGTGCCAATCACTCTCAGGAGCCCAAAATCTCCTCACTCAGTTGAAAACATCAAAAGCTGGCTTTTCAAATGTCACCAGAGCAAGCCGCTGCTAAGGCGATCTACTTATGGAGGAGAAAACACCACTTCTCAAGCTCTAGTTGTGTCTTTGGTGGGAAAAGTAAGACCAATATTTACTGATAATTAGAAGTTTAAGAAGGTTCTTTCAATGTACATACTTAATTAGGATCAGGTAATCATCACAAGATAACGTCCAACATTTGTAGAAACAGCAATGCAATGTTAAGGCACAAATGACCGGTATTTTTTCACGGAAGCTTTGATAGGTTCTACTGGGAAATGGCTTAAATTCAACCACCCTTCTGAGAATGACAGCACACAAAAACATAGAATCATAAAGGTGGAGAAAGAGCCAGGTGATGCCAATGTGACAATCCGTGTAGTTTCCTTCTGAGTATGGGTTGAGTTTGTCGGTAGAGTGGCTCTCCAACCAGTATCAAGTCTACAGCACTATGCTCTTCTCTAGTCCCAGTCTTTAGAATAATTCTGACTTTGTCTTAAGGGCACCAAGGAGTCTTTTTTGAGCTTGTTTTGTTCATGCTGCACATCCTCCCCAGGCGGCGTTAGAATGTTCCTGAGGTCTTGGGCTTTGGAACCTGTCATCAGGTTTGTACCTGAGCACTCGAGCGCTGTAATGCTGAAAATCGAGGCCTTCATATTTCAAATGCCAGCAGGTTCACACCTGGAAGCTGAGTTTCCACAGAGAATCCACATTAAGAAAAAATGTTGAGGAACATGGACATTTCCTTCAGAGCTCAGCCAAGAGAACCCTTGGATCACAACAGAACATTGCCGGTAAAGTCTCAGAAGATGAGCCCTCGAGCTTGGAAAACGCTCACCACGTGCTGAAGCTGAGCCAGCAGCTTGAGCACCTGCAAGTGTGAGGACCAGGCAGGAACAGCAGCTCGTCCCTTCTACTCTATGCAGGTTGTCACGAGCAGAGCTCACTCAACACAATGTTGGGACAGAGTGTGTGACACTGGCTTCCATACTGCCCAAAAGTTCTCTGGTAGCTGTAAGGTAAATCTGGGAGTCCCCCATTTTTATAGGCTCCATGGCACAGTTTTAATGAAGGACACAGGCTTGGTCATGGACTGAAAAATCTCCCCCATTAAGTGAATTGCTTCCATTTCTCCTCATTTATATGACAACTGTGGTTGGCGACCTTGACAAGACCTAATTCTTCAAACTCTGTTGTCCAGGATCTGCAGACTGCTCCCCTCTGGGAATCTGACTCCGACACTTGCAGCAATGTTCTGATGCTGCTGCAGCTTTCCTGGTTCCCTAATACAAAATCTGTTCCTTCAATGATGCCTCGACAGAGGAGGTGAAGGACCAGAATTTTCACATAGACCATCCTGGGTTTGAATCCCAACTCTGCACAGTCCTGACTATATCACATACTTTTTATTTTTTCAATTCTGCCTTCTGCTATCTTATTTTTAAAATGGGAGCAATAACAGATGTTTTAGGGAGCTCTGGTGGCCTAGTGGCATGAAGCTGCACTGCGATCCCAAAAGCATGTGGTTTGAGGACACCAGCCACTCTGTGGGAGAAGGATGGGCAACCTCCTCCCATGAAATTAACTGCCCCTGAAAAGTCTCCAGAGAGTCAGTTATGGATCGGTTCCAACTCTAAGGTACTCAAAAATAACAATAGACAAACGTCTATAAAACCATAGGGTTGTTCTAAGAATGAAATTAATCTGTATTGTGAAGTGTATGTTTAAGTATGAGGTAGACTTCTGTTGATGTGGAGCCATCCAGCATTTATTCAGCCAGTTTCTGGCAACAAGCTCTAGACCTTTCTCTGGACAATCTCATTCCTCATTCCAAGTACCTAAGTTTCAGGCAGGTCCCCAACCTCTTCTTTCCCGGAAAGACATAAAACCTAGCTTTCAGCTAAGCTATTACATTTTTCTACTTGTTTCAGGGATGAACACAAAAATCGAAGGAAGGTCAAAGAGGTCCATCAGATCTAACTCTTGGCTTTAGTTTTAACTGTGGGAAAGTGAACTCGTCACCAGGCTCACTTCTCAGGTGTGAAGGCCCAGGTACTGCTGCACCCTCGCCTGCCCCTGTGTCCTTAATAAAGCCAAACATAAGCTCCAGTCTTTGTCATACCATGAAGCCCCTCTAGCTTGTTATCTACAGAGTTTCAGTCCCATGAATGACAGATGTATTGTTCTATTTCCTTCACTTTTAAAGGCAAGAATTACAATTACTACATGTGTTGGAAAAAGTGTTCAATATTTGCTTTGACTTATTCTCTGTGTCTGTTAACATCCATGTATCTGTGTCTCTGTGGTCTCTG
>NW_006399950.1:1440619-1457899 GCF_000299155.1 Elephantulus edwardii
ATCTGTTAACATCCATGTATCTGTGTCTCTGTGGTCTCTGGATCTGTTAACATCTATGTATATGTGTCTCCGTGGTCCTCCCCTTCTGTTGAACTAGAGATGCAGGTGTGGTCTTCACCTTCTGGGTCACAGCGGGGAAAGTTAGTTCCCTGCTGCTTTCCAGCTACAGACAAATTCTAGCCAGTCTGAGAAATGAGAAGCAAAATTGTGATAATCGTTTATTCTTTCTCTAGTAAAGGAATTTGTCTTCTGGTCAGATGCAACTTTACTAGAGAGGAAAGCAGGTGGCTCTACTTTCTGGAAACGTCAAATGTGTAAGACTCATCCTTTTACAACCTCTTAAATGAAAGCAGTTCTTATTAATTGCATCATTGATCTGTGCCTTTTCAGTTTCTGAGTCCTCTTCTGATGGAAGAATGCGAACAACCCACAGCTACCTTCCTACATGATGAGTGTCCCCATCTTTTTTCATGTTGTCCACACAAAAAACCCCTGAATCTAGAGGAAATTGAAGACTACGTTCAATTCCTTGTGGATCTGTTTGTAAAGTCCTAAGCTGAGTGTCCTTCCTGATTTCCTCACCCAGATGTCACCTGTACATTTTGTAGTGTAGACTTTAAAAAAATTTTTTTTTACTTTGTTGTAAGTACAAAATTGCAATCCTCTAACGTTAAAGATGTCACAGAGAATCAATTATTAAATCTTTAATAAGTAGGTGATATGGGACATTTATTAAATTAAACAAGCAAAGAAGTCACATCACCTGTTGATCAGGTATCAACTGCTAATGGAATAATAAAAGGATGGAGGAGGTCCAGAACAGACAGACCTTCACTACTTCACTCCCAGACAGACAGACCTTCACTACTGGCTGCTCCTCCCTCTCCTCACAGGAAGGCAGAACGTTCATTAAGTAACACTCGTCACTGCACACAGCAGCATGCGTGTTAGGAAGCTCTACCTACAGTGGAATGGAAACCAGCTATTCCTGAGTTCAGACATAGCTGCAGAAGCCTCAGCAGGCAAGAAGGGCAGAAGGAGATGTCCTTTGCATTTAGATTTTTTGAAAGAAAATAAAATGTCATCTTGTATTTCACCTAGCTTTCAAGGGAATGCCATCTGTGAAAAGAGATAGCAACACTCCACCAGCCACTGGGACCTTGATGACATAATATCACATTTACAAGGCAGCAACAATTCTGCATTCTCCACGGGAACATAGTCGAAATGAAGTCATCTGCTCTGGGGACACGTGATATGGTCTGTCGTGGAACACAGCCCCTGTTTACTCCCTCCACAGTCATCCGCGGGTGTCTAGAGGAAAGTTCTTTCTAAAGAACTTGGAATTGCTCATGACTAGGGAGCTTGAGAGGCCCAGCTTGGAAGCAGAAGGAGGATCCACTTCCTAAACCACATGCCTCCGGAAACTACGAACTTTGAGAAATGTTGATAGTTCTAAAAAGGCTTCAGGCCTTTTGCTCCCAGGGTCACTGTGCGTTTGCTGCGCGTCATGCTCGACTCAATGGCAAGCAACAGTGGCCCAGTGGTAGGGAGTATCACTACCACCCTAAAGGCAGGCAGTTTGAACACACTAGCTGCTCTACAGGACAAAGTTAGGCAACCTCTGTTAGTGTGACTACTGCCTCTGAAAAGCTATGGGTCACTCCCAACTTACTGCACACAGCAAAAAACGGAAAATTTAATCAAATGATGTGATGACATGATAACGTCCCCCTGTAAGATGACGGCTTTGAGGTATTCAACTAATTCTGGAATATACCTAAATTCAACACATCTTTATTCAGGGGTGTGCGTGTGTGTGTGTGTGTGTGTGTGTGTGTTCTCCTAGGCATGTTGTAGGAAAAAATTAAAAATGTAAGATAATTAATATGATAAATTTGAAAGAAATTCTCTCTGGGGGGAAACTTGTATCTGAAAGGGTGAGTGTGACTCCTGGTGACGCTGGGTGCCTCGGCAGAATGTTCTGGCTGCCTTCCCAACGGCCGGTATTTTAGGAGGAGTTTCAGGCCTTTCTCTGAGGTGCCTTCAGGTCCTTTGGCTGAGTCGAGCAACTGACCTGACAACCCCCCAGGGATTCCTCTGACATGGAAGATCTGAAACCAGAAAAAGCTGACTACTGTCAGACGCATTGACAGGCCTTGGCACTACATTTCAAGCAGCACAAAAGATAAAGTTAATGCACATTTGGCTTGATATTTACTTACTGTAACACATCACCTGTCCTCTACCATCACGTGCATCCTTGAACTCAGGGTGTCCAGGAAGAAGCAGTGAAAATGTATTTGCTATACAAATTTCTAGTGGATTTTCTGCATGACAGATGACCTCTTCACAGACAGGAGCCAAGTTTGCACATAAGTTTGCACATCAAGGGATTTAAACAAAGGTTCTTTAACAAAAATCTAAAGTGTTCTCTTAAAAAATAAAATTCAAACTACACTGTGCCTAAAAAGTACAAAGTTTAGGGGGGAAGGACAAACGTGCCTTTGGTTTCTCTCCAGTCCTAGATGTTTTGAAGCCTTTGATTGAAACCCTGACAATTCTTTCACCAAGGTGGGGGGTGGATAAAGGCAAACCTTGAGAGTTGTTTACATATGTATGTGAACATCAGCCTAAACAGAAGTTGGAATTTTGCATAAACAGAACTTGGATTTTTGCATTTGTAGCAGTGGCAGGTAATTAGTGAGTTAAATACTGATGATACCTGTGTGGTTTAGTGTCCGGAATGCCTTAGCCTATAGTATGCACTATTTTAATATATCTGAGTTCTGAAGTTTTTAAAGGTTTACTAACATTTTATGTTATTCATTGTGAACCAAACAGTAAATCAACCCTTTACATGGAACAAAATCGTCATGTGTTTCATATTCAGCATGGCTGCTTTAAGATAGCAGAAAAGAAAAAAAAATCAAAGCAATGTCCAGTATTCCAGTTACTACCTCTCCAGGGAGATGGCTGGTTGCATCCTGGGGCTTCGCCTCTTTGGGTTTTACCCTCAGACAATGAACTTGATCTTGCTTCCATGCTCTTTCCCATGTGGCACAAGACTGTTAAACTAGGTCCTCTTCCTTCCCATTTGTATTTTGTACTGAATTAGAATTTTCAGGAACTGAAGCCTCTCTGTGCAAATTGCAGGGGTTTTCCCAGCTGACTTGAGAACAGTGAGGAGAACTAAGCTTTCTAAAGGGCTGACCTCTGCCCTGAAGTGTAGCTTCACCAGAATTCAGTATGCTGAAGAGGTCAGCAGAAGAGGCTGGCGACCGCTCACAAAGCTGGGGCAAGCACTGGAAGGTCCTCACTTGAAGACCAAGCTTCTCTTATTTCAAAGTTCAAGATCATTGTCTGTCTGGCAGTCAGTTCCAAATTAGGTCTCATTATCTGAAAGGAAGCTTGCTATTTGGGAAGCAATTTAACACCCAGTTAAGGACTCAGGTATAGTCAAGCTAACAAGGATTTAATTGGACCAAGAACAAGATGTGTGTTCCAGGATGAAGGATAGAGTAGCTTTCGGCCTCAGTTTTGTTGTCTTTGAAATGAGGAAAGTAGCCCTCACTTGTGAGGACTAGTATGAAGATTAAATATGACCATGACAATGACAGCCAAGCGCCTGGTCTTCACTGAGCATCCAGGCATCTATTTCAATAACTGTATTAGTGATGATTTCTTTCACTCATACATGTGTCCTTGAGCACAAAGCAGAGCATGGCCTTTACTACGGAAGATAGTGACCTCTGCGAGTGGCTGGTACGTTGTCACTGTTAGCGGCCAGCTCTGGCTGCAAGGCGGGAGGAGGACGCTCTGCTAACCCAAAGGGCGTGCCTCCCTGCGGATGAGGACCACCTGCACCCCAGAGAGGAAAAACAGCAACCTCCTCCCGTGCAGTTTGAAGCCTCCCTAACCCTGCCGGAGGCTCAGCTCTGACAGCAGGGAGGGTGGGGGGCAACTGGTCCTCAGCTCACAGCAACCCCACCACATGGCTGCATGCTGCAGGCCCTGTGTCATTCATGGTCACTGCAAAGTGGACCACTGTGATTGTGGAAACAAACAGTTGATTTTCAGCCCCTTCTTTCAGACCTTAATATATCAATTCTGCTAAAACTAGTTAGCATCACAAGCACGATGCCTTAAACCTCAATACTGCTGCCAAAATGCACAATAAAATATCTTCAGATACATCCAACTGTCGTACTATTTCATAAGCTGATCATTGCTGCCCTTTCGCCCCATGGTTGGTCAGCTGACCTCATCATCTAGAGATATTTGGGCTGATGTGGGCCGCTGCGGGTCTGCCCAGTCCTAGCAGCACGTCACTGGACCCCAGCACATGCTTCCCGACCGTGCAGATGAGGGACATCACGACTGAGGAAGAGAACTTACTAGTTGTAACATGCCTTTGGGATGGCAGCCCAGAGCCCTGACTAGTATCCACTGTACCATCTGCATGAACACCATATGTAGCTAAAGGCTCTGTTCGCTGTCCTTGTCTGTAAGTGACAAAACTGGGGTGGGTTCTCTGACTTGACCCAGACCAAGACAATCAATCCTCAGGAGTGTCTATCTAAAGCTGGAAATTATGGGTTTTCTCAATTATCTGAAAAGAGAAAACAAGGCTTTTGGTGGGTAAAGCAGTCGGCAGCTGCCTGGTGGGTAGAGAGGCAGGGAAGGCGTCTCAGGAGAGAAGGGCAGCAGGAAGATTTGCAGCATGAGCAGTAGCCGAGCGGGCACCAGCACCGTCTCCAGGCTCCCAGTTTGTCTCAGGCCCCTCAGAGGGTCAGCTGCACATCCCCCATTTCCACGCAGCCCAGACAATTCCCCTCCCTGCCCTTGCGGAAACCAGGCAAAGAAAGCTCATGTTCACTGAGGGCAAACTGGACGAAGTCCTCATCCTTAGATCATTCCTCTGTCCACTAATTCAGAAAGGTACCAGCTTTTTGAAGAAAAATTCAATCACAGTAAGAATAAAATATGCTCCACATTTTAAAAGAGAGAAAAAAACAAAAGAAAATTGTAATTTCAGAGTAGAAGGGGGGAATGTGTGAATACATGTGCCCATGTGTAACCAGAGCATGGAGAAGTGTGAAAAAAGTCACACAGAATACATTTACATTTCTTTCCGTAATACACTAGACTTTGGGGAAACACACCATAAATAAGAGAAAATACATTCAATGGGCTTACCTTAAGGATGAAGCCAAGTAAAACAGCTGCCTAGCCAAGGTTACACAGCAAGTGAAGAATCTATCTTCGCTATAATCCCAGGACACACACCTTAAAGCCTTCAGAACCTCCCTCCTCCTTCCTCTTCCCGTTTACCATTTCCTAAAATGTATTTCCTATTTCATTACTCCCACAGGTGACCCTTCAGAATCAAATCAAAAGGAGTTGATGTCTTTGAATCATGTTGTTAGTACCTCTCCTACTGTCAAAAGAGCAAACAATGCTCTTTCAGAAGTGTAACCGGGACACTCCTTAAAAGCAAGGACAGTCCTTGGAGAAAAACATCAAGCTGGGAAAGCATCATGCTAGAGGGTCATCAAAATAAAGGAAGATCTGCATCTCTCCAGAAGCCGCAATTCTGAGTGTTTCTCCATGGGTCTGTGGGCTGTCTGACCTTCTCTGGTGAAGCCTCTGTTCTTCTCCTCTACCCATTTTGTGACTGGATTGTTTATCTTTTACTTGTTGAAGTGCTGGAGTATTCTATAAATTTTAGTTATGAGTCCCTTATCAGAAATGGCATTACAAATAGTTCTGCCAGTCCGTAGGCTTCCTTTTTACTCTATTGGAGAAGGTTTTGATGCACACAATGATTTGATTTTTGGAAGGTCCCATCTATTTTCCCCTCTCCTGGGTGTAGGTTTTTAGTTATGGTTCAAAGTCTGTGCTATATATTAAGGTTTCTAAATTTTTTTCCTGTTTTTTTTCCTCTGGTGAACTTCATAGTTTTTAGATTTACTCCCAGATCCCTGATTCACCGTGACTTGGTTTTTGTGTATGGTGTGAGGTGCGGATCTTGCTTTAGTTTTCTACAGTTGGTTGCCAATGTTTAGAGCATTTGCTAAAGAGGCTGCCATCTCCCCACTTAGTTAATTGTACCCTTTGTCAGCGGATTAGGGGTTGATTTTGGGGTCTTGATTCCATTTTTCCATTCATCTATGAGTCTGTCCATGAACCAGTACCCTGTTATCCGAACTGCTTTGACTTTGCAGAAAGTTTACAGTTCAGATTCCTCCAACTTTGTTTTTATTTTTCAGTAGTGCTTTGCTTATTCAGGGTCTTTTTCCTTTCACCCCAGAAACAACAGCAAATTTCAACAGGACAGCAAACAATAAATGCTGGTGAAGATGTACCATGTCCTGAGCCAAGCTTTCTGTCCCTGACATGCCGATCAGTGTAGATGTGTGTGTAGAATAGTGAATAGATAGTACTTATAAGAACAGATAGTAATAAATTTGCACACTATTCAGAAGACAGGCGGTTCCAATCCACCAGCTGCTCCCCAGGAGAATGGTGGGCAGTCTTCTTCCATCAAGATGGACAACCTCAGAAGCCCAATGGAGGGTTGCTGTGAGTCTGACTGAAATAAACAACACTGGGTTTTGTGTTCAAGTAAATAAATGAGTATCTTCTTGTCGGTGTGTGCCATCAGAAATAACTCACAGCTTACTCTCTGGGGGTGGGGGTGGGGGGCAGGGTCCAGAAGCTGTAAGTCATGAGGCAGATTCAAACCACCTGCCTTTTTGGTGGACAGCACAGCTCCTTACCCACTAGACCACCAGAGCTCCCATATGTATGTAATTCTTATAGCAATCCCATATTTATCTGAGTAGAACTCTGCCATCGGATTTATAATAACTAATTGCACTCCAATCTAAGGTATGTGGTTCAAATCCATCAACTGCTCCATGGAAGAAAAACAGGCAGTCTCCTCCTGTGTGATTTACTGCTCTAAACACCCACTTGGGTGGGGCGAGGGGCACTGGAGGGTCAGCTGGGAGCTGGTTTTGACTCAACAGTACACAACAACAATCTTCTGGAAAGGGGAGTTCTGGTGACTTAATGGTAAGGAGTTGTGCTGTGAACCTAAAGGCAAGTAGTTCAAATCCTTGAGCTGCTTTGTGGGAGGAAGATGGACAATGTCCTCCTGTGTGGTCATCCCAGCATCTGAAACCTGAGTAGCGGCTGTAATGAATTCATCACAACTCGAGGCCCAGAACAACAACTTCAGAAGCTGATTCCAGACCCCTCTCCCAGGCTGCCTCCAAGTGATGCTGGTGCCAAGAATGTTGATGACGGATCCAAGCAAGATGAAATCCCTGACAATTCTTCCTTCTCTTCACCTATCATGAAGTTGCCTGTTGGCACAATGTTGAAGACTGCTGTCTCCTTGATGCTGGGATATAATCACAGTAAAGGCTGCACCATCTTTAATCTTCCACAGCAGGTATGTCAGGTCCTCCTCAGTTTCGACAAGCAAGGTGGTGTCATCTGCTAACGCAGGTGCTGATGAGCCTTCCTCTGATACTGATACTCTTCTTCCTAATGTCCAGCCTCTCCAGTGGTCTGCTTGGCACACAGATCGAATAAGTCTGGCACACAGTAGGTGCTAAAGGAACACTCCCCTGTGTGTCTACAAGCCCTGTGGTCCAAGTGGTGGTTTCAGACATGGGAGTGAACTGTCAGTGCACGCTGTGAACAGGTTCCCCTCATCTGGGCTCGGAGGTTTCAGACGACCAGGGAATGGGGATGAATGTTGTTAGTGTGGGGACAGTAGCCTGCCTCAGGTCCTACAGCCCCTGGCTGACCCCACCGCTGCTGCCCCAGAGGCCTGCTTTCGTCTGGATGGGTTTCTCCTTTCCACACACCTCTGCTCTGGTGCTGAGCTTTGGTACATCATACTGGATCAAGGAGAGGCTGTGGCCTCAGAGTGACGGTGGATGAAGCCAAAATGCTGCACTCGCTACCGAGGGAGCAGGATGAGAAGCCAATCACCAGGGGCTGCCAGCCTCTCTTGCCTCTGGGCACCACATAATAACTCCGGAATCGCACTCAGCCAGCCGGTCACCTCACCTTCAGCTTGCAGCACACAGTGGGAAGGAGGTCCTTTCTGAGCAGCAAAGCATCCTGGAGGCAGCAAGCAGCTGGGTTGTGGAATGGTGTGTTCTCCTCGGCGGCAGAAATGAGGACCATGGACTCCTACTGCTCAGTAAATGTCACTGAGACACCGAGGCAGAGATGGCACCGTGCTGAGGGAAGGTTCCTGCTCAGGAAACTGCCAGGTTGTGGGCAAGGTGCCTTCAAAAACATCCCCAGCTCAGCATAGGCCTGCAGTCCCCACACCCCGCTTCCCGGGAGTGGACTGCAGCCCACATGCCTCACTGCTCAGCAGAGCCGACAGCTCACACCCTCCACTGCCCATTAGCGAACTGCAGCCCACACACACATACACCTTGTCCAGGAGTGGACTTCAGGGGACATCTAAGAGGATCTAACACGTTCACGGTGCATGCTGTCAGGGAAAGGCTGTTGAGTCTGAGGCAATGCATGGCTGGCCATCACTGTAACTCACGTGGGAGAAGATTGCCCGTTCTTCTCCTGAGGAGAGCTGCTGGGTTCGACCTCTGGAGAGGCCTGGTCTTTGTGTTGGCAGCACGACTCCCTGCAGAACAGAAGACTGGAGACCTGTTTAGGAGACAAGCCCCTAAGAGCACCACCAGACACAGGACTCCTCTGACACGTGGGCTCACGATGGGCAGAACCGACTGGCAGCAATGGCCCAGTTCTGGCCCATGACGGAATGGGAAGCTTCAGCATCAACAGGACTAGGGCTTGCACGGTACCAAACAAGGACAGCGCCTTTCTACCGTTTCGAAACTGGGACCTTCCTTTTCTGATTCCGTTTCCTCTGACAGCATAAATCTGTGCCAGCTGCAGGTTTTATATATTTTTCTGCCCCTTTTCAGAAATTCTAGCTTAAGTTTTATTAAGATTCTTATATTTGACCTCTGAAAACTTTGACAAAACACTATGATCACTTTGAAGTTGAAGATGGATTCCCTGTTCTCACAAAAGAAAGAAAGTGGGCAAGCAGAGAGACTTAGCTTAGGAAGGATAAGAAATCATAGTCCAAAAATAATTCATTTTAACAAATTTAAGCAGAAACAGAATTACATTTTCTAGTGCATATAATTGGAAGCAGGAGTGACATCCACTTCCTAAACAACATGCTTCTGGAGACTCAATGAACTTCGAGAAACAATAACAGTTATAGAAAGGTTTCAGGCCTTTTGTTCATAGGGTCCCTAAGAGTCCTGCTCGATTCAACAACAGTACATATAAAAGGAGCTCTAGTGGCCTAGTGGCAACAAACTGCTGCAATCTTAAAGGCATGCGGTTCAAATCCACCAGCTGCCCCACAAGAGAAGGATCTTCTCCCGTGCAACTGATGGCCTCTGAAAACCTTCTGGGGGCTCAGCTACGGGTTGGTTCTGACTTGGCAGTACACAACAGTACATATAAGATTTATAAACTAAACAGGCAACAAACCCCTGCCACCCAGTCTGAGAACTTGGCCATGCTCTTTGGAGCCTTTCAGCCCACCCTCCTGTCTCAAGATTCCTGATATTCTGTAAACCGTGCTCCCACAGGCACACATCTCTGAACAACATGTGAGTTCACTGTCTAGGCTGCGACTTGATTTAAACACAGTGGCAACAGTTCCTGTGACTCTCCTTTCTTGTCGGTTCTTCTGGGTTTGAGATTCCTCACTGCAATGGCACACAGCTGAGCTTCACTCGCTCTCTGCTGCCTCGTACCCACCTGCATGAGTTCACCTCACCTGATTCAAGCTCCTCTTGGTAGAGTTCCAAGCTAGTGCAAATGGGAAATGCCCAGCTGTCAACCAAAGGTTTGGAGGCTCAAGGCCTTCTATGTGTTCTTGATGTTGAGCTTCAATTCATACTGAAGACTGCAGTCCTTGACCTTCTGTAGCAAATACTCTTCCCAGTTTTAGCACGCAAGGTTGTGTCATCTGCATAACTCAGGTTGTTAAGGAGTCTTCCTCCAATCTTGATGTCACACTCCTCCTCATACAATCTAGCTTCCTGGATGATGTGTTTTATAGATCACTGCTGAAAAGGTATGGAGAAAGGACGTATCCCTGACACACTCCTGTTTTAAACCAAGCAGTGTTTCCTTGCTCTGTTCTGATGACTGCTCCCTGGACCAAGAACAGGTCTCAAGTGAGCACAACTGAGTGTTCTAGGATTCATTCCCATTCTTCTCAGAGTCAGTGGCACTTCTCTGTTGCTTGACTGCTCCAGTCAGACAATAGAGCATACTTCAATTTCACTAGAAGATTAAGAATTTTGATCTTGGAATAGACATAGGTTTACAGAAATGCACAGACAGCATAGAGCAAAAGGCAGTCCAGTTACTCCTATCACCTACTCTATTCTGTGGATACATGCTTATACACACATACATTTTTAATTGGCATCTTCTCTAAAAGCAGCTGGTGGATGAGAACTGAATGCCTTTGGGTTGGCAGCATAACTTCTTATCACAAGACCATCAGAACTTCCTTTGCAAAAAAAAAAAAAGAACTTCCTTTGCAATATCCTAATCCCTTTACACGGCCCTTATATCCACTGAGGTAATCTGTAACATCTTTCAGTAAAGTTTTAGTATTTCCCCATAATAATATTAACTGCTTTGTTTGGCTTTAAAAAAAACACACAACCAAAGAAAAATAAAAATAGGGGAGCTCTGGTGGCCTAGGGGCAAGACGCTGCACTGCAATCCCAGAGGCGCACAGTTCAAATCCACCAGATGCTCTGCCGAGGAAAGAGGGACGATCTCCTCCGTACCACTCAGATCTGATTTGACGGTACACACACATAAAAAAAATAATAAAATAAAATAAAATAAACCAGTAATATACTCGGCATGTATTGAGAGCAGGAGGCACAGTAAAAGTCAAGTAAATGTTTGGCAGATGGAAGAAAGTGAGGCAGAAAGGAAAGCAAACCAGGGGCCATGTTTTCCAGGTGGAGCCTGGAAATTCACACCTGGACTTCGCTCAGTGAAAAAGCAACCCCCAAGTTCCCGGTGTGTTGAGGAGGACAGCTCAGGGAGGAGCAACAGTGGGGCAGGGGCAGCAATGTTCATAGCAGCGTATGCACCGTTGCAAGAATGTGGCAACAGCCCAGATGTCCAACCACAACGGAATGGATTGAGAAATTGTAGTACATTCACACAATGGAATACTATGCAGCACACAGGAGCAATGATTTTGTAAATTATTACCTAACTTGGGAGGGACTGGAGAGCATTATGCTGAGTGAATGAACTCAGTCCCACAAGTATAAATATTGTATAAAAACGTTATTGTAGAATGAGTGTAACGACCCAAGAGGGGTGGGTGGAAGGAGAGGATTGAGGATGTGCAGGGGGATGGGGGGATCAGTGTCATGGGTTTGTACAATTTGATGAGGGGGTGGGGGAATCTGGAAGAATCTGGTCTGGAAAAAAACGTATTTTAATTTTGTAAATAAACTAGTATAATAATAAAAGAAAAATTTTTTAAAAGTGTCACAGGGCCAAAAAAAGGAAGAAAAAGAAGAAGCTGTCATAGTCAGTCAGCCAAGCCAGCGGAGGGAATGTGGTCCTGTCTAACAGAGACAGGGGGGTAGAAGAAGGTATGCGGGAGGTATAAGAGAGGTTCATCAGTAAACAGCTTCCATAATTTAATTTTTTTCTATTCTTAAAAAAAGAAAATGTCCTCTGTTTTTTATATAGGTAACTCCAGAGTTAAAGACATTTAAACAAATTGATCAGTATTTTCGGTTCTAATGTGACAACTTGGAGAATTTGGCCAGGCATTCACAGAATACAGCAACACAGAAGGTAAAGAAGGTGCTGGTGCCCCAGACGAGTCACTGTACTTCAACAGGTTGCTTCCTCATCTTATGTGAAATAAAGATTTATTTTAGATGACTGAACTTCCTCAAAATAATAAAATGTTGTGGAATGCACCACAGGGATCAGAATAAGGCCAGTATTGAAACCTAGGACCAGTCTAACAAAAGAGAGGTTTGTATTTGAAAGATTGGAAAATATTGTTAGTCTGTTTAACCAGAAGTGTGGGTATTGGGAATGGCAGTTTCCTGTTATACGGTTCAGAATAAAGATGAAAGGTTGTGCATCATATAGATTATTCTATCTGTCTATCTATCTCTCTATCTATCTATCTATCTATCTATCTATCTATCTATCTATCTATCTATCTATCTATCTATTCTAGGATCACTGGTGACCTAGTGAAAGAGAAGCTGTGCTGTAAACCCAAAGGCAGGAAGATAGAATCTGGCAGCTTGTCCAAGGGAGAAAGAGGAACAATCTTTCTGTGTAATTTATAGCCTCTGAAAACCCATGAGACGGTCAGCCATGAATCAGTTTCAAATTGACGGCAATGAATGAGTGATTTATTTAAATTCCCACAATATTTCCCACTTGTGATTGAACTAATATTCTACCTCTTGGCACAATGGTAACATCACAAAAGCACTTAGTTATCTGACACTAATATCTGCTTTATCTTTATGTTATCCCAAAACTAACAAGGAGGTCTTACCCATGAGGAGTACCCAGCTCAACAAATATGACAAAGAGGAGACTTCCATTACCTTTCTGAAAGAACAATTATCTGTAAGTGCATGCTTTCCTAAAGGTAAGTCAGAACACAAAAGACCATTTCTGTTTGGGCTCCTGGAATTCATATTTGAAGCTCTGCCTCACTTACTTTGGGCACATGGCCAGGAGAGATCTGTCACTGGACATCAGGCTCGGAAGAGTGGATGGACAGTGCAGAAGAGGGAGACCCCAGATGAGATGGACTGATACAGTAACTGGGCTGATGGGGGTTGGTGTGTCAGAATTAGTGGGACTGGCTCAGAACAGGGAAGCGTTCAGAGCTACTGTACATAGGGTCGCTATGCATCGCAGGTGCCTCAATGGCACATAACAACAATAATATACTACGAAAGGTTTGGAAGCAGGAGTGGCATCCACTTCCTAAACAACATGCCTCTGGAAACCCTATGAACTGATAAATAAATGTTGGCAGCTGTAGAGGGGCTTCAGGCCTTTTTGTTCATAGGGTAGCTATGAGTCATGATCAACTTGAAGGCAATCAATAAGAACAACATTTAGATCTACTAGAAAATAACATGAGAAGAAGTCATCAGAAGTTTTTTCAGTAGGATATTGAAAAGCTTCTGGAAGTGGTGACAAACGCAAGCATTTGTACTATTTGCACAAATACAAGAATATATTTGCCACAAGACAAAAGAGTCAAGTCCTAGTTGGTCTCCTGCCCTTCAGAAGCAACAAATGACAGCAGCCCCTCTGAGTGTGATCTGTTAGTGGAAGCTAGGGACTAAGGTTCACAAGCCAATTTTTAGTTTTTTCTGAAAATGAGGTATTTAAGACATATCATTTCTAACCCAAATCAGGCCAAAATTTTTAACATTATGAAAATTTTCAAATTTACACCAAGCATGAATGAATTTGAGAGTCAACATATAAACACCAATCATCTTTATCACACTGTTTTTTTTTAAACTTGCTTTCTTACAAATGTATGAAGTCTCAGAGTCCTTGTGACACAATGAGTAAAGAAGTTGCTGCTAACTGATAGGTCAGCAGTTCCAATTGGTCAGCAGTTCCAATTGGTCAGCAGCTCCCAAGGAGAAAAGAGCTGGTAACCTGCTCCTTCAGGATCGCAGCGCAGAAGCCCGTCAGGGTAGATCCAGAGCGTCACTATAGCTGGGAACTGATGGTTCTGCACGTAAAAGCAGCAGCACAGGGATTCTCTGAGGCATCAAACTGTTCTCATCAGAAGTCTGGAAACTTGAGTCCACGCAGAGGTGCTTCCGAATGAAGTCCCTGAGACAAATCTTCCCCATCTCTGCCTGCCTAGAAGGAGCACTCTGACTGCACTTCCTCCAAGAGGGGTTTGTGTGTTCTTCGGGCATCCGCGGGATTCAATACCACCACCACCACCACCACAATTCAAAGGCCCTGGTGCATCTTCCATCTTGTCCATTCATGCAGCTTTCAGACGCACAGGAAGTAGTTGAAAATACCAAAGCTGGTGTCTAGTACATCCTGGTTTTTAAAGTGACATCCTTGCTCTTCAACATTGTAAGGAAGTTTGCGACAGCAGATTCTCTCAGTCTTTTGATACTTTGCTGCTTCCATGTGTGCTGATGCAAGGAAAATGAAATATGATTGTGGATCCAAGTAAAATGAAATGTTTAACAATTTCAATCTCTTCTCCACCTATGCTAATATTTATTGCCTACTGATCTAGTTGTAAGGATTTTTGCTTTCTTAATGTTGATGTGTAACACATATCGGAGTAATCCATATTTGTTTTCCTCCATACTGGAGTAAATGGTACTTTAAAATGTACTTATTAAAAATGTGTAGAGAATCTTAATTACCTGTAGGGAATCAACTATGTACTCAGGCCTGTTCAGATATCTGTGTTTTGGAAACGCAGGGATAGTTATGGGTGTGTCCCAACCCCATGGCCGTGAACGACTGTATAAGTGGAGAAGTGCTAAAAGGAAGAGAACAGACCCCCTGCAGCACTAAAAAAGGCACTTGATTTAGACTGGCAGTTAATGAAGGCTTCTTTGATGAAGCGACTCTAAGACCTGAGATATAAAAAAGAGCATAATTTACCAGTGAAAGAGTAAACTAAAAAGAGAAAATAGGGCAGACAAAATATATAATTTGTAGTAAAGACCAGTTTCTGTAATCAGGGGCTGCTCCAAATTATTGAGAAGTAATGATGTCAGATTGAGGACTAAGGTGCAACTGACTCAAGCCATAGTCTTTTCAATCTCTTACTATGCATCTGAAAGCTAGACAATGAATAAGGATGACAGAAGAGAAAATAATGTCTTTGAGTTATAGTGTTGAAGAGTACTAAATATCCCACAGACTGTCAAAAAAACAATCAGATATGCCTTAGAGAAAGTACAAAGTGCTTCTTGGTGGCAAAGATGGCAAAGCTTTGTCCCACACACTCTGGGCATATTGCTAGAAGAGGCTATTCCTTGGAAAGGGACATCATGCTGGGGAAGGTGGAGGATTAGTGAAGGAGAGGTAGACCCTCAACCAGATCGACACAATGACTGCAGCAACGGCTCAAGTGTGTCAGAGGTGATGAGGCAGGACAGGGTTCACTATAAGTTGTACTCGACCCCCTGACACCTAACAACAACAAAGGACCAATGAGAAGTAGGAACTCCATGTAGTTAATTGAAGATGACCTTGTATTAATCGAGGAAGAGGCAAACATGGTGGGAAGTGAGGGAGCTGGCAGGGACTTGCTCTGTCCCTTGCTCTGTCCTTAAGCCTTGAGGAGAAGGTCATTGCCCACAGAGGGTGCACACAGTGGGCAGACACCCCTTCTAGCATATTGTGGACTAGAGAAAGGTGGGAGAGCAGCACTTCACTCCATCCAATTTACCAAGAGCACATTTCCCAACGTTGGAGCCTTTTTGACACTTCATCTAATTCTTTTAACTTCCTTCCTTCACCTTGATCTGTCTGGTGCCGCGGGCTTTGGTATCCCTGTTTAATCTCCTTCATTAGACTCTAAGATCCCAGTCTAGCACAGGGACTTTCATAATAAATATTTGCTGAGCTCAAAGACAAGCTCTTGCAAATACCTGTGGATTAGCAGCAGATCACCAGCCCCGTTGGGTCCTTGTGTCATTTTAAATTTCTGTTAAATCTGTAAAATGACTTTATGGGCTTTGGGGTTTCTTGAATCTTCATGTACTAGCATTTTTCATACTTGCTCATCTTATTTTTATGTTGAATTTGCATTTTATGTTATTATTTCAAGTTTTGAGATCCTGGATCATGTATTTTCTTATTGATACATACATGCATGCATTTGATGCATTCATTTATATCACATTTACCAGTAGAAACAAACTCAAAACACCAACCCTCTGCTGGGGTCAATTCTAACTCAAGGAAACCCTGTCAGGTTATGAAAGATGGAAACCATCAGGTGGGAAGACAGCCCACCCCTCCTTCTATCTTGGAGGGATGGTGGGTTCAAGCATGCAGCAGGGCCTCTCGATGCCACTGTTTTCATTAGATGGCATAGTGTGGACGCCAGTTCATAACAACCAAATGCAGACAGAAACTCTGCCTCATCTTTAGAGCAGTTGCCGTTCACCGCCACGGAAGGCATACCTTCGTCTTCGATCGTCTTCACTAAGGGCCCAGCTTCCAGATGCAAACAGAGCAATTGAAAAGACCACTGCTTGACGTGGTGCATCTTGGTCTCTACACCTAGGACCTTTCCCTTTAGCACTCTGCAGAAGCCACGACAGCAGCTCTTCCGAGAGCTCACATGCGCTTTGAGTGTGGCTACGCAACAACAGCAACAGCCCCCATGGGTGTCGATCACTGATCCAAGCAGAACTAAATCATTGACAACTCCAATCTCTCCTCCATCTACCATAACATTGAGCTTTGGTGCCATAGCTAATAGGAAATTGCTCTAGGCAGAGCTCAAAGATAGCACCCCCAAGGAAGATGGATACTTCATTAAGCTGAGAAGTTTGTGGACAAAACACAAAGACTTATATGCAAGAATGACTGAGAACATATGGCATGTGTGGTCATTGGTACATGGATGTAGAAATAATTTTGTTGTCGGATAAATGTGAGAAGAGACTAGGGAAAAAAATGAAAATAATCCCATAACTTAATGTCCTTCACTTCACCAAAACTTCTCATGGGGTAACATGTGTGACCCCCAAAGTGGTAAAGCGTGCCCCAATTTCCACTTCAAATGTGACCAAGAAGCAAAGGAGCCTGGAGAGAAATGGCAGCTTAGAAAGACAGGTGCTGGGGGGGAACGCACGCCGCCGACTGCCAGGGGGAACGCACCCCGCCGCCAGCCGGTGGGAACGCCGCCGCCAGACCGGGGAATGCTGCGAGAGGGACCCTGAAGAGACCCGGGAAGAGCAGCAGCCAGCCACCTGCCGCAGAACTCCACAGGAGCAAAGACTGCCAGACACTGTGGGACCCCCCCTGCAGCCCACACCTGTGTGACCCTTAGCACACAGGGTGCTGCTGCATAAACCCCCAGCAGCGCACAAGCCCCGTCCCCACCTCTTGGTGATAGTGTCCAACCCCTGCGCTCCTTGTCCCCTATTCCCCTGC
>NW_006399950.1:1457999-1481377 GCF_000299155.1 Elephantulus edwardii
AAATGTGACCAAGAAGCAAAGGAGCCTGGAGAGAAATGGCAGCTTAGAAAGCTAGGTGCTCAGAAGACAGCACCACTGATGGACGTGGAGGGAAGAGCTTAGGTGATACATGACCTGGAACAGCTTGGCCCAGAGCACAGTGTGACCCAGAAACATGTTTCTAAGTGTTGCAGCAATGAGACTTAGGGGTGCATAACTGACAACGTGTCGAGCTACTAAGGTTGGCAGTTTGAATTAACCAGTTTCTTCATTAGAGAAAGATGAGTCATACCCTCCCATAATGGCAAGAGAACAAAAAAATTTCTCACTATTGGACAGTTAGGCAAAGCATGACACATGGAGAAA
The DNA here is from genome assembly GCF_000299155.1 of Elephantulus edwardii. Taxonomy (NCBI): domain Eukaryota; kingdom Metazoa; phylum Chordata; class Mammalia; order Macroscelidea; family Macroscelididae; genus Elephantulus; species Elephantulus edwardii. Next base: position 1,458,345 of record NW_006399950.1, read on the forward strand.
AGACTGAAACTATCAACGACTTCTTCTTACTTGGATCCATAATCAACACATTTGGTATCAGCAGTCAGGAGATCTGGAGACGTATTGCATCTCTCCAAATTATTAAGAAGCAATGATGTCAGTTTGAGGACTAAGGTGTGTCTGATGCAGGCCATGATTTTTTTTCAGTCCTTGCTATGCATCTGAGAACTGAACTAAGAATGACAGAAGGCTCAACGCCTTTGAAGATGTTGGAGAAAAGTGCTGAAGATCCTGTGGACTGCCAAAAGAATAGACATGTCTTAGGGAAGGTGTAGCCAGAGTGTTCCTTGGAGGCAAAGATGACGACGGTTCATCTCACACACTTTGGGCATGGTTCTAGAAGAGGTCTTTCCTTGGAAGGACATCATGCTTGGAAAGGTAGAAGGACAGTGAAAGAGAATCTCGTCAACCAGGTGGGTTGACAGAGTGACTGTGGCATTGGGTTTGAGTGTGTCGGCGATGGTAAGGATGACACGGGATAGGACCAGATCAGTTTGTCTTAGAGTCACTTTGTGTCATACTTGACTCGATTGTACCTAATGACAACATCCTCCCATAAAGATTGACAGCCTGGGAAATCTGAGGTTGGATAGTTACAACTCAGACACGATTACACAGCCATGGTTTTGGGTATTTGTTAAAGCAAACTGGGGGACAAGCCCTTTCCAAGATACAAGGTCTAATAACACTTTCCAAAACATCAAGCAAGCGTTCAGGAAATGATGCTTCGAAGACAGAAAAAGCTGATTCCTCTTCCTGACTGCACCTCTCATTCCCACGAACAATGAGAATACGCTTTCCCTCATAGAAAACAAGGCTTTGGGATATTTGTGTCACTTTTAACATGGAAAAAGTTTCAAATAGAATATGCAACCACATTTCCATTTAACTTGAAAATTATTAGAAGAGGGAAATTAATCACGGATTTATACAATTTGATGGGGGGTTTGAGGGAAACTGAAAGAATTTGTGCAAATTTGTATTCAAATTTTGAAAGTGAACTAGTAAAAAAATACTAAGAAAATTTAAAAAATTATAGAAAACCTATTAGAATGGAACTTAATTTTTCTCTTTTTTACTTTTAGCCTGTGTATATGTGTTTCTGTGTATGTGTGCATGTGTCAGAGAATATATTAACATGTCCGTCTGTGATCTTTAATGAATCAAGTCTTGCTATTTCAAGGTTTACCCAGAGGCTCTGAGAGGCCAGAGTGAAACCAGCCCTAGAGCTATTGAAATGCAGCCCACCTCTGGGGGGGTGTCCAGGTTTGTCACTTAGCAGTGATTAAAAGCTTAGGTGCAGCAATGCTGAACACAGCAAAGCTTTGAAGGTGTCAAGCAGAGAGCCTGCTGGAGCCCAGAGCCTGGAGCCCAGAGGGCCCTGGGCGTCGGTCTCAGAATTCTTTCTGATCCAGCCGCTGCCAGGAGCACCACAGTGCACTGTCCACAAACGCAGGCTTCCCTGCCATTTCTCATAGGGGCTGAACGTCTGCCCTGACCCACAGCAATTAGCAGCTTACCTAATTTATCTTGTCTTTTAGACAGCCCGAGTGTTTTAGGGATATTCACAGATGCTCAGAGATAAAACATGAGTCCGCTGGCAGGCATCAAAGCCTCGGCTGAGGGGGTGGGTCAGGCCCAATCCCTATCCTGTACTTCCAATAGCTTCCTGCGATAGCTTCCTGCGTACTCAGGGCTTCAAGTCACGGACACCTGGCAGGCCTTTCCTTCTAGGTTGCTGTTCATACTTTAATCACAACAGCAGTGCTGAGCATGTAAAGATTATGTTTAGATCTTCAATTCTGAGACAGCAGTCAGCACAGGGCATCGTTCCTACCCTTCACTGACACTTATCAGTATCCGGGTGTTGACCTTCCAAGGGCTCCAGATGCATAGAAATGCATCAGATCCACCATGTGAATCCTTTTTAGTCCCACACTAAAGACCAGGAAAGAAATCACAATCAACGCACCCAGTATGCTAGCCCCTCTCCAGAATGTGCACCACTGCCTTGCTGATTCTAGTGCACAGACCAGGGGAGAGCTGCCCCCCACACCTCCAAGGCTGTGAGCATTTAAGGAGTCTCATCCTCCACCCAAGGAGGCTGTGGGTTCAAAGGGCCAGCCTTTCAGTTAGAGGCCCTCACCCACCCATGTGCCACCAGGGGGTCTCCCTCTTCACTTGCAGCAGCAACAAACAAAGCATGTGCAGACAGAAAACAGACCTGCCAATGACAGGAGGCAAAATCCTGCCCCCTTCAAGTCCTCTCCTCTGGAGACTGAAGAGGGCTGACCCAGAATACAGCACTGGCCTGTGCACAGGGCCCAGCCTAGAACTCCTACCCGGCACTGAGTTGAACAGATTCTCCCTCTGTCTCTGAGGCTGTAAATCTCTCTTTGTGGGAAGAGTCTGCACAGATGTCTCTTGAGGAAGGACAGGTGGATTTGAACTTCAGACCTGTTGATTAACAGCCCACACAGCATGCAGTACATCACCAGGGCACGGACGAGACCAGCACTTCTTCAAATTGCTTGTCACACAGGTGGGCCAGAAGGAAGGGCTGCTTTGGTTTGAAGTAATTAAATCAGTGTTTTCGTACTTGGAATCACCTTTCAAAAGGGGCCTGCAAACACACGTTTTCAAAATAACTTAGTTGGAGAGATGCTAAGGAATTTAAGCATTAAGTTATAGGCACTTGCTACTTCAAACTCTCAGTGTCTTCTTTATTCACTTGTGTGTTAAATAAATTAGCATTTAAAATATCATGACAATTTTGTAGATTTGTCAGCCCAAGTCCCAAGCCATTTAATTCATGAAGCATTCTAATGCATGAGAAGCAGTTTGACACTTATTATAAGTTACCATGCTGACTTTTCCAACCAAAGTAGTATCTCCCAGAAGTTAAATGAAATGCTGGATCAGTCAGGATGGGCAGTTATGTTGCAAAAACTACCCATGCAAAAATCTCCAATGTGCAAGTAATTGTCTTGTTTTTCTCAAATAACGTGTGCATTCAGTTTCTTTGACAACTGAGCTCTCCCCACCCACAGGCATTTACATAAATGTGCTATGCTAATTTTATTTATATATGTTTTACTTAAACATGTAAACATGCTGAAGTGCAGTTGACCTTCCTGCTTCGTTCCACTGAGGACTGTGAGGGGACTTTGCTCGAGAAGTTGTCCAGGAACCTTGCAGGAAAGCAGCAGCGAGGAGCTGGGGAGACCGGTGCTCCTGTGAGCTTTTCTTGCAAGGGCCATATGTTACCGCATACAAAACTAAGCCTGCATGAGGGGACGGTGTAGCTACTAGCTGAAAAACCGGAGAGCCAAGTGCCCTCAGAGGCACCTCGGGGGAAAGATTGCAATCACCTTGTGAAAACCATTGATGACCAACCTGTGTAAGCCATCAGCCACTGAAAGCCTCCCAGAGCTCAGGTGTCCTCCAACACACGAGAGCGTCCAGTGAGTCGGCGACGCTGTGACAACAGGGCTTGTTCTTCAATATTGCTCATGATGGGAGGGTGCAAGCAGCCCTGTGTGCATCTACCTCTCGTTTGCCTCTCCTCAGACTTTCTCTGCCTTGTGCAATCTCCTACAGAATCCAGGGAATTCTAAAAGTGATGTCTAATGGACCTCTCCAGAGTGCCTCTCCTCAGACTTTCTCTGCCTTGTGCAATCTCCTACAGAATCCAGGGAATTCTAAAAGTGATGTCTAATGGACCTCTCCAGAGTGCTGAAGAGCAACGATGTCAGTCTAGGGACAAAGGTGCGCCTAATCCAGGCCATGGTCTTCTCAATTACTTGTTATGCTTCAGAGAGATTGACAATGACTAAGGATGATAGAAGAAGAATAGATGCCTTCGAGTTTTGGTGCTGGAGAAGAGTCTTGAACATACCATGGACTGCCAAGAAAACAAATAGGTCTGTCTTGGAGAGGGTGAAACCAAGTCTCTCCTTGGAGGGTAGGATTTTGAAGCTCCTCCTCACTTACTTTGGGCACATGGCCAAAGATCAGTCCTTGGAGAAGGACATCATGCTCGAAAGGGTGGAGGGACAGGAGAGGGATACCACGATGAGATGGACTGATACAGTAACTGAGGCAATGGGAGTTGGTGTGTCAGAATTAGTGAGACTGGCCCAGGACAGAGAAGGGTTCAGAACTGCTGTATACAGGGTTGCAGGCGACTCAAAGGCACATAGCAACAATAATATACTCTGACAGAAGTGGCCTCTACTTCCTACACAACACGCCTCTGGAAACTTTATGAACTTTGATAAATGTTGATAGTTGTAGAGGGGCTTCAGGCCTCTGGTTCACAGGGCTGCTATGAGTCGTGCCCGACTTGAAGGCAATCAACAATGGCCTGATGCCTTCTGGAGACTGAAAGGCGGAAGGCCAGGTATTCAATGTTTTAGGGATGGCCTGGGGGACACTGGAGGCGACTCCTGCTCACCTCAGCCCACAGCTGAGAGCACGGCTGCCGTCCAAGGCTCTTCCTCTGTAGGACCTTCTTCCCTCCTTCCATCCGTTCTGTCCAGGCCTGAGAGCAACTCCTCCTCATTAAAGTTTCTCTGCAAATAGTCCCTCTGTAAATTATACCACCTTAATTTATCCTGATTTGAGTACGCCATCTGTTTCCTGATGTGCCCTTATGCGAGCAACATACATTTGAGAACAGTAATCTGTCTTCCACAGTGTCCCTGGACACAGAGAGCAGGAGAGAGGGCACACCTCTCCCACCTCCAGAGTACCAGGACCAGGCTACCGGCTACTGATTGAACCCTCAGAAGCAACTGGATTGTGTCACCTGAGATGAGATCTATTCAATAACAGCATTGTTATTCTACAGGAAGACAAGATATTTACTAACCAGTGAGAATGCATGTATTTCACACCTGCAAATTCTTGCAAATTAAGAAATTGAAATCTAAGTGCATCCTTTAAGGTATCCCTAGGAATGAGAGAAGGGGGAATGTTGTTACTCTTCTGCTAAACAATTCTCACTATTAATTAGCCCAAACCACTTCCTACATTGTGCCTCAGTAACCTAAGAGATGTGCCTTTTGAGACCCAATGTATTAAACATTGATCATATTGGAGGTTGTATCTACAAATCACTTAATCACTGCTTGCCACACCAGCTTTATCGATTTGTTACTGGCCTCCGTTCATTAAAACGCTAGAGAGCAAAAGATTCATTTTTCAGTGCTCTCTTCCAGATACCAGATTTTTATCTCCTAACAGTATAATTCAAGGTCAAGGGTGTTTATTTTCTTTGGACAGAAAAGCAATCAAAGTAGTTTTGGTTTGAAAACAGCGAGAAAAGAGAATCTGCCACTTCTGCTCATCCCGGGGATTGCTGCTTCAATCAGTGTGTGGCCTGGGGTCTCCGGATAGTCGCCGAGGCTTCAAGGTTTCGCGTGGGAGGTTTTTATTTCACTTTATTTTTTTATTTTACCAGTTGAAAGAAGAGTGATCGTAATTATCGCCTTTCATTCCCAAGCAATTCTACTCTCTGTGTGACTGCATTTGGAGTTCTGTGACCTACCTCCAAGGTAATCTCAAAGTCAACAGTGTGCTTAGCTGCTGCTTTGCGGGGCACGGAGGATTCAGGCTGGAAATCACCTTCTGCAAGCCAGTTTCTTCGAGTTCTCCAGAAAGGAGAAGCAATGCTTGGGGGTGGTTTTGATTATGGGTGTTGGGCTGGTTGCACCACAAACCCTGGTGCAGCTTGATGTCTATGGTGTCAGAAAGGCTGTGAGATGGGAAGGAAGTGTTCCTGGGGACATCCCCGCTGCCAGTGTCTGAGGCTAGAAACTCGTCACCTGGTCTTTTCAGTCCCTCACTACCTGTCTGAGAGCTGGACAATGGACAAGCGATGTGCAAAGTAACAAGAGCAAGTGAATCACATGAGTGAGAAAAAAGAGAAGCGTCCTTGTGAATATTATTATGAGCAGGCAGCTCCAAGAAAGAACAGGAGGAAGGTCAACATGCGTATTAAAACACTAGAAGAACCAACTTACTTTGGGGAAGTGCAGCCGTGTAGCTCTATAGAGGTGAGAGCCTGGAGCTGGATCCCACAGAGGTTAGGCATGTCATCTAGACAGTCAGCTTGGAAAGGTAGAGGGTCACCCAAGCATGGAAGACCCTCCATGGCCAGTGGCTGCAGGGTGGGTGTGGGCGAGGCAGGGGCTGTGAGGAGAGGGCAGCTTCTGTCTGTTCACAAGCCGCTGGGAGCTGCAGGTAACTCCATGGCACAACTAACGAAAGAGCTCTAGCTAAGACCTGGCTGGAGCCAAAAAGGCACTGGTTTGACCCCAGCCCACCAGCCCGCTCCCAGGAATGACAGCCCAGGAGCCTGACAGACTAGTAGGCAAAGGCTTGTGTTGGGTATTGTAAAGTCACTAATACCGACCAGGGATGCTGTTGTTGTTAGGTGCCGTCGAGGAGGGTATGATTCATCACAATCCTGTGGGCAGCAGACCTGAACCCTGTCCTGTCCCGTGCTATCCTCATCACCCGTGACACACTTGCTCCCACTGCTACAGTCACTGGGTCAGTCCATCTTTTTGGGGGCTTCCACTCCCTTGCCATCCCTCCGCCTTTCCTAGCAGGACGTCTCTCTCCAAGTAACAGCCTCTCTTAGAAACATGTCCAAAGTCTGAGAGATGAAGCTTCACCACCCTCAACTCTATGGAGCACTCGGGCCGCACCTTTTCCAAGATAAATCTGTTTGTTCTTTTGGTCGGCCCATGGGATATTCTGTACTCTCCTCCAGCATCATGGCTCAAAAACATCAGGTCTTCTGTCATCCTTACTCATTGTCCGGCTCTCAGATGCATAGCAAGTGCTTGAAAAGACCATGGCCTGAATCAGGTGCACCTTAGTCTTCAAACCGACAGCATTGATCTTGAGTATTTTGATGAAATCCCTGACAACAGACTTATCCAATGCAATACATCTCCTGAGGCAAAGGGTTTGGGCTGGTGTTGTAAAGTCACTAGTATCTTGATTTAGAAATCCTGTTTGGGTAGTTGCTGTGAAAATGAAAACAAGCACATGCAAAAATAAATGCACAGAAATATTTACCATTTTGTGTGTCTGTCTCATTGTTGTGTAGTTGACGCCACCTCATAGCTGCCCCTCCACCTGGTTCCCAAGGCTGTCAGTGACAGAGCGATTGCCCACCTTCTCCCAAGGGCTCACTGGTAGGTTCTAACCACCAAGGAGTTTTGAGTGGGCAGTACAACTCACTACGGACCATGTCAGGGAGTAGAACAAACTGGTACTAAAAGACAATACAAGGGAGCTCTGGAGGCCTAGGGCTAAGGAGCCACATTGCAATCCTAACGGCACATGGTTCGAATCCATCAGTTGCTCTACAGGAAAGAATGGACCATCTCCTCTCCTGAGGTTTACTGTCTCTCAAAACCTGCTGGAGGGTCAGTTATGGGTTGGTTCTAACTTGATGGCACACAACACACAACAAACTAAAGCACTAGCTACAACTTAAAAAATAACTTAGGTCTATACTTAGTAGTTAAAGAATGGGTAGCAGTGTGGTTTATGTGTAAAAAAGGCCCATGGTCACTTCCACGAGGCTCGGTCACGGCCACTTCCATGCTACTCGGTCACAGCTGCTTCCACAAGGTTCACGGCCACAGCAACAAGGCCACAAGCCTGCAGAGTCGCCATGTCTCGTTAGACAGTTTGTCTCTGCAGCCACAACCAGGCTTCTGTTAATTGGCCCCCAGCCCCGACAGCGATACCACATATACATAGTACGACCTCCTGGACTATTTCTTTCCCATTCGTTCAGGTCATCCCTGTCTCACAATGAGATTCTGTCCCAACAATTCTGATAAATCTACTCAGATGTAAATTCAGTATTTTTAAAAAGTTTTTATTTTTGTGTTTTATTACCAGTTCCTCTGTTGTCACTTGAACCCACCTCAAGTGGAAGCCGACTCGGACTAAGGAAGAGAGCGTCTTCTATGTTCAGTTTCCTCCATTTGGTGGAAGCTGCTCCCTGGAGATGAGTCAGAGATGTGGGTCTTGTACAGAGCTGTGTGTGGCCAATGCCAGTCAGCATGCTTCCTGGCTATTTCACACAGCGACTCCAGGCCCTGAACCTAAGCTGTCAGCAGGTTAAAACGTCAGAGCCAGTGTCGCTGCTCCAGGCCATTCAAATCAAGTCTGTGTATTAGGGCCAGCACTGCTGCACCAGGCCATTGGGATCAAATTTGTGTATCAGGGCCAGCACTGCTGCACTGGGCCATGGGGATCAGGTCTGTGTTTTGTTGGACACAGCTCTTCTGGTTTTTAGACATCAGTGCTGCTCAGCATTCCCAAAGGTGCAAGCAGTAATTTACAGACAGGGCTTTTTCTTCAAAGCTCACAAGTGCACAGATCAAATGCTGGGCCCGTCTTTTAAGAAAACAAGAACTTGAACATAATGTAGGACAGAATGCCTTAAATTAGGGAAATGATGACATTCCTTTCCCATCCGTGCAGCTTACACTGTGGTAACTGAGACCTTGGGGATGCATTTCTGCTAATTATATTTTCATGACAGTCAATTTCTGCATTTACAGGAAATGAGAACTGTGTATTTTTAACTGCTTTGTGTCATCTGGGTGGAATAAAGAACTGGCATTTCTGCAGGAAAGTCACCAAGCCTCTGATGCAGCCTGTCTCAGGCGCCGCTCTTATGTTCTGGCAGCTCGGTGAGGTCAGAGCTGCAGGGAACAGGGATTTAGTGAGTCAGTCACGCACACAGCTGGTTCCCAGGGTGTACAGTCGTCGAATGCTTGAGCCAGAAGAGTGTTCCACAAATTAGGAATCTGTAGATCATTCCAGAAACAAGTGGTCCTCCAGCTGAGCCCCCTGTGTGAGCGTGAAACGTGCTCCATGCAGCTTAAGCAGTGGGCTTTTCAAACTGGAGCCCCAGGTCTCCCTTCCAAGGTGCTTCCAGGTGGATGCAAATGGGCTAGGGCCTCCTGGCACCCGGACCTGATAGATTCTAAGTGACAGAAAAGCTGACTGGTCCTTGCTCCACCAGAGTCACTCATTTATGTCATGAGAATTTACAGGCTGGGATCCCTGCAGTGAATGTTCTGGGATCCCTGAGGGTGTGAGTTCTGTTCCCAAAGATGTTGATCAAGTTTCAGCCTTGCCTTTGTCAGGCTCACACCCGGCAGGACAGAGGGGCTTCCTCCTTCACCAGCATTTCCTGAATAAGAAAGCCTCCACTCTGCTCAGATGCCTCTCCCCAGTTTAGCACCAGGCCCAGGCCCAGGCTGGGGCCAGCTGCAGGGACTGGGAGTTCCAAGCCCATTTTCCAACTCTAAAGGGCACTCCTTACAATAACAATGGGAATAGCAGAGATATCAAAGTTCTTAAACCCTGCAGGCAGGCTATTGTCAAGGCTGTGTCACTCCCCTCCTCCCTTACACGCCTGCATCTTCTGAGCCTTCTAGAAAATGAACAAGCGAGAAGAGCAAATTTTAAACAGAGCACTCCAATTCTCTCTGCCTCCTGGATACGCTCACCAGTGGATCACTTGGGGATCTGCACTCTGTTCTACCCTCCTCCTGGTGGCCTGGTGATTTAGGGCCTGGGAGTGAAAACTGTCTGCCGCCTGTGCTTGTCAGGCCCTGTGCACTGGCTGAGAAGAGACAATTTTTAAGAAATAAAGACAAGAATAAATAACTATGTAGTGATCGCTACCTAGTGATGGGTGATATGTGAAAATTCTACCACCTGCAATGCCAGTGTCCACAAATAAGTCTTCTTGGAACTCAGCCAGGTCTACCCATTTACATTTGTATCCATCCTTGTATCCATCCTGGCAACAGCCGTGACAGTCCTAGTAACAGACACAGTGTTTCCTCTTTGACCCTCCACATAGGAGCCCTGGTGGAGCCCTGTGTTAAAGGCTCCATTGCTGATGAAAAGATCAGAGGCTTAAATGCACCAGCCACTTGGAGGAGAAAGAAAGGTGGTCTCCACCCACCAAGACGAACAGTCCTGGAACCTGGTGGAGGGTTGCTGAGTCGGAACTGATTCAACAACAGAGGGCTTGGTTTGGGGGGACTGGGCCCTTCACAGAAGCCCAGCTGAGGCGAGCAGTCCCCTCACTTCAGTGAGCAGCTGTGTCACTAAAGGCTCTATGACAAGCACACGCCCAAGGCCTCCATGGGAATTGGGTTCTAAGTCCACGAGAGAGGCTGCAGCTCAGGATTTTGTGGGTTTTACAACTTTGCATGTGATTCTATGGGTGTTTTCTGAGGCCCACTGAGCAGAAGACCCTTCTGTTGTCAGGATACAGTAGGGAGGATGTGATGCTGTCATTTGGATAATGCCGCTGGGTTTTCTTCCAACCCTGTATCATGTGGGGAGACACAAGGACACAGGCAATTGTGAGGACAAAGCCCACAGCTGAGTTGTTCACTTTGATGGTGACAGCACATCAAAGTGAGGCGAGAGCTCGGGCTTCTTCCCTGCTCATTCACTCAGAAGAGTTCTCGGGGACGAGACACAGACAGTCTGTGGTTTTCAAAATCAATACCTAATGCTTATTTGGAGATACAGGTTAAACAGAGACAAGACACTGACCAATGACTGAACTTGAAAGCACAGCCAGTCAGATAAGAGAATGGCACTCTGAGCCTAGTGGACCCAGGAACTAGGATTAAAGTGACAATCACAGGGTCATCATGCAGGTGTCAAGGTAGCTGTGACTCACTGACAGGCATCAGGTGATACCTGTCCTAAACACAAGAAGGTGGTTAGGAGGGAGAGCGGTGTGGAGACTTGCCCAGGACCAGCGGTACACAGCCATGGGGGACAACAGCCCCAGAGGCTTGGAAGAGCAGGCCTCCATGATGGGGGGCTTTATGATGGGGGCCTCTGTGATGGAGGGCTTTATGATAGGGGCCTCTGTGACGGGGGCCTCCATGGCGGGGGCCTCCATGATGGGGACCTACGTGATGGGGTCCTCCGGGATGAGACGGGGGCTGTCAGCTGCCATTCAGCTGGTATCCCACGATCCTTGCATCATCAATTGAACTCAACACCGCGGAGTCTCAGGCTAATCCCCAGATGAGCTGCAAACCTGACCGCTGCATCTCCTGGCTTCTAGGAAGTCAGCTTTTAGACCTTTGTCTCTAGTTTCCTCATCTGGAAGATCTTCTGAACCTGCTGCAGAACCCCTAGTCCCCACTGACAGAGGGGTGACAACTCCACCTGAGATGTGCTGGCCAGAATGCACCAGGTGATCCCAGGAAAGGTGAGAATTGCACCCCAGTGCACCAGAGAGCACGGAGCTGACCTGAGGCTGGAAGAACAGTGAAGAGGCGGTGAGCTGTCATGGAAACAGTGCCCAGAGCAGGGCCCCTGTGGCATAGACACCGCATGAGGTTTTACCTACAACTTTGACGCAGATGTCTTATTCTACAAGTATTTATCACTAAGTCCCTGATACAGAGCTAAGAAAATGAAGTGAATGCAACTGAAATGGGCTCTGTCACTTATGTCCTCTGGCAGCAGAGGCAAGCACTGAACAAAGTGCCTGGACACAGAGCCTGTCAGTGGTTCTCAAAGTGTGGGTCCCAGGCCAGCAGTTTCAGCACCACCCTTGTTAGAAAGGCCAGTTTGCTGGGACCTCCCTTCAGGGGCAGAACTGGAGACCAGCAGGAGCTTTAATGAGCTGATGAGTGGCTGATGGCTTGATGAGTGTTCTGCTCTTCAGCTGCCTCCTTCTAAAATGTGATTCCTAAAAACTTTAGCTGCCTACAGGCACAGCCCATATTATACCGGGCCTGCAATACTTGGACAGAAAAGGCCACAAACCACCTCATAGGCAAGGCTGCTGGAAGACAGCTCACAAGTGTCCAAAGCCACGCTGACGCAGAGCCCATCTCATCTCAGCAGGGTTAGAGAGACCCTTCATGCCTCAAAGCAGAGCCCACCCCTGTCTCAGCAAGGCTAGAGAGACCCTTCACATCTCCAAGTAGAACACGTTCCATCTCAGCGGGTTAGAGAGCCTCTTCACGCCTCAAGGACTACCCATCAACCAACACCATGTCTCTGCACAAAACTCAAACACAGACTCAGAACTCCATGTCTTTCCGAGGACCACAAAGTGCCAGTGAGCTGGTGAGTCATGGTGTCCAACAGGGGTCCCTCCCTACACAAGAGTCAGATCAGAGGTGTCACCAACAACAGGTGGGGCTGAACTCACCAGAACACTGGTTCCAGCCTGCCTGGAGTTCCTCTGGAGAAAGGTTTGGCAAATGGCTTCCAAAAGGAGATGGAAATGCCCTGTGGGCTGTTCCCCCTGGCACTCTGGGGTTTCCAAGAGGTAACTGCAAACACCATATGTTGTCCCCCACCCCCGCCCCAGCACACAGGAGGTTCCAGGAGTGACTGCAGGGTAGCTGGTTGGGGGGTTGCTAGCGGGAAGATACCAGAGACTGGTCAGACTTGTCCACAGAGCAAAAACTGTTATCATACAAACAGATAGCAAGGAATCCAGTTAGTAAAATATCGCTTGTGAACTTCCTAGATGTAGTAGAATGCTATTCTGTTGATTGATTACCTGTCAGTGACTCCTCTTCTGTTCTTGGTGAAGTGCTTCAGCAGTGACATAGTCCAGAGCCCCCAGCCTGCCAGGTTCCCTGTGGATGGGCCATCTGAGTGTCCACCTCTTGCCAATGCCCAGGGGTTTCCCCAGCACTCAGAACTCATGTGATTCCTTCCTGGTAGGACAGTCAGGCGCTCCCCATGATGGACCGGGAGCAGGTGGGTGTGCGGTGCAGTTTCTACCCCCTCGATGGATTAATTCTGAAGCACAATGTACAGGATTACACAGGCAAAGTCCTAGGGACGGAGCCCCAGTTTCCTACAAGACTCCTGACCCACTGATACCTTTTATCCACGCTCCTGAACATGGTATTTTCAATTACGTCTCAGCATCTGAAAGCTGGACAATGAGAGGAATGATGGAAGAACTGATGTGTTTGTTGTGGTGCTGGAGAGCACTGAACACCCGTTGGACAGTCAAAAGGAGAACCAAGAGTGCCCTGGACGAACCAGGCTCTCCTCAGAGGCCAGGACAGAGGGACATGGCTTCCTACACTGTGAACATGTTTTCAGGAGTGACACGTCTTTGGAAAAGACATCACGCTGAGAACCGGAGAGTTCAGAGGAGAGGGAGCCCCTGAGCAAGGCGGAGTGACAGTGACTGTGGCAAGGGGCTTGAGCAGGGCAGCCGTTCTGAGGAAGGCCCAGGGCAGGGCCGGGTTCCAATCTATCGTTCTAGGCTTGCTAAGTCCAGGTTGGCTCAAAACCCACGTACCAACGATCAACTCTCCTCCTTTCCTCGTCTCACTGCCCCCACTCATTCTCTTGTGCTTCTGGGGATCCCCTCCCAGATAAAGGACATGTACTCGGTGCTTCTCTCAGGGCCTGTGTTCCAGGAAGTGCGGGGCCACAGGACACATCCCAGCTATACTTCAAGCCAGGCAATTGGAACCACAGCCCCGGCTGTGTAATCAGTCTCTCTGAATTAGTGTCTGCATGTGAGGGCCCCTTGTGTCTGCACGTGAGGACCAGTGTGTCCCCGTGTGCAGACCATGTGAGCCCACACGTGAGGGCTCTGTGTACCCTCAGCACCCCCTAAGAAGCCTGCAAACACTGCTTCATGCCCTACATAATCCAGGAAGTGAATCCCTAAAACTTCATAAACTATCACAAGTCAATGAAAAAAAAACAGCTAAGTCCTTTATCACAAAGAGCAAAGTCACATTCTTTATTTATAAAATGTCTGAGCTGCTTCAAACATAAGAACACTTCTGTGTCATCAAACCAGCCCACCAAGGAGAGCGCGGATTGATGCGGGTCTCTCTTGGGAGACTGCCAGGCACTCACTCCAAGTCAGTCCTGAGTTTCAAAGTTGCCCAGAGCAACAAAGGAGCAGCCAGCACTTCTGCCCATTGAAGCCATGTGGACTTTGTTATGCATTTCAGCATTTCAGAGACAGCCATTCAAAAAGCCAACTCGAATTACACATCTTTTCAAAGAGCTGCACTTCAGCTCATCTAAATAGTTTTACTGTACAAACCTATAAAGAAAATAGCAGATTTCAGTAAGCAGATCAATCCCAGAGGGGAGCACCAGGAAGAAATAATGCTCTTAGCTATTCTCAGAGACAAGAAGAGAATTAAATGCCTTCCAGGATCCCTTCTAGCACGATGATCCCACAACAGAAAGATGAAGTGGAGAGAGGCCTCCATCTCTGTCAGGCCTATCTGAATCCCCTTTTCTCCAGAAAACTTTCATTCCAAGACTTATTATCGAAGACTGCAGCCTCAAACAGTGACTTTGGCTAAAAGTGGAAATGGTAGTACAAGAAAAGAGGCAAGATTGGGGGTTACAAGTTCACTTACTGTTTGTAGTTGTTATGTGCCATCAAGTCAACTACAACTCATAGTGATTTTATGAATGATGGCCCTGCACCCTGTCCTAGCCTGAGCCAACCTCACTGTCTCTGATGCACACACCCCACAGTCACTGCAATCAGCCAATCCATCTCGTTCAAGGTCTTCTTCTTCTGCACTGACCGTCCACCCTTCCAAGCATCATGTCCTATAAGGACTGGTCTCCCCGGCCATGTGCCCAAGCATGTCAGATGGAGGATCAAAGTTCTTGCTTTCAAGGAGCAAACTGGTTTTATCTATCCTTTCTGTCTGGAATAAAGCTGTTAGTAGCTGAGCTTTCATGACCATAGTTTGGAACGGTGATGCCTGATCTAGAACTTTCCCAAGCTAAGCAAGGCCACTGTGGATGCACGAGGGGCTGAAGTCTTGCAGTAACTTGTTTTGTGTTTACTCCTGACTCCCCTGACAACTGACTGACATACTCTGTCTGCTCCTTTCTATCTTCCTCACAGGCCAAACCTGAGAGGCAACAAGCAGAAGATGAGAATGGATCTCCTGCCTGTCCCCCAAAGGAAATAAAGCTCAGGCAGCTGCCAGGAAAGAGTAATAATGCCTATTATTTAGTCTGCCAGCACGCGGTTGGCCAGGTGACTGCAGCAGACAGACACATGAACAGAGGAACAGTCTCCAAAACAGGGAGGGGAGACAGACCTTGTAGAATCTTGAGTGTGACAAGAAGAGAGGGATAGGATTATCTTTGCCACGACTGTGGTTATTATATTAGTATCAAGACAGATAGTAGAAAGCAGAAATGGGCTTGAAGAAAAGTTTTGTTTATTCCTAGCCTTCTGGAAAGAATCCATCACCTAAGTGAGAGCGGTGGTGCTGTGGTACAGCAAGGCTGTGTCATCAGAAGGGCATAATGGATGAGCATCACTGGGAGCTAAATCTAGTTCTATTTATAATTGTTTGCAGTTCATGTTTAACCCACAGCCTTTAAACACATGGTAGAAGCTGCAAGCCTTCAATTTCCCCCTATTTTTGAATCCTAAAGAAAATTGAAAGGTAATCTAGAAATCTCCAGTCTTCTAATATTCTCCATCAACAGGTAGGGCTATTTGGAGTGAGGGAGGGAAAGACATGGTGAAAATGCTTCAGTTCAGACTCTGCCTGTGGTACCTTCTTTCTGACTGATCTCAGGGACTTTTCCTAACACAGCACCCAGCTTGCTGGCTTGCTTTGTAACCACCCCCTTGTTTCCTCATCAAATGCACCCTCATTCTGTCTCATTCCAATGGGATTTGGAGGAGGCTAGACCTAAGACCTAGAATGGACATGGGATCCAGTAATTAAGGTTCAGAACTATTCTTCTGACTCTTACTAGAGCTGATTTCGAGAAGAGGTAAATCTGGAGCTGAGGGGGGAGACATCAAGTAGAGAAGATGAGGAAGATTGAAGGTGAAAGACATTGAGAGCATTTGAGTCTGTGGATCCAACTACATCAGATTCTGCTCTCTTTACTTCTTCCTGTGAGCCAATTCATCCTGTTTTCACACAAGATTCTCCCCTACCATTCTGCCATGTTCAAAACAACCTGGATCTTTGTCTACCCGGATGGGGTCAGAGTGACTGACTTCTCAGGTCTACATGTTGACATGTTAGATAACATGGCTCCAACATGTTGAGAATGATCTTACCATGTATTTCATTGGATCTTATCGAATCTCTAAAGATGAGATGGTAACATGGCCCCAACAGGGTAAGGCTTTCTCTGCTCAAACTCAGCTTCAGTTTTGGAAAACAGGTAACTCAGGGTTCAACTTATGGGAAAAGCTCTATTTATAATATTTTTTTTATGTGCTAGGATTACTGTAACCCCAAGGACACCTTTTTTTTTTTTTTACAAAAGATAGGAGAACCACTCTTTAGCTGTTTATCATGGCTGACTGAGGAGAAAAGATGATATGTTAAGAAAAATTACTCCAATCTTGATTCAATATTTGCAGGCCCTGTTGACTTAAGTCACTTAAGTTCCAATAATAGGAAAATTGCAGGCATTATCAATGATTAATTCCTTAGTACTAATGGGTAATTATTACTAAAGCTAGCATCAGTATCCTAACCTCTCTCTGGTTATAACTTTTCAAGGGTAGAAATAGTTCTTATTTGAATTTTTGTGTTTTGTGATGAGAATCATTTCAATCCAGTGAAATCCAAAATTAAAATGCATACTTCAAAAGAACACCTAAATTCTAGATATATC
This sequence comes from Elephantulus edwardii, assembly GCF_000299155.1. Lineage (NCBI taxonomy): Eukaryota > Metazoa > Chordata > Mammalia > Macroscelidea > Macroscelididae > Elephantulus > Elephantulus edwardii. Next base: position 1,475,073 of record NW_006399950.1, read on the forward strand.
ATTAGCGAGATCATTCTACTACTCATCATCATCTTTAAGAGTTTCAAAAACACTTTATCTCCTTTTAGACTTCAATGAATTTATTCTGATGCAACTTTGTAGTGTTCTTTAGAATGAAATGACTCCTCCAGGTCGCGTGACCTTGGAGGCAGACACTTTTTTTAAGCAGAATCATGTATCTTGGCTACAGAACGGCTGTGCTCCCATATACTGAGAGAACAATGAGCTGAAAGATCACCATGTGACATCCTAACACTGCAGAAAAAGAATAGGACATTGATCAGAATAGCCTGGAGTCAGCCTGACTGTGCCTGCTAAGCTCACAGCCGGGAGGAAACGGCGTTCTGTATCATTCGGCAGCTAAGGAGAGCACCAGATAGGAGTTCTTCTCTGTGACACTCTGTCTTTTTATACTTACTTGATTGGGGGATAATTTCAATGGAACCAAAGACACTTACTACTCTGAGTGGGTGCACTGCGAGTAATAGGAGCGGATAAGGGAGACAGTCATCGGTATACAGCAAAGAGCTGAAGAAAGAAGCAGCTGCCCTCCGTGTCCCTGCAATGACTTGGGGGTGTGAGGGATGACCTTTCTTAATGATAAGTGGTATGAGTCTCTTCACTCATCAAAGTCACTGCCATTGAATTATTTCTGATTCATAGGAACCCCACAGGACAGAGAGGAACTGCACTTACAGGGTTTTCAAAACCATAATCTTTACCAGAGCAGACTGGTAAGTCATTCTCCCTGGAGAAGATGGTATGTTCAAGTCACCGACCTGACAATTAGGAGTGAAACACTTTAACTACTGCATCACGACAGCTCCTCTACCACACATCTGAGATCTTAAGCTTGTACTGGTATTATCTCCAAATAAAGTCCCACAGTCACTTTGTAAGTAATCTTTGAAATATGTTTAATCTTTGAAGGGATCAATTTTTCAGGAAGTGACACAATTATATTTTAGTTGCTAGACTATGTTCAACTCTCTGACAACGCTTATCCCTACACGTCCTGTGAGGTTGGTGCAAAAATTTCTCAGACCAACATGCCCATGCCATCACTTCTGTAGATTCCTGCAGGGGAGCCGCTGAGGAGCAGTCCTCTGAGCGTCGGACTTGGCCTCTGCTTGCCATCATGCCACACACCCGATTCATTAAAGGGACAAATGCTTTCAAGTACAGCTTACCTCCTTGGCTCCTCGGGGCTCCGACCTCTCTCAGCACCTTCACTCTTGTCAAAACAAGGTTTGAACACAGCACCCTTTTTGTTTAACATAGAAACTTCTTAATGGCACCGATATAATGTGGATCTTCTCTCCTGGGTACACCTCATTTTACAGTCACTCATCCCATCATTCAGCAGAGCCCTGGGCCGTGAGAAGGAGCAGCCCTGTGAAGTAACCAGACAAGGGTTCAAGGGTCATCTGGTTAACCTTCACCCTCACCCTCACCGTGACCCTGACCCTCAACCTCACCCTCACTCTACCCCTCACCCTGACCTTCACCATCACCCTGATCCTGACCCTACCCTCACGCTCACCTTACCTCTAAACCTGACCTTCACCCTGACCCTGACCCTCACCCTCATCCTAACAAGTCTGTTTAAGAGGAAGTGCAACAGGGTACTCTTTTGAGGCATCACGGTGAGACTTTCTCTTACAAATTTTGGGCACGCCGTCAGGAAGAATGTCCTAGGAAAAAGACATCATGCTAGGAAAGGTCAGGGAAAGAGAGGAAGACCCTCAACAAAATAGACTGACACACTTTACCAACGGGCTTAAGCAGACCACAGAGTCTAAGCACAGCTCAGGATAAGGCACCACTCAGCACGGGTGTTCAGAGGGTTGTACGGGTCGTAGGTGCCTCAATGGCACTAACAACCACTACCACCACCTGGAAAGGCAGCACGCTCTCCGTTGCCACCTCCTGGCCACCTTCAAACACCGGCCATGCGTAAGTGTTTATTTGTCTGATTGTTTTTCATATCCTTTCCCCTCACTAGACTATTTTTCCCTGTGAACAAAAATCCATCTGCATTCGATATCTAGCTCCATATGCCGTGCTCAATAAACACTTATTACACTGCTGGAACCATTTGCTCAAGCAAGGTCAGTCTACGTCCTAGGAGAACTGAGTCCTAAAATAGAAGGCTGCCTCATGTCCCGCCAACTCACACTCCCTCTTGCCGCTTTCTCTGCTATGAGTCTAGTCCTCCGTTTAGGCCAGAGGAAGTCCTCCCCCGACTCTTAATTCAACTTTTGATATACTGGCAAGCAAGCATCTGTGCATTAACTCCCTAACCGACCTAACTCACCTAAGTTGTTGGGTGACAGGGATCCTGTGTGTGCCAGTGCTTTGTTAACTTCAAAGCTCTACATGGATCAAGGTCTGTGGTGGTGGTCGCTGTTAGGTGGCATCGAGTCTACTGAGACTCCTAGAAGACCCTATGAACAACAGATCTGAACTCTGCCCTATCTGTGCCAACCTCACCATCTCTGATATATTCAAGCTCATTGTCACGGTCACTAAGTCAATTGATCTTATTGAAGATATTCCTCTCCTTTTTCCTTGCCAGCTACCTTTCCCAGCATGAAGTCTTTTTCCAAGGACTGACGACATGCTCAAAGTGTATGAGAGGAAGTTGACTCACCTCTGCCTCCAGAAAGCAACCTGCCCGCACCTTCCTCCAAGGTAGACTTACTAGTTTTTTTGGAATTTCATGGGATACTCAGTCCTCTTTACCATACCACTAATCAAAAGCATCAATCTATAGATCAATGATTAGGGTTCCTTATCTGGATTCCAGGTGAAGGAAATCTTGTTGGGCCAGTTTTGAGTAAAGTGAAGATAAGTGTATTTGGACACATTTTGTGGCCCTATGCCTATGTCCGGCTTCCTGCCGCCTGCCATTGGTTCCACATGTCTTTGGGTAGCTCAAAGCCGAAGTGTCACAGAAACACAACATCAGAAATCAGGTTTTCTTTCCTGTTGGTTCTCATGGCAATCTCGGTCTGCACCCCAACTCTTTCATCCACTCCTGAGGTCTGTGTGTCCTTATCCCTAAACAACAGCATTGTGTTAGGGTAGCTGAGATGACACTTGCTGTGTGCCCAGCATACAGTTGTGGATGCCACTGCAAACTGCTTCACTGGGTACCTGGTGTGGGCAGTGCCTTCTATGCCCTGCCTTGTGCTCTTGGCCACCTCCCTGACCTATGCAAGGCCTTTAGCATGCATTTCCCTTTTCCACATTCTCTATCTGCCTCTTCCCTCTGAAGCCCACCTCGTTCTGACCAATTTAGTCCAAAGAAGATGATATTATCACTTCATCTTTTGTGTTGTTAACCATCATTATTAATTACGTAAAATATGATGAACAAATATAAATAAAATTCCTTCTAGTCTCAGAAGGCTCTACACAGTTGAAATGCAGGGTCTCAACTAATCCTTACAAAGTCCCATTATGATTCTATCCTGTTTTGATTATACAGGAGAGAACCGAGGATTAGAGGATAATTGCAACATAGTCAAAGACTTAGAGCTAAGTGCAGAGACAACTCTTTCCAAGGACGTCTGGTAACAGAGTTGCAGGCTGTGCTGCTGGCTCAAATCCACCAGTAGTTCCTTGGAGGGAAATGGACCATCTCCTCTCCGTGTGATTTAGAGCCTCAGAAACCCAGTGGGTGGTCAGCTAAGAGTGGAGTCCAACTAGATGGCAGTGAGTTTTAGTGCAACAACTTGGTCACTGAAGAGAAAAGAAGCCATGAGCATTAACTGATTGGCAGTGATGGGGTGAAACTCTAGGCACTAGGGGGGCTGGGCGTTTGGCAGGTGGGACACAGGTGACTGAGTGTCCCCCAGCTCCCCTGCTGGAAACATGGGCTTCCTATGGCCCAGCTGCTAAATGCTGTGCATTTGACACCTTCAGCTTCTGACATTTTTCTCCTAAGCACCTTCTTTACAGATGGAGAACTTAATTTTAAGAGAAAGTTCAATAAGGATAGGAACTGCTAAAAAAAAAGAAAAGAACACCATATGTGCTGTTAAATGTTTCATTGTAATTTTGGCACATCCAATTAAAAAAGGCAGCATTCACTGATTTGGTTACAACTTTAACAAAATTAATAAAGGCCAATGGATCATCACCTTGATGGAAGGCAGAACTACCTCAGCACAAGCTGTAAAATATACAACTAATTTGCCATCTCTGGAAGCGGTTTCGGTTTCGGGTGGTCCCAAAAGCTCCCCAGGTGGCTGATTCTGCCATGAAGCTTTATCTAAGGTAAGCTGTGTCTTTCTCTTGAACATCCAAGAGAGAAACACATATGAAAGAATCTTAGGGAACTTCATTTTTATGTAGTCAACAATAAAAGAAAGTGATACATTGAAAAGACAGAGTAACTTTAAGCATAAATTTACCATCCTGCTCTTTCAGTGTTTATATAAGCAAGGAGAACAGGGCAACAGATAAAACCACACATATTCTTGGTGCAGGAAATTTCTCTTCACTTTGTGATAAGATGATATGAACTATCAGAGTAAAACTACACAGTTCTGATGAGATGGTAAGAAATAGTCCCAATAATAAAAGACTTTTCCACCCTCTGTTAGTCCCCACTCATGCTCTATATCAAAAAGGGGAAAAGAACTAAGACAAAACAGGGTTCTTAGAGTTCAAAATAGCAACATAAGTTCCCACGAACACTACCTCCCTCACTACCCAAGGGTTACATATATAGAAAACTGTCAGAGTTACAGCGACTCCTCCTCACGGCTAGTCATTTTTAAAAGGCCAGAGCGCTAAGGGAGCTCTGTCTCTGACACGTGGTTGAGTGAGTGATGCAGGTCAGATTACATTCACTAGCAATGTATGCTCCAAGTCTATCCTGAGTCAGGGTGGTAGGGCTAAGAGGACCTTTCTAGAAACAGCAGCCATCCTATCTTTATGAAAAGACACCAAGTATGTTGCTATTGTGTGCTGTTGAGTCAAAACTGACCCATAGCTGACCCTCCAGCAGGTCTTCAGAGGCAGTAAATCACACGGGAGGAGATAACGCATCCTTTTCCTGTGAAGCAGCTGAGGGATCCAAACAATGTACCTTCGGGATTGCAGCACAGCTTCTTTCCACAGCTAACTAGCCTTACAACAGTTGCCAGTCGAGGACTTGAAACCCCTGCATGGGTCCCTGGGGATTCCTGGTGCTGCTCTGATTGGACAATAGTAATGGCAAAAGGCAGTCGAAGAGTGGACACCGAGGTTCTGAGTTCCACTGCAACTTCCCTCACAACCCTCAGGCCAATGGAGGACACAGGAGAGAAAATCCTACAGGAGAGACTTTATAAGAAAAACCACTGTCTCTTAGAGAAAGAATGGACACATCGCCTGGCTTGGCCTTAGAATAATTCTTTGCCTCTAAAATTTCCAAGTTTCCTTTGGGAAGTCAATTCAAATTGTGGCTGACTGGTACTTTTTTATTTTCCATGATCTACAGACACCCTCATCTCTACAAGTTTCAGGAAGTCTCTGCCTCTTCTGAGTGGTCAAAGCCATTACCAGGTCCTATGAGAAGAAGAGCTCTGGTGCCTAGTTGAAAGGAGTTGTACTGGCAACCCAAAGGCATATGGTTCAAATCCACCAGCTGTTCCATGGGAGAGAGATAGGAAATCTCCTTCCATGGATTAACTGCCTCTGAAAAAGCCACTGCAGGGTCAACTATAGGTTGGCTCTGACTTACCGGTACACAACAACAACTACAATGAAAAAGAAGATTTGAAATTACTAAACAGGAAGGTTTAAAACCAGGAGCATAGAGAGGAAATAAATCTGGGTATTGAGGTCAGAAAATATGCTTTCTCAGGCTCTGACGATGAATTGGTTGATCAGAAACAGCAAGAAGCCAAGATAAAAATCAGATTTAAATCTTACTTCAAGGAAATAAAATAAACCTTTTGTTTCCTAGGGATATGCACGAGCAAAATACAAAGCAGAAAGATTGACTAAAATATTTTAACATCTGTGTCTTACAAATACAGTAAAAATTTAAACAAAATCAAAATAGTACAAAATCCAGTATTTTTAGAAAATATTTATTTCATTTACAGGGTTTTCAGAGGCCTGCTATTTCAGAAGTGGAAGGCCAATCCTTCTTCCTAGTCTGTCTTAATGTGAATGTTCAGATTTAGAGAAGTATCAGACAGACCAGCATGTTAAAGGTTAACGCCCTTATTGCGGTGTTAACTTTAGTGTCAGTGTTGTCCCTGCCTTTCTCACACGTGTCATTACCCGCTTATTTCCCTGCTCCA
>NW_006399950.1:1483692-1493324 GCF_000299155.1 Elephantulus edwardii
AAGGGGAGGGGAGGGGAGAAAGGGAGAGGGACGGGGAGAGAGATTGAGAGAGAGTGATTGAGAGACTGAGAGAGAGAGATTGAGAGAGAACGATTGAGAGACAGAGAGAGAGAGATTGAGAGAGAGAGAGAGAGAGATTGAGAGAGAGAAATTGAGATAGAGAGAGATTTGTGAAGTCTATTAAGACACATGCTAACCCTACATGTGCCGTATGTCAGAGCAGGTCTGTGCCCCATATTTCAACAGCTGGTGTCATGACAGCAGGTGCCCAGGCCTTTCTTGCAGGGGCATTTCTGGGTGGCATTGAGTCGCCAATTAGAAGTCCAGCATTGAAGCATTTTTCCTTTGCACCTCACTGGGCCTGCAAGGACTGTCAGAGAGGGTGGGGAAGATGCCTGCAAATACTAGAATTTCTATCACTCACTGTGTGTCATCCTTCAAAAAAGATAGTGATCATGTTAGATTTGCCAACAGTGGCTTGAAAAATTATCACTTAAGAAATATTTAGAAAAAAAAATCATTTGGTTTCAGGTGGGAGCCACTCAGACACACCAAGACCTCTCCATGCAAGATCTAATGATCCTCACAGACCCCTTTCCACAGGGCTTTCCATGGGACGAGACATGCAGTGAATAACCAGGAGAAAAGCAGCAGCGGATCCAATTTTCTGGAAGAACTAAATGGAATTGCAGAGGCGAGTACAGGCCCGAGCGAGCTGACCTGAGCATGCTGACCAGGACAAGAAAAATATGAATACAGGCTTGAGAGAGCTGACCTGCGTGAGCTGACCTGATTGTGCCGACCAGGGCAAGACAAAGGTGAATGAACACAAGCCTGAGCGAGCTGACCTGAGTGTGCTGACCAGGACAGGACAAAGGTGAATACAGGCCTGAGTGAGCTGACCTGAGTGTGCTGACCAGGACAGGACAGGATAGGACAATGGGGTGGCGTGTATAGCACTGCTAGATACCTGTCTTCACACAAATAGAGAAGACTGTCTCTGATGATGAACACAAAATTTTAGAAACTGTTTAACCTATTAGGTACTCAATACATTTTCTCAGTGTTTTGGGATTTTTGTTTTGTTTAATTCTAGTTTATTTACAAAATTTGAATGCATTGATTTTGAAAACAGATTCTTCCGATGCCCCTCACCTCCCCATCAACTTGCACAGTCCCGTGATTAGCCCCTCCCTCCCCCTGCAGGCCCTCCTCCCTCTGCTTCCCCTCCTCCCTCCCATGGCCCCTTGAGCGCATTCTACAATAATGGTTTTATACAGTATTTGTCCTTGTGGCACTGAGTTAGTTCACTCAGCAGAATGCTCTCCAGTCCCTCCCAAGTTAGGTAGTAATTTACAAAATCATTGCTCCTGTGTGCTGCATGGTACTCTATTGTGTGAATGTACCGTAACTTCTCAATCCATTCAGTTGTGGCTTTTTAAAAGGTATGCTCTACTCAGTCCCATTTTACTTATATAAAGGGAAAGAGGCCTATCTAAGCATTATTTTTGCTTGTTTGTTTTAAATATCAAATCAATCAGAAAAAGCATAGTGGGAATAGTATGAGTTCTTGCTTTATTTCACTAATTCTCAAAGGGTGTCAGTTGGACCCTCAAAATTAATGCTTTTATATTTAGTGGAATGCTTTAACTTCAAGAATTCAATTTAATAAAGATTAGAAAATATTTGCTAGTATCCCAAATATATTGCTAGAAATATATTCCAAATAGCTAAAATGAATATATGGGGGAGGGGTACTTCTTTCCTCATTTGGATTATGTAAAAAAAAATGGGAATAATTGTAGTGATGAAAGACAAATTATTGAGGTTGGAGACAATGGCTTAGGGGAAGAAATTAAAAAAAAAGAACAAGACTAGTACAATGATCATTGTATTTTGGACAAGGTTTGGCAAAAATTCCCAGATTGTGAGCAACAGATGCTGAGCAGAAGTAGATCCTGCAGACCCACTAACTCCTTGGCTGCCAAGGATGTCTCTCCTAGCAACCTGCCGAGAGCTCTTCTGTGGGGATGATGCCACTACGGCATTCTCCTCACAGGCCCGCAATGCCAAGGACTCTCTCCCGACGTCAAACTAGTCCACCACTCCTAAGAAGGAACACGTGAAGAGTCTTGTCTCAGTTCAACAGCTGACACAGCTCACATCTCGGTAGCGGAAGCCGAGCAAACCTCCCTCTCTGAAGGGCCTGATGTGGTAGATGAGGGATGGCGTGCCAGGCAAACCCAAGGAGAGCCAGCCTTCAAACCTGCTACTTCACATACAGACTCACATGCTGATTGGGAGTGCTGTGAGGAGTGTGAAGCTTGCCTCAATATTTCAAACCACAGAGCACATTTGAAATGTGCTATCCATGCTTTGTGGGCTGAATTGTGTCCACCAAAAATTTTTGCTAAAGTCTAAACATTGGTATTTGTGAATGTGACTTTGTTTGGAAATAAAGTCATAAAGATGTCAGCATCAGTTAGGGTGAGATGAAGACAGACATTCTAGAACAGGTCCTAATGAGGTGTGCCCACCGTCCTTACAAGATATGAGAGGAGACATGGAGGGACAGAAAAAGATGACAAGAGACCCAGAGGAAAGAAGGGTGGAAAATGGATCTATGCTGAGCTGACACCAGGGAAGGCTGGGGCTACCAGAAGCGGGTAAGATCCAGACCTCAAGTCTCCCCAGCTGGAAAACAATCCATTTCCTTTCCAGTGTATGTCATCTTGTTACAGCAGCTTTTGGAAATTAGCACTTAAAAGTCAGTTCCAGGAAGTCAAATGGATTTGCTGTGTCGCAAAACTAGTTGGATCCAGAATCTGTAGAGTTCTCTTTAGAACACCATGGGCACATAGAGCTGATTAAAATCTTAAGATGGAGCTGACCAAGCTCTCTCACCTCAAAATCCTGTGAGCGCCCCTACACCCTCTCTTCCCAATACTTAATTCACTGCTGTCCAATGGTTTCCGAGGCTTCTTGACCCTGCACTGGTCTCTGAGGCTTTGAATGTACATCGCAAGAGACTCCCCGTATTTCTCTTGTGAAATTTCTGTTAGATTCAAACTGTAGGAAACTCACAAGACCTGAAGACTTTGAGTCAGCAAAGCAAGTCTCTAGGGACTGTGTCCAGAGGCTCGAGACTTAGCCCTTAGATAGCTCTGTCTAAGGACGAAGCCACTAGCCTCCCTTAGAAGGCTGTCCCCTGTTCATGGTGGGTTCTTTGGTGTCAGGGGCTCCCAAAGATTAATGAGACTATTTTCACAGTTCCTCTACACTTAGAGATAATCCCGGTGACTAAAGGATAACTGGGGGGGGGGGAGAAAGAAAATGCATTGCAATGGAGGGATAATGAGAATTTCTTTTTGTAAGAGTTAAAAACAGTACAGTTTTACAGTAAGTGAAGATAAAGTTTTCTAAATGAAAGGAATGAGCATGATTGCGCTCTGCAGTGGGTAAACCCTGGAGGGCACCATCTTTAACCTGAACGCCTTTGAAATCTACGGGCAGGATAAAAGGCTGGAGATGATCACAAAGTCCAGTCCCAATAAACTCAACTGTTCCGAGGAGAGACTAGTTACCAAGCACAGAAGCCATTCTTCTGTTTTTATTTTCATGACTTTGACCTCTTAGCAAACTAACATTAAATATAATGGTTGCTTGGGTAGTAATAATGTAATAATATAGGCTTGGATTGAAGGAAGACTCATCAACAACCTGTGATAATACAACCTTGCTCACCCAAACTGAAGAGAACCCGAAGCATTGTCTGCAAAAGGTTGAGGACTGCTGTCTTCAATAAGGATTGAAACTCAACATCAAGAAGACAGATTCTCACCACAGGGCCAATTGGTACCACCATGATAGATAGAGACTGAGTGAGATTTTAACAATTCTAGCTTGCTTGGGTCCACAATCAATACTCTTGGCACCAGCAGTCAGGAAATCAGAAGACTAATTGCATTAGGAAAATCTGCTGTCAGGGTTTTAAAGAGCAAAGATGTCAGTCTGGAAACTAAAGTGTGCCTGATCCAGGCCATGGTTTTTACAATTGCTTGGTATGTATCAGAGACTGGATAATGACGAAAGATGACAGAGCGATACCTTTAAGTTGTGGTACTGGAGAAGAGTATTGAATATACCATGGACTGCCAAAAGAACTAACAGGAGAGAGTGAAACCAAGTTGCTCTTTGGAGGCAAAGATTTTGAAGCTCCATCTCATATACTTAGGTCATGTTGCCAGGAAGGACCAATTCTTAGAGAAGGACATCATTCTTGGAAAGGGGGAGGGACAGCACAAGAGAGGCAGACTTTGAGGAGACAGACTCACTGGGGTAATAGGTTTATAGGTCTCAGACAGTGAGATTGGCTCAGGATAGAACAGGGTTCAGAGCTATTGTGCATAGGGTCACTGTGAGTTGCAAGAGACTTGACGGAACATAACAACAAACCAAATGGGTATTTTAAGTGCTTTGATTGCATCAAATATAAATGATGAGATTCTAGTTGGGATTAGATATTAATTTAAAATCAACTTTAGAGTCACAAATGATCTTAGGAATGTTACTACAAATGTGTGGAGCAGGAAAAGGCCATCTTATTTGTCTGCTGTCCATAAACCTGGCTCCAGTTAGCGAAAGAACTAGTTTAAGATGCTGGTGAGGTGTTGGATGCAGTGTGATAGACCCAGGAGTTGAGTGCACATCTTGTGGGTACTCAGCAGTTATCGAGATGGAGTATGTGTGAGAGGTGGAATCAGATGCCACAGGAGTGCTGATGTGACAGACACATGCTTTTGGAGTTGTGTTAAGAGTCGGTTCTAAGCAGCGAGGACCTTGCGTGGCACAGGGCACACTGCTGTGGAGGACTGGCGTGGCTCTGAGCTCCACAGAAGCAGAGCACCAGGACTTCACTTTCGCAGCACCACTGGCTGCTTGAAAGGAACCAGCCTTCGCGGTGACAGTTGAACAAAAGCCTTTTACACTGTTTAGGAACCTGTTCCTAGAGAAAAGGGTGAGAGTGCATATATGGCCAATATCTTGTGTTGAGGAGATCAAGAAGAATGCAAGTTCTCATTCCATGAGTTTACCATCCTAACTTAGCAAGACCAACAACCCTCTACAATGGTCACCTCTGCACCTGAGGATATTTCAAAGTACAGAGGCCCAGCCCCTACTCCAAGAGACTTTGATGGGACTACACTTCAGACTTTGTGTCAAGCTCCTCAGACATCTGATGTGACACAGAAAGGAAGAACCATTGCCAGAGATGTTCAGTGTTGGAAAATCTCACAGCTCCTGGGATCAACTTGCAGGGCTTGGTCTTTCACAAGATATTTCCAGAAAGCATCACTTGATTGTGAAGGGTCCTGAGAGGTCACTGACTAAGTCAACGGTCTTTTCTGTGCAGTTAATGTCCATCGGTGTATCTGTCACTAAAAGCCCCTAAGAAAATACTTACTGGTTACAAGATACTTTGTTTCCATGTGCAACTAACTTAAATAAAAAAATCCTTATTAGTGATTCATATTTTATGCATTTGTTAGCCCTGTAGAACGAGTGAGCTGTAATTGTGATGATGACGTCAAGACGAGGTGACACCTGAATGCCTTTAATGCAGTCTATTTTATTTTTTTTATAAAAGCAGTCATTTATTATCGACTCAATTGCCTTCATTCTTCTGGGAATGCCACATCTCCAAAACAGCTTCCAGGCTGTGTTAGGAAATTTTGAAGGAACATTAAAAATAAATTTTTCTCACCTCATGTGAAAATTAAGCATTAAAACAGGAAAAAGGAAATTCAATTCCAACTGAAGTATGCTTCGATTAGTCAATGGACCTGCGAGATGGTTAAAATATCTTATTTGGTCTGACAATAGTGTTTACTATTACATAAACTCTCTCACCTCCCTGCTCCTTCCCTGCAGCCGGATGCCATGTAGATGATATTAAGATGAGAGATTATTATCTCTGCCCTCAGAGATGCCTCCAGGTGCCAAGTGTGAACTCAAGGAGGAACTTTCTATCTTCAAGGCTCTTCCTGGAACCTACATCAGCCCAAACGCCTAACGAGCAACTTCCGTGTATTTAAGTCTGTGTTAAGCAGTAGGAAATTCATGAAATGACTCTTAAACATGACCTTGCAACTATATGAGATCAAATTAGCAGTGATAACTCAGAAGGTTGGATGGGAAGCTTAGGGAATGATGTGTTTAAGAGAATGTTGGGAGTATTTAGAAAAGGGTCGTGAGAATGGTAGCACCACCTCAAGAATGTGGTCAACACCCCAGGTCTGTGTGTAGACTATTGAGTTGGTGTACCATCCACTGTGTAATGTTTGCCTGACAACACCAACATCCTGTTAGTGTTCCAGCATTACTGTGGGATCTATCGTCTGAGGTGTATAAAGAGGGAAAATCAGATCTTCTATATTTTTAAGTCACAAACATATATAGAAATGGATATGTAATACTTGAGATGAGAAAGAAGCAATTGCTTGAAGAGAAAAATACTGGGGTACCCGTGTACACAACCATCCAAGGATGCCCCTTAACAAGATGCACTGGCAGTGTCCTAACAGTGGTCCTGAGTACAGAGGAGAAAGGTGGGGTGAGGTTTCCATCGATTGTTCAGAGTGTCTGTGGGTCATAGCCAACTCTACAGGACCCAACTATGAAATCTGTGCACCTGATTGTTTCCTGACTGGTAAACCATGTTACAGATGGAGGTGTCACAGGACTGAATGTGTCTTGAATCAGGACAGACTCACTCTTTTCCAGGTCATCTTTCCTTATTTATAAGTAAGGACACTGATGCTCAAGTCAGAGGACTCATGTGTTTCACTAAGAACCTGCAGTCAGAAAGCCTAGCGTATAAATACTCCATCTCCTAGGCCTGGCGTGCGCATGTGTGTGTTTGTGTGTGTATATATGGGTGTGTGCGTGTGCGAGTGTGTTGCTGTAACTGCTCAGAAGTACAGCATCAGCTCTGTCTCCTGAGGCACTCTGGGTACTTACACCACCTAGGGACCACTAGGACTCCGGACACAGAACCCACCAGAAGGCTCAAGGGAAGAATTGTAATCTGACTTACCCCATGCCCCCTGTAAGCAAGTTACAGAAACAAACCCCAAATTTACAAGAAAGATAAACTGCAGAAAATGAAATATCATCTCCAAATGCCTCTTAAGCAATAGGATGTAGCTAATACTGGATATGAGTGGTGTTTGATACCAGAACTTGATTGCCTGATAACTTAAGGAATAATAAACTATCCTTCATGCCGAATTACTCATATTAAATGGCTATTTATTTTAACACTCTGAATACCTACCATGTCAAAATGTATTAAACCCATGAATTTTTTATTAGCAATTTCTTTCTTCAGACACTAAAACTTCTGTGATAATTTTGGAACAAGATGAGAAATGGGCTCTAGGCTTTTAATTTTCCTGAGACAAATGACACATGGATTATAAAAGCATAGATTACATCTGAATACACTATAGACTATATTTTATCTATATTTTTGGATTTCATTAGTAGGCTTAATTATTTAGCAAAGAGTCCAAAAAGAAGAATTTATTTCCAGAATGTATTAAGTGTAAAAAGGACTACTTTTACAGAAAAACTATCCTTGGCCTTATCTGGGCATTACATGGTGGCTGTTGAGTCAACTGTTGATTCCTTCTAACCCCACAGGGCAGAGCACAACCGTCTCGTGGAGCTTTCTTGACTGTAGTCTTGGTGGGAACGTATAACCACATCTTTCAGCTGTGACAGCTCTCAGTGGGTTACATCCATCATCTTTGTAGGTCACAGGCTGGCCTTTACCTGAATCTTCACCAAATACCGCACCAAAAGGCTCTTGGCCATTGAACGGCATCATTCCTCTGAATCTGGAGCCTCTGCAGATGTTCTGCGTCATCAGTCAGTATTAGCTGTTCAATCCTGTTGAGTCTTAACAGACCCTCCAGCAGGTTCGCAGAGACTGAAAGTCACACGGGAGGGGACTGCTCATCTTTCCAGCATGGAGTAGCCGGTGAATGTGAACCACGTACTGTGGGGCTGGTAACGTAGTTGAGTGTGCACCAGGCCACATGAGCTCCCTTCATTCAGTACTGGGTCACAAGGAAGATTACTGCTTCAGCCATCAGAGTCCCTACTGAATAAGTATGGTCCGCAGAGGAACAAACATTAACTAAAAAAATGGGTAGATTAATGCTGTTATTAGAGCTATCCTTAACAAACCAGGCAAAGCAAACACAGTGATCTTCAACTTCAGATGTTATTCCCTGCTGCAGTGAGGACCCCATTGTCTCCAGGGAGGAGACATCGTGTCAGCTTGGGACAAACAGCTGACCAGCACTCATTTGTTGCTATGCTTTTTTCCCTTCAATCTAGTCCTAGAAGAGACAATTTTTCAAAGCATTAATTTATTTAAGTGGTAATTTTCAGTAACTATATAACTACATATCTTTACTCCATTTTTTAAATGCTTGCCAAAAACAGAAGACATACTCTAATTATTTGAATTTCAAAATCCAATAGGGTAAAATAGAATTTATTTTTTTTATCCACATTGCCACGGACCTTGCATTGGCCCATTCCATAATCAGCATGGATTCAAAGGAAGTATAGATTCATTGTTTGCATTGGTAAGTATGGTTTCCAATTAAAAAAAAAGTCATGTTGGGGTATTTTATTTTTTTTTTATTTTATACTGGTTTACTTACTAAGTTCGAATGCACTGTTTTTCACACCAGATCTTTCCCATTTCCTTTATATGCTCCTCCCTCCACCCATCAAATTGTGTGATCTCATAATTAACCTCCTCCTCCTGGCTCTGTCCTTATGGGACTGAGTTAGTTCACTCAGCATAATGCTCTCCAGTCCTCCCCAAGCTAGGTAGTAATTTACAAAATCATCGTTCCTGCATGCTGCATAGTATTCCACTGTGTGAATGTACCATAATTTCTCAATCTATTCATCTGTGGTTGGACATCTGGGTTGTTTCCATGTTCTTGTGATGGTGAATAATGCTGCTATGAACATTGGTGTAGAAGTCTCCATTTGTGCCTCAGTTCTCATTTTCTCAGAGTATATTCCAACTCGTGAAATAGCTGGGTCATATGAAATTTGTATATTCAGCATTTTGAGGAAACGTCAAACTGCGTTCCAGAATGTTTGTACCACTTTACAATCCCATCAATAATCTATGGAAGTTCCTATCTCTCCACACCTTCTCCAACATTTATTACTTGCTGTCCTGTTAAACTTTATGACTGTTACAGGAGTGAGATGGTACCTCATTGTGGTTTTGATTTGCATCTCTCTTATAGCCAGTGATTTGGAGCATTTACATTTGTCTGTTGGCCTGATAGAAAGATGCTGTTCTAGTTCTTCTTATTAGAAAATGTTGTGTCTTCAGGAAACACAAAGACTAGCAAAGATGGAGTCTATTTAAGTGCTGGAGATAGAATGATTGAATTTTGTAAAATCAATGACTTATTCATTGCAAATACATTTTATAAGGGACACAAACGCAGGTTATACACATGGACTTCACCTGATGGTATGCATAGGAATCAGATCGACTACATCTGTGGAAGGAACCGCTGCAGAAGCTC
>NW_006399950.1:1495524-1585466 GCF_000299155.1 Elephantulus edwardii
AACAACAACAATAAATAGGTATTAAATGAATGAAAAGAAGGACTAATAAAGGGAGGAGAAACCAAATCATAAGCGATTTTGACTAAATGGTTAGACTTCTGACTGGACTTTTAACTGCATAACTATAAACTATCAGTGAAAGCACAAAACCCTGAAGTTCTTTGTAAAGGAAATGTTATACGCTACTGGCCTGGGACCATCTCATAACTTGCCTGTTAGTGGGTTTTCAGAAGCAGTAAATCACATAGAAAGAGACTGCCTATCTTTCTCCTGCAGAGCAGTTGGTGGATTCGAACCACATGCCTTTGAGATTGCCACACAGCCTCTGAACAGTAAGTCTCCAGAGCTCCCTAATGTAAGGATAACAGTTTCAGTTCTTTCTAATTTAGACATTCTAGTGTCTCCTTATTTAGATGTCTAGGAGAAGCTCTGATTGCAAAAGAAAGACAAATTGTTTTTTTCCATATTAAAACTGCTAGATGTTTTTACTCTGCATTAAATTCGGGATATACAAATGCAATATGTTTATATATCACCCACTGTTGAGTGGAGTCTGACTCACTGTGGCTCCACGGGGCTTCCCAGCCTGTAAATCTCTGTGGGAGGACACTGCCCACCTGCCCACCCTGCTCCCACCAAGCAGCTGGGGAAACCCATCACTGACCATCCAGTTAGCCAGGCAATGTGCTGGACATTATGCTTCCAGAGCTCCTTTTACATACTCCTCTATGTACCACACAGTTTATAGGAATTGAGAAGAAGTGTTTGCCTTTGAGTCATTCTGACTCCAGAAGCCCCGAGCACTGCAGAGCAAACCCTCCCCATGCTTTCTCTGCAGCAGTTCACAGAAGAGACATCAGGGCTTCCTTTCCAGCCCCTCTGAGTGGGCTTGGCCCACCCACCTTCTGGGTAGTGGGGAAGCACACAATACCCACACACACATACACGGAGAGAGAGGAGAGAGATGATCAGCCAACCCAGACAGAGAAGGGACACCTTTGATCCTCCTTTACTCATTTCTTTCAGCTCACAGAGGTAGAGGCTACACTGTGCCAAGGAAAATAGATCCTTTTAGTTCAACGATCTGAATAATCTATTCACCAAATCAAGCAATTGAGTGAATGATGTTAAAGTACTTAAAATTGTAGCATGTCATAAATGTATCATTTGGGAAGGAAGAAAGTAGGCAGGAAGGAAAGAGAGAAAGAGGGAGGGAGGGAGGGAAGGAAAAAGTCAAAGGTAGCAGTTCTCAGCATTTTCTACCCCCCACCAGGAAGCATGAAGCAGCAGAACAGTGACTAACAATTAAAGGACAGATTCGGTGCAATCAATTGAGCCTTCAAAGATGTCAATCCTTTTAAAACTGGGAGGCTTATTTTTCAAGACTCAGGAATTTTTGCAGGACAATTTCAGTAATTTTTAAGCAAAGGTCCCCATCGTAACATTTTCCCTGGCCCTTACACAACATGTAATATGTCCTGCCTGCTTTACAGAATCAGTGTTTCTTTCTCTTCCTCCAAGAAACACTCTGGTTGCATTATTTCCAAGACATGTATGTTTATTCTTTTGACAGTCATGGGATATTCAAGACTTCTCCAGCCACACTTCACAGGCATTAATTCTTCTCCTGTCATTCTTATTCATTGTCTAGCTTTCTGATGTGTAGCAAGTATTTATGAAGACCATGGCCTGGGTCAAGAGCACCTTAGTCTCTAGAATGACATCATTGCTCTTCAATATTTTGAAGAAGTCTTTGACAGAGAATTTTCCCAAAGCAATACTTACCCTGATATACTGATTGTTGGTACCAAAGGTATTGTTTGTGGATCCAAGAAAGCTGAAATAATTGACAGTTTCAGTCATTTCTCCATCTGTTATGATATTTCCTTTTGGCCTAGTAATAAGTATTTTTGTTTTCCTGATATTGACATTTAATCCATATTGAAGATTCTAGTCTTTGCTTTTTTTGCAGCAAGCATTTCAAGTCTTCCTCATGTTCAGCAAGCAAGGTTGTATCATATGCATAACACAAGTTGTTGATGAGTCTTCCTCCTTATTCTGATCCCAAATTCCTCTTCATTGAACCCAGCTTTGTGAATTATTTGCTTCACAAACAGATTGAATAAGTATGGAGAAAGGATGCAACCCTGATGCACATCCTTTCTGATTTTAAACCATGCAGTGTTCCCTTCTCTGGACAATAGCTTCTTGATCTAGGTATAGATTTTGTATGAGCGTAACTAAGTGTCCTGGAATTTCCATTCTTCTCAATGTTAGCTATAGTTTATTATGATTTACAGAGTCAAATACATTTGCATAGTTAATAAAACATAGGTAGACATTCATCTGGTATCCTCTGCTTTCAGCCAAGATTCATTCAACATTAGCAATGGTATCCCTGGAACCATGGCCTCTTCTAGGACCAGCATGGCCTTCTGGCTGTCCCCTGTTAATGTACTGTTCTAGCAAGTTTTGGACAGTATTCAGCAATATTTTTCTTGATTGTGATATTAACGATATTTTCAATACTTTCCACATTCTGCTGAATCACTTTTTGGGGAAATGGGAACTTACTCATTCCCACTGGTAAGTATCAAAAGACGGCCTATGCCATATGACCCAGCAATTCCACTACTTGGTATATACCCTGAGAATATGAGAACTGAGACACAAACTGAGGTTTGTACACCAATGTTCATAGCAGCATTATTCACCATCACAAGAACACGGAGAAAGCCCAAATGTCCAACCACAAACGAATGGCTTGAGAAATTATGGTACATTACCACAATGGAATACTATGCAGCACACAGGAGCAATAACTTTGTAAATTATACCTTGGGAGGGACTGGAAAGCATTATGCTGAGTGAACTAACTCAGTTCCACAAGGATAACTATTGCATAAAACCATTATTTCAGAATGAGTATAAGGAACCAGAAGGGGTGGGAGAGGCTGGAAGCAGAGGGATGTGGATGTGTAGGGGGAGGGGCGATTAATCATTGCGTTGTACAATCGATTGGGGGGGTGAGGGGAATGGAAAGAATTTGTTCAAATTTTTATTTGAGTTTTTTAAATAAACTAGTAGAAAAAGTTTATAAAAAAGATTGTCTATGCCATGTCTTGGATGGAATGTAACATATACCAACATCTGGTTTATAAGCAACCAATAAATTTAGTGCAAGTTAGAAAGATATTTCAAAATCTCCTAAACTCCTCCCTGATAAAGTGGAAAGGAAGATGTGATTGCCATTATGAGCAGACGGACATGTGCACACTGATCATACGGAGAATAAACACTCAGGGAGACTAGTCTGTGGGTGCAAAGTCTTACAGGGAACTACTGCAGCACGTGTATGGGCTGGGGCAGAACATGAAATGAGAATAATAATAAATAACTTACTATAGTTCTTAAGTAAAAGAGGGGAAACAGAGGCTCAATCAGTAAAGAATCAAACCTTTGATTTATTAGTGTAGGAGGAAAGGGAGTGTTCAAAATGAAAATGTGACTTCATTCCTCCTGTACAGTATAATAAGCTAACTATGTGGTTACTAAGTATTTTTCTTGTACATAGTAATTATGTAATCTTATAGGAGGCCAAAATTAACAACTACATAATCTTACAACTTAATTATGAAGTTAAGGTAATAATATACTTATTTTGTTGGAAGGATTGCCAATTTTCCTCCCTTTTATTTCAAAGAAGAGCTCTGAAGGCACACAGGTTAGATGCGTGGCTGCTAAACAAAAGGTTAGCAGTTCAAGTCCTCCCTGCTCTGCAGGAAAAAGATGAAGCCTGCCTTTTTAAGATCCACAGCTGTGGGAATGCTATGAGGCAGTTCCATGGTGTTTTCCAGGATCATTAAGAATTTAAATTCACTTTATGTTCATTTCTTTATCATTATTTTAATTGATAGTAATGAGTTGGATTTTTTTTTTGTTTCTGTCATTTCAGACCTATGCTTATGTCTTTAGTTTCAAACATGAAAAAGTGCTTGTGAATAAATTATACCATAAATATTTTAACTGTACTTGCCCCATGTAAACTTGTATGAATTCTTCAGAATTGGCTGATGTAACTTGCAAGAAATAAAATTAAAGAATAATAACAGATGCCTACCATGAAGTTTTCTCCACACCTAATCAAGCTGTGTGGTGAGAAAAGAAAGAAGCTGGACTGCGTGAAGAATGACAACCCCTCAACAACCTCCGTTATCCAGATGACTGACACAGCCTTGCTTGTAGAAAGTGATGAGAACCTGAAGCACTTGCTGCAGAAGGTCACAGACTACATGGTCTTCAGCATGGGTTACAGCTCAACATCAACGGACAAAAGTTCTCACCACTGGGATGATAGGCAATATCGTGATAGATGGAGAAAGGATGGATGTTGTTAAGGCTTCAATTTTGCTTGGATCCAAAAATATCATCATGAGAGTAGCAGTCACGAATCAAAAGACATGTCACCTTGGGGAAAATCTGCTGTTAAGGGCCTCTCAAAAGAGCTACTGACTGAGGAGTCCGTTTAAAGACTTAAGGTCCCAATCTGTTGATCATGTTGTTATTGTTGCTGCTGTTGTTAGAGGCCGTCAAGTCGAGTGTGACTCACAGCAAGCCAGCCCACCTGGAACGGGTCCTGTTCCACGCTATTCTCTCCATCTCTGAGACACCAGGATCCACTGCTGAAGTCACAGTGTCAATCCTTCTCATTGAGTCTTTCGTTCCTTTGTTGACCCTTCATCTTTCCAAGCATGATGTCCCGTTCCAAGGAGTAGCCTAACCTAGCTACATGTCCAAAGAACGAAAGTGACCCTTCGTCACCCTTGCCTCCAAGAAGCCCTCTGGCGGCTCCCTTTCCAGGACATACCTGTTTGTTCTTTTGGCCGTCTATGGGATGGTCAGTACTCTTCTCCAGCACCTCAACTCAAAGACATCAATTCTTCTTCGGTCATCCTTATTCATTCATGGATAGCAGGTGATTGAGAAGACCATGGCCTGATCACAGCATTACTAAAAATTTTAAACAACTATGGACCTGTCTATGTGCTCTCAGCTATGAAGCTGAGGCTTCCAGTCAGTGAAGAAAAGAATTCATAAAGAAGGTAGGAAATAGAGGAACCACATTCAGTTCTGCAAAGTGACTCATCCTGAATAGAGTCGACATGCTTGGACTTATGAATCAGTTCACTGGTGGTGGCTTCGTCTGTTGGGAGCTGCTTTCCTCACCCCAGAGATGGCATCTCTCGGGTGATTTGACTATATCAGAGAGAACACGAGCAGTCGTCTACAGATTTACATCATCAGGAAACTTACAGGAGGCTTAGCTATCAATCGTTTCTGACTCCACGTCAATGAGCAAGTGGGGGTGACATGTCAATGCATCGGTGCAAAATCAGTCAGAAGACGCCCTGCTGACAGGAGACTCTTGGCCCATCTTGTTGCCAGGTGGGACCTACATTAGAGGTATTCAATAGACTCTTGGGTAAATGAAAAGGTAAAAACACGGAGAAAGCCTCAGCATTCACAGAAATACCAAGAACTTGTAACTCAATAGAAAGAATATGGAGATTTTTAACATAAAAATTATTTACATATTGAAAACCATTGAAGATTTAGATAAAGAAACCCAGTTGTAAGGAGAGAAGGAAAACATGAGGAGGAGGAGAGATTAAAACCTAATCAACTTTATGATCAGAAGAGGGTCCATAAAAAGACCTCAGAAGAAACAGATTCCAGAGTGGGGAAAACTTTCGCCAGGTGACCAACGGTTGTTGTTTTTAGGTGGCATCAAGTTGAGTACCACTCATAAGACCCTGTACTCAAGTCCATTGCTAAAGTCACTGTGTCAGTCCATCTGGATGAGGGCCTTCCTCTTTTGTCAGCCTTTCACTTTTCTAATCATGATGTCCCCTTTAAAGAAATACCCTCTGCTAGGAACATGTCCAAAGTATGTTAGGTGGGACTTTGTCATCCTTACCTCGAAGAAAGACTGGCTGTACTTTCTCCAGTCCATGGGATATTCAGTACTCTTCTCCAACAACAGAACTCAAATGCATCAATTTTTCTCTTAACATCTTTATTCACTGTTCAGCTCTCAAATGCATAGCAAATGACTGAAAAGACCATGACCTGAATAAGGTTCACTTTAGTCCTCAAACTAACATCATTACTCCTCAGTAATTTGGAGAGGTCGCTGACTGTAAAATTTCCGAAAATAATACGCCTCCTGGTCTCCCGCCCACTGGTGCCAATTGTGTTGGTTGTGGATCCAAGTAAGATGAAGTCATTGACAGTTTCAATCTCTTCTCCATCTATCATGATGTTGCCTATTGGTCCAGAGTGGAGGACTTGAAGTGCTTGCTGCAGTATATCAAAGACAGCCTTCATTAAGAAGTAGTTTCCAATATCAAGAAAATAAAAAAGAGCAAATGTTAGTGGCTACTTTTTCTCTGTGGTGGAATTTGTGAATCTACAAGTGGGAGGACTGGTGTTTCCATAGGCAAAGAAACTTTTCTGTGTTAAAAAAGAATATTTTTTCACCTTAATTATTATTTGCAAATCATTCCAAAATTAGAGAAAAAGTTGTAAAAATTAAATACAAAACATATTATCTTAAATTTACGTATTGATAAGATTTGAGTGATTTTTCTGATCTCTTGCTCTCTTTGAAACATTTACTAGTAAGTCATATGTTTGATAATCCTTTTTCCCTATATAGCTAAACTGTACTTTTAAAAATAGGAGCATTTTTCTCATGTATTCACTTATAAAGTTATCACTTTTGTAACTATGATGAAACAACATTACACTCTATAGGCAATTGAGAAAGGACACAGAGTTGCACTGTTTCCAGGATCTCAGACATTCAGGTGAGCAGCATCCCTGTCTCTCCCTGATAACATTAGTTAATTGTTATGAGTGTTCCCATAGACTGCCAAGGGAACACAGAGACACAGAGAGTTGTTCTCAAGTACTATTTTTGTTCAGATAGATAGACAGATAGATAATAGAAATGAGAGAGAGAGATTGATTGATTGATTAATTGATTTCTGGTTTATTTACAAAGTTCATTAACATTGTTTTCCACACCGGATTTTTCCCATTTGCTTCACCCACTCCCCCCTCCACCCATCCAACTGTGTGACCCTATGATTAACCACTCCTGCCCTCCACTCATCTTTACCCTCTGTTCCCAACCTCCCTCCATCTTGGATCCTCATACACACTCTATAATCACTGTCTTACACAACATTTGTCCTTATGAAACTGAGTTAGTTTACTCAGCATAATGCTCTCCTGTACCTCCCAATTTAGGTAGTAACTTACAAAATCATTGCTCCTGCGTGTGATATTTCAGTGTGTGAATGTATCATAATTTCTTAATCTGTTCCATTGTGGTGGGACATTTGGGCTGTTTCCGTATTCTTGCAATGGTCAATATTGCTGCTATGAACATTGGTGTACAAGTCTCCATTTGTGACTCAGTTCTCATTTTCCCAGAGTATATTTCAAGCAATGGAATAGCTGAGTCATATGGAATTTCTACGTTCCGCTTTTTGAGGAAGCGCTAAACTGTCTTCCAGAATGGCTATACCATTTTACAATCCCACCAACAATGTGTAAGAGTTCCTATCTCACCACATCCTCTCCAACATGCATTATTTGCTATCCTGTTAAAAGCAAGTCTTTCTTCAATTGCCCAGCAAGCAGAAACTTTGATTCTGGCTTCAACTCCAGGGCTGTTAGGCTACAATTAGCACTGACACGTTACCATTGTGTTCACTTTTCCTCTTACGTTGTTCTCACAGATGTTGATGATGTCGATGCTCTGATCAATGGTGAACCACATGCCTGTCGTTGAGGCAGCTAAAGAACACGTCCCCCAGAAGACTAAGGCAACGGATGTTGATGTTGTTGTCATTAAGTACCGTGGACTTGGAACTGACCTGTCGCTGACCCTCCAGCAGGTTTTGAGAGGCACTGGAGGCGATGACCCATCTTTCTCCCATGGAGTAAATTCCCCATGGAGGCGGATTTGAACTGTGGACTTTTGCATTGACAGTGCAATTCTTTACCAGTAAAACACTAGAATTTGTAATACAACGGATGTTGCTGTTGTATACCAGTGAGTTGGACCTGACCCTCCAGCTGATTTTCAGAAACAGTAAACTGCCTGGGAGGAGACTGTCCATTCTCCTCTCCCACAGAGCAGCTGATGGATTTTAATCATGTGCCTTTGGTATTGCAGCATAATTTCTTACCACTAGGCTACATAGGAAAGCTATTTCCAAAAGTTCTAACACCACAACCCATGAACATATAAATACCTTGTGTGTGTGTATGCATATATATGATGCATATCTATGTACAATTTTTCATCTTTTTGTACACATTCAATTTGTGAATATTTTCACTGACTGCATTACTTTTCTGACCATAATTATTTACATGATTTTAAGAATATTACTGAAGTTTTATCTATCATAGATAAGAGGAAGAGAGGATGTTTAAAAAATTGTCTTTTCTGGTCTAAAAAACATGAAGTCTACCATTGATACACACAAGAAATAGCTATCTTAATTTTCTTTAATATGCAAAACACTATTTTCCTTGCTGACAAAAGTGGAAAAGTTATGAGGGAAAATGAGTTCTTAGCTTAATTCCCAGCTTTACCATTTAGCATGTAATCTTGGCAAAGACATTTAATCTGTTCATCCTTTATTTGTTCATAATTAAAATTAGTATAGTGTCACTTACTAAACAAGGGTGTCACAGAACGTAACTAATGAAAGCTGTCAGAGTAGACTGAAGTCCTTACAGAGATTTCAGAAAAACAAGAGAGTAATCTTTATTTGCATCTATCTCAGCCTGCTGTTTCTATACTAAGCTTATTTTGATGAATTTTTAAGTGTATTCAAAATGTAGTAGGGAATTGTATGTATGATATATGGCTAGTACCAACTCCCCAACTTGCTGGATGAGATGTTCTCTTATTCAGCCCTGTTCCTCAGAAGTGAGGCACACGGGGAGGGGGGTGGTTAAAGATCACAGAGATAAGGAGAAGACAGGCCCAAGCATTAACCATCAAAGTAGAAAAATACAGAGCTGATGTTAGGGGCAGGACCATGGACATTCAGTGACCACACATAAAATGCTAACAAATACTACCCCATCCTCACAATATCTGCCATTCTTAAATTCATCTTTGCAGCCACTGTGACCTCCTTGAAGGTCTTCCTTTTTTCACCTGACCTGTACTTTAGCAAGTCTGATATTTTCTGCAGACACTGCTTCCACCTCGTGAAATCTTACTATCCTTGCTTCTAAGGAGCACTCTAGCTGCACTACATCCAAGACAGATTACTTTGCTATTTGGCAGTTTGTGGTATATTCAATATTCTTTGACAACATCATGGTTTACATCACCAATTCTTCATTCTTCTATACTCACTGTCTCAGATATTAAATTCAAAAATTCATGTCAAATATGCAAATGGGATGATTGAAAACAGCATAGGTTGAGTCAGGAACACCTTATTTCTCAAAGAGACATCTTTGTTAGCTCTTTTAAGAATTACTTCACAGCAGATTTACCAAGTGCAATCTGTATTTTGATTTCTTGCATACTGCTTCCATGGGAATTGATTGTAGATCCAAATAAAAGGAAATTTTCAAAAATTTAAACCTTTTCTATTTTTATCATGATGCTTATTGGTCAATTTGTGAGGATTTTTACTTTATATTGAGGAAGTAATCTATACTAAAGGCTGTAGCTTTTAACCTTCACCAGTAAGTGCGGCAAGTGATTGACTTCTGTGTCAAGGCTGTGTGACCTGTAGGGTCTTCTAATCCAGATGATGTGTTCTTCCTATGGTGTCAACAAGGGAAAGCTTCAACTGTGGTATTATACTACTACTGATTTATGGGGAAGAGGATTTTAGCATATATAGAAGCAATTAAAGTAAAATAATATGGGTTACCCATAGAGTTTAAGGATTATTAATATTGTTGTTGTTAGGTGCTGTCATGTATGACTCATAGAGACCTTATTAATGGCTAACCTGAAACTTGCCCTATCCTGTGCCATCTTCTCCGTCTCTGAGACATTAGAATCCATTGTTGAAGTCACAATGTCAATCCATCTTGTTGGAGATCTTCTTCACTGACGGTCAGTCTTTCCAACCATGATGTCCCTTTCCAAGGAATAGTATTTCCTAGCCACATGTCAAAAGTATGAAAGATGAAGCTTCATCATCCTTGTCTCCAAGGAGCATTCCTGCAGCACACTTTCCAGAACATACTGCTCATTCTTTTGGAAGACTATGGGATATCCAGTACTCTCATACAGCACCACAACTGAAAGACATAAATTCTTCTTCTGTTACCCTTGCTCACTGTCCAGTTCTCTGATGTGTAGCAGGGGATTGAGAAGACCCTGGCTTGAATCAAGTGCACCTTAGTCCTTAAACTGACATCATTGATCTTCAGTATTTTAGAGAGGTCCCTGACAGCCAACTTGTCCAGTGCAATACATTTCCTGACTGCTTATACCACCGGTGCTGACTGTTGATCCACGCAAGATTAAATAACTAACAAAACAACTTCAATCTATTAATCATCCACCATAATGTTGACTGCTGGTCCCATGGTGGGGATCTTTGTCTTCCTGATGTTGAGATGTAATTCATTCTGAAGACTGTAATCCCAGTTCTGTAGCAAGCACTTCATATCCTCCTCACTGCCAACAAGCAAAGTTGTGTCATCTGCATAATGCAGCTTGTTAATGAGTTCTCCTCCAATCCTGATGTCACACTCCTCTTCATAGAGTCTAGCTTCATGAATTATTGCTCAGCAGACAGACTGAATAGGTATAGAGAAAGGATACAACCCTGATGCATGCCCTTCCTCATCTTAAACCATGCAGGGTTCCCTTGCAGCATTTGGACAACAGCCTCTTGGTCTAGGTATAGTTTCCAGGAGAGCACAATTAAGTGTTCTGGGATTCCAGTTATTCTCATTGTGG
Source organism: Elephantulus edwardii (assembly GCF_000299155.1). NCBI lineage: Eukaryota > Metazoa > Chordata > Mammalia > Macroscelidea > Macroscelididae > Elephantulus > Elephantulus edwardii. The sequence continues at coordinate 1,506,548 of NW_006399950.1, forward strand.
GCCATAATTTGATAAACCTTTGAAAACTCTAGGAACAGATTATGAGTTAGCCCTCTGTGAAAAGAGCAGTTGCAACATGGGAAAGTGGCCTAGTCTGTCGTCTACCTGCTTCATAAAGGGGAACTGTTCCCATCCTATCCATAGCAGAGAGGAGATAGCTTCTTGGTTAGACACACCACCTCACATGCTTCTGAACCTCTTTCTACTGGTCCTTCAGGTCTGATATTGACTCACAGACTTTATTCACAGCCGTGGGGCTTATTTGGTAAATAAATTGGAGAGTAGGAGAGGCAGAGAATATTACCCAATGCAATCCAGCAATCCCAAAACAAATTAACAAGGCACAAATCCCAGTTAGTTAACATCCAGGTTCAGTTCAGCAGCACAAGTGCAAGACAACTCTGGTCTCCTCAATCATCCAGATAACATGGTCTCAGAACAGTTATTATCCAGCAAGCAAAACCTTTTAACTGTAGCTTTTATCTCAGAGCAGTTACAAATCAGCTTTTCTTCCTGTTACACCTTGCCACAGCCTCTTCACCACCATCATCACTGGAGTACCTCAGTGTAGAAAGCTCTTTCTCTTATATTGGTCCCACGGCTGTCGACGATTTGCAAGACTATGTGTCCGTAGTTGAAGTAGCTGGAGAACACACCCTCCCCACTCCCAAAAGGGGTTAACATAATGGCTAGAAAAGCCAAATTTTAGAGTTTCTGACATCATACTTTAAGTGTTTCCAAGCAGTGAAAACATAAACAGATATAAAAGGAAATTCCACCAAAAGGCATTTTCTATGACTCCATGAAATAATTTCCAGGATTGAGGTTCAGTGAGTCTGGGTTTTGAGGTACTGCTAATAAAACCCACAGGTGTTATCAGGCCTGCGAATTATTTTACTCCAAGAGACAGAGAGAGTGAAAATGAATCTCTTCTTCCTCTTGCACTTCCAACCCATTATAACACTTACTGATGAGGTCTCTCTGCTTGCAGTTAGCAATGAGCACGTTGCAGGCAGACGGTCTATTAAAGAGGTTGGAAAAATCACTTTTGTCACACTGCTTTATAATCCCTCTCTCCACTGGTGATTATGGGCAGTTTTACCATTTGAAAATGTTTTTTAAAGTGCTTTCAAGAAGAAAGATACTTAAAAAAATTAGTTTATTGTGTTTTTAGGTGAAGTTTTATGTAATAGTTTAGATTTGGGTTTTAAAATTCTAAACATTTTTCTTGGTGACATTCCTTACAGTCTTCATATTGTGTGAACTCATTCTTTCCTGGTTGATCCATTTGAGAGACAGATGGTTTTAGTTTTAATCAACAAATTATACAGAAAAGAGATAAAAGGAAATGGATTTAACTTGTGTCTATAATGATTTTTTAAATAATTTATTTGTGCCATACTAAGAAATTTTTTTATGTGTGACACATTGTAGTAAAATTTTTGAATAAATATTAAGGGAAAATAATCTCAAATTAACAAAATTACAATCAACCAGGACAGTAATAACTGGAGTCTTTTTAAGAAGGAGTTCTGGAGTTCTGGTGGCCTAGGGTGAGGCGCTACACTGCAGTCCTGAAGGCTTGCAGTTTGAATCCATGCAGTTTGTCTTCTGCAGATTAACTGCCCCTGAAAATCCGGGGGAGGGTCAGCTATGGGTTGGTTCTGGCTTGATGGTAATTAACAACAACAGGAAATAAGGAGCTGTGCTCCTCACCCAAAGGCAGGCAGCTGATTCCACCAGCTGCTTCAAGAAAGAATGATGGCCAATCTCCACTCATGTGACTTCTAGCCTCTGGAAACCCACTGAAGGGTCAGCTATGAGTCATTTCTGACTCAACAGCAATGAATGAATGAGAGAGTGAATTTCTCAATCTGAGACCACAGGTTTCATGGAAACAGATCATTTCTATCACGGTTTCCAGAAATCACTACAAATCCCTAAATGTCTTTCAACACTTGAGATGTAGGACAGTGTCTATAACGAGCATGTAGCAAGACGTTGAGATTCATTACATTTTCGTCCCTGAGGTGTTAGGTGCTATCCAGTCAACTATGATTCACAGAAAGCCTGTGAAGAACAGGTCTGAACCCTGTCCTGTCCTGTCCTCACCCTCTCTGATGTACTCAAGCCCCTTGTGACAACCGCTTTGCTAATACATCTCATTGAAGGTCCTCCTCTCTTTTTCTGACACTCAGGGACTGGCCCGTTCTGACAACAGGCCTGAAGTTTGTGGGATGAAGTTTCACAGTCTTTGTCTCCAAAACCCATGCTGATGGCACTTCTCCCAGCACAGGTGTGTTTCCTCTTTTGGCAGTCTAAAAGTTGTTCAGTACTCTTCTGCAACATCACAATCCAAAGGCATCAGTTCTTCTGTTTTATTCATTGTACGTCTCAACATCAGGAAAACAAAATCCTCATCCCTGAACCACAGACAATATCATGATAGATGGAGACAAGACTGAAATTCTGGGGTGTTTCCTTTTATTTGGATCCATACTCAACACTTATGGTAGCAATAGTTAAGAAATCAGACGATACTTTCCATTCAGAAAATGTATTGTTGATGATCTTTTTAAAGGATGCCAATTGAAAAGCTAACATGTACCTGACCCAAGTTGTGATCTTTCCAATTGCTTTCTAAGCATCTGAACTTCATCTATCATGATATGATGCTGCCCATTGGTCCAGCGGTGAGCATCTTTGTTTGCTTGATATTGAGCTTCAATCAGTATTAAAGGATGCAGATATTGTTTGACAATGTCCACACTCTGTCAGATCACCTTTCTTTTAGAACAGGAATAAATATGGATCTCTTCCAGTCAGGTGGCCAGGTGGTTATCCTCCAGATTTCTTAACTAATTATTTCTTAAATAATAAAGTAGAAAATAAAAGATATACTTTAAAAAAGCAACCAATTGCAGAGGGAGTTAATTGCAAGGGAGGACACTGCCCATCCTTCTCCCATAATTAAAGAATATCCACCTTAAAAAGAAAGAGTAAATTAAGCCACTCCAAAAAATAAAATAATAAAATAATAAAGGTAAAAATGGAACACAATAAAATAGAACATGAATTTTCACTACTGAAAAACCAAAGAGTAAATATTTGTTTTGGAAAATAGCTTATTTCATAGATTTTCCATTCATGTCTACACAAGTTTAAGATCTATCAGTATAGTAATCAAGGGACACACCAAACATATTAATAGAACAGAATAAATGCCCAAGACACAGACACACACCCAGATTCTCAGGATGACTGATTGCTCAACATAAAGAAACAAAAATCCTCACAAAAGGGCCAATCATTAATATCATGATAAACAATGAAAGAAATGTCAAGTTACCGATAATTTAATTTAACTTGGACCTAAAATGAACATTCACAGAAACAACAATCAAGACATCAAAAGACATATTTTTACTGGTCAAATTTGCTGCAAATAGAGTCATAAGATAAAGAACTTCCACAGCTTCACCACAGCTTTAAAGTGTTCAAAGAGGAAGCATGTCCCTCTGTGGAGTGAGGTACACCTGATCCGGACTGTTCTACTCCACATCACCTTCCGAGTGTGCTGAAACAGTACGATGAAAAGGAAAATTGAAAAAGTAATGTCTGTGAACTGTGGTGTTGGTGAAGAATGAGTGGCACCCACTTCCTAAACAACTGCCTCTGGAAACTCTGAACTTTGACAAATGACAATAGCTATAGAAAGGCCTTTTGTTCAGAGGGTCACTGAGTCATGCTTGACACAACAACAACAACATGATGGCAAAAGATGTAAACAAACCAGTCTTGGGCAAAGTGGAGCCAGAATGCTCCTAAGGATTAAGAAAGCTAAGACTTCACATATTTTAGGCATGTTGTCAGGAAGGGGATTCTCTGGTGGAAGATGCTATGCGTGGTGAAGTTCAAGGTCGGGAGAACAGAGGAAGAACCTCAGGGAGGTGGCCAGGCACAAGGGCTGCAGCAGTGAGTCCTGAGCATGGCACACCGACCTCCACAGTTCAAACTGTTGTGCAGAGGGTCACTGTGAGCTAGAATCAGTGCAGGGACACCTATCAGCCTCCAAAACACACTCAACGAACTTCTTATAAAGGTTCAAAAGTGAAACAACAGCAGGAAGATCTTTTTAGCAAAAGTCATTGGCAAAAATAGAACTTCCAAAGCTTAAAAAGAAATAAATAAATGATATGTCGGCTTAAATCTGACTTTATATTAAAATGTAATTCAAAATGGATCCCAGACTTACACATAATGCATAAACCTCTTAAAGCATTTAGAAAAGGAAACTAGAAAAGTCTGCACTACCTAAGACTAGGCAGAGAATTCTCAGACTTGCTAATAAAAGCACTACTCATAAAATGAAGAATAGATAAATTTACAATCTATGTCCTGGGGAAAAGATTAGAATCCAGAATTATAAAGCAGTGGTGAAAGTTTTTCAATCATTAGTAGCAAGAAAAGTGTGGAAAAAATTATATAAGTATGACACTATGTCATATTTGTCATAAGAAATTTTGCCAAAAATCTCAAGAGTTTGCAAGAGTATGGAGACACAAGAACTTCTATGCTCTTCTTCGGAGAAGAGGATCTGAAACACTTAGATGGGTGAGAGCACACTTTGTCATAGTCAGGACACGCCTGTCTCATGATGCGGTTATTTCACCTCTTCCATACTCAGGACGCTAGACACATGAGTAGAGCTCTTCATTCAGAATTGTTGACCATGTTTTTAAATGAAAATGGAGGAATAGAACATGACATAGTCGAATTATGTGGTATTTTATACATATTGTTGTTAGGTTCCATAGAATCACCTTTGACTCATAGCAAGCCTGTGATCAACAGAGCTGACTTTGCCCTATTCTGTGCAATCCTTCTCATCTCCGATATGCTTAATGCTATTGTTACAGTCAGTATGTTAATCCATCTTGAGGAGGCTGTGTCTATCTTTCTCTGATCACTATTTTCCCCAGCATAATGCCATTTTCCAAGGATTGACTTATCTTGGCAACAAACCAAAATAGGTGAGGCCAAGTTTCACTCTCTCACCCTCCCAGGAGCAACCTGGTTGTATTTCCTCCACAACAGACACCTGTTCTTTTGCCAGCCCATGGGAATACTCGGTACTCTTTCAGAAAACTACAATTCAAAGGTGTCAATTCTTCTTCAGCCTTCTTTATTCCTTGTCCAATTGTGACATGCATGGGAAGTAATTGAAAGGACTGTCACTTGGATTGGATGCCCTGTTGTCTCCTGAATGACTGTCTTTGTTCTTCAGTACTTTGCAGAAGACTTGGCACCAGATTTCTCCATGCACTAAGACTTTCGATTTCTTGACTGCTCTTACCATGCGTGTTCATTGTGGAAACAAGTGAAAGAAAATCATTAACAACTTCACTCTTTTCTCCATCTAGCAATGATGTTGCCTGTTGGTTCTGTGGTGAGCAATTTTGTTTTCTTAATGCTGAAATATAATCTTTATTGAAGGCTGTAGTTGTTATTTATGTATTTTAAAAAATTATTTTAAACAGTGGCTGACTCTGAGAAGAATGAAAATGCCAGAACACTTGATTATGCTTATGCGAAACCTATACTTGGACCAAGAGGCACTTGTCATAACAGAGCAAAGAGACACTGCATAGTTCAAAATTGGGAAGTACGTACGCCAGGAATGTGCCTGTCTCCATACCTATTCAAACTGTACGCAGAACAGATTATCTGGGAGGCTGGGCTCTATGACGAGTAATGTGATGAGAAAACTCATCAACAATCTGCATTATTAAGATGACACAACCCTGCTCACTAAAACTGAGGAGGACCTGAAGCACTTGCTGCAGAACATCAAGGACTGCAGCCTTCAATATGGATTGAAGTTCAACATCAAGAAAACAAAGATTCTCACCACTGGGCTGACTGGCAGCATCTTGATACATGGTGAAGAAACTGATACTGTTGAACAGCTTTAGTTTGCTTAGCTCCACAATCAACACTCTTGGTACCAGCAGCCAGGAAATTAAAAGGTGAATTGCATTGGGAAAGTCTGCAGTCAAAGACCTCTCCAAAGTACTGAAGAGCAACAGTGTCATTCTGTAGACTAAGGTGTGCCTAATCCAGGTCATAGACTTTGCAATTTCTTGCTATGCATCAGAGAGCTAGACAATGAGTAGAGATAATAGAAGGAGAATTAATCTGTTTGAGCTGTGGTGCTGGAGAAGAGTATTGAATATACCACGTACTGCTAGGAGAACAAACAGGTTCATCCTAGAGAGGCTGAACCCAGACTGTTCCTTGGGGGAAAGGATTCTGAAGCTGCTTCTGCCCTACACTGGACAGGTTGCAAGGAGGGATCAGTCCTTGGAGAGGGACGTCATGCTTGAGAGGGTGGAGGGACAATGCAGGAGAGGAAGACCCTCGATAAGAAGGATTGATTCAGTGACTGAGGTAATGGGAGTAGGTGTGTAAGAGACAATAAGATTGGCTCAGGATAGAGCACAGTTTAGGGCTGTTGTACATAGGATCGCTGAGTTGCAGGCAACTCAATGGCACATAACAACAATAACAATACTTCTTTTTTGCTATTCATAGGGTTGCCATGTGTCGCAGGCAACTTGATGGCACATAACAACCACAACAGTTACAAAAGGCTGTAGTTTTTTATCTTCTGGAGCAAGTGTTTAAAGTTGATATACATATATATATACAGAGAGAGAGAGAGAGAGAAATTAAAATGTATAAACTATAACTACATATATTTATATGGATATCATCAACGAAAGTAAATTGCAAAAGTGCACATATATGCAACATGTTCACATAAACTTTTAAAACAAACCAAGTATAAGTAGATGAGTGAGATAATAAATGTATATGTAAAATAATAAAAAAATTAATGGATGATGGATACATCAAGTTCAGCAAAGGGTTAGAGAGAATACAGAATAAACAGGTCTTCAGTTTATTGGTTCTTTGTCATAGTGACTCTATGTTGTCATTGCTGTTGTTCAGTACCACTGACTTAAGAATGACTCAGCCACTCTATGAACATGTCCTGTACCATCCTCACCTCCAATAGCCTTGAACCCACTGCTGCAATCATCCTGTCAAGTCATCTCAATGGGGGTCGCCTTCTCTTTCACTGTCCCTCCTTCCTTACAAGTATGATACCCTTTTCAAAGGAATAGTCTCTCCTGGCAACATGTCCAAAGTATAATGACAGATGAAGCTTCTCCATCCTTACCTCCAAGGAGCACTCAGGCAGCACCTTTTCAAAACATTCCTGTACATCCTTTGGCAGTCTGTGGGATACTCAGAACTCTTCCCCAATGCCACAACTAAAGAACAACAGTTCTTCTGTCATCTCTATTCACTGTCCAGCTCCCAGATGCATAGCAAGTAATAGAAAGATCATGGCCTGAACCTGGCACACCTTGTTCTTCAAACTGATGTCATCACTCTGCAGTATTCTGGAGATGTCCTTGACAGTAGATTTGCCCAGGGTGCTACATCTTCTTATCTCCTGACTGCTGGCACAAGGTATTAATTGTGGATTCATACAAGATGAAATAATTCACAGTTTCAATCCTTTCTCCATCTATCATGACGTTTCCCGCTGGCCTGGTGGTAAGAACTTTTATTTATTTTTTTAATGTTAAGATGCAATCCATATTGAAAGCTATAATCTTTGATCTTCTGCAACAAGCACTTCTGGTCCCCTATATCCAACATAACAAAGTACTCGGTGCCCAGTGCTGCAGCGTCCACATGATCGCTGCTATGTGGGACTCCTGTTGTAACCATTGTGTCATTATGTCTTCCTAGTTATTGCTGCCTCTCTGCTTTGTCAAGCATGATAAAGTCCTGTCCCTCCCGTGAACATCATCTACCCAAAGTACATGAGGCAAAGACACGCCATCCACGCTTCGAAGGAACATTCTGCTCTTCTTCCAAGGCAGATGTATTCATCCTGCTGACAGTCCACAGTATGTTTAATATTCCTTTCAATGCTATAATTCGGAACCATCAATTCGCTTTAGTCCTCAATTTATAATTTAGTCTTCAAGCTGACATCTTTGCTTTTCAATATTTTAAAGAGGTTTTTGACAGAAAGTCTGCTTTGTGCACTACTTCATTTGATTTCTTGATTGTACTTTCTATGGACATTGATTGTGGATCCAAGTACAAACTTCACCTCAATAATTTCTGTTTACAATGAGAAATGTTCTCTGTTTATTTGTCTAGTTGTAAGGATTTTATCTTCTTTTTTTTTATTTTATCTTCTTTACAGTGAGGTATAATATTCATTGTAGTAAGTGGTCTTTGATCTTAAACAGCAAATATTTCAAGTTCTCTGTACTTTCAGCTAGCATCTGCATATTGAAGCTTGTAAATGAGTCTCCCTCGAATTCTGATGTCTCGTTATTTACTACATAGTCTGTCATGTCCGATTATTTGCTCAGCATACACATTTAACAAATATGGTGCCAAGAACCATCCCTGATGCACACCTTTTCTAGGGTTAAACCATGTAACATCCCCTTGTTATGTAAGATGACGACCTCTATGTGTATGTACAGGTTATTCATGGAGACAATGACGTTTCCGGAGTTCTCATTCTTCATAATGGATACATAATTTATTGTGATACACACAATCCAAGCCTCCATACAGTCAATGAAGCAGAGCGAAACATTTTTCTGGCATTGCGTCCATCTAAGATCCATCATTGCTGGCAATGATATACCTCAATCCACGTCCTCTTATAATGCACCTTGACTTTTCGGCAGTTCTCTGTAGATGTACAACTGCAGTATTTTTCAGTTATCTTTACCAAATTTTACTTACATGTAATAGTAATGACATTATATGACAATCTACACACTCTGTTGAACCACCGTCCTTTAAATTATAATTTTAATGAAAGTTTATAAAAAGGATAGGTTTTCATTCATTCATTGATACACCTTTTCCTCCCTTCACCTCTCTCAATTCACTTTCTAATCTATGTCTTTTTCCAGATTGACGATTACCATATACAGAACATCCATTCTCTCTGCTCACATGGTCACTTTTTTTTTAATGAGAAGCAATGTGTCTCTCCTCTAGCTGCCTGGTCAGGTAGCTCCTTCTTAGCATAGGTGAGCAAGTGCTTCTAGCACTGCATCTCTTCGTTGGAAAATCTCACTGGTAGTCTGTCCATTTCTGGAATCTTGTTTTTCACCAACACTTTTAATCCAGCTTGGACTTGATACAATGGGGTTTTTGTTATTGTTTGTTTTGGTTTTGTGTTGTTGTTGTTGTTGTTGCTGTTTTCACTTGAGAGCACTGTGGTATTTTGTTGTTGTTATGAGAGGTTTTTCTCTTTTTAAATTTTTTATTGGTTTGCATAATCATTCATATACATTCTGTTTTGTACATGTATTTTGTTTTACACACATAATCCCACTGTCATAGTCACTGTGTCAATCAATTTCATCCAAAGTTGTTTTTTCTTGCATTGACCTTCTACCCTCCAACCATGATACCTTTTTCCAAGGATTAGTCCCCCCTAACCACAGGCCCAAAGTATGTAAGATGAAATTTCAAAATCTCTGCCTCGAAAAAGCAGCCTCATTTCCCCCTCTCCAGGACAGACTTCTTTGTTATACACCTCCTTTTGCATAAATACAACCATCTGGTTGACTAGTTGAATGTCAACCAGTCCTTTAATACAATCACTCTGGGTATTCATTTTACCTTCTTTCATTGCTTTCTGCATTGCTTAACAATTTGTACATGGAATCCTTAATATATCATAAAGCAAACTGAGACATTTTTTAAAAATTAGAATGGATATTATAAATTATTATTATCTATTTGTGCTGGCAGGTATATACATAGAAGTTTTATTATATAGTATTTTCTTCAACTTTCTATCTGCTGCTATATTTTATAACAAAACTTCAACAGATTAGTATGTGAGACAAAATAGTCAAATACAATTATGGTACATTCATGAGTAATAGTGTGAAGAGAACTTACTTCGTAAGTATGGAGATTTAAAGCAAATGTCTGCACAAATCTTATGGGGTGGATATAAGATGCCAACATTTCAACATGAGTTGAAAAGTCTTTTTAGACCAACAGATCTCAGAAATGGAAACCCATTGTAAGTGTTATGTGCTGTTGAATTGACTGTAACTGATCCACACTCTGTGAACAACAGATCCAGGTCACCACTTGCCCTATCCCGCCTCTCCTCACGATCTCCCACACGATCAAGGCCATGACTGCTGAGATTGTGTCAGCCCATCTCCTTGAAGGTCTCTCTCTGACCCTCCTTCTTTCTCATCGTGATGTCTTTTTCCAAGACCCGTCCCTCCTGACAACATGCCCAAAGCATGTGAGATGAAGTCTCACCCCTTTGCCTCTAAACAGCACTGAAGTCGCAATTCCTTCAAGACAGTCTAACTTTTCTTTTTTCTAATCCATCAATACCCTTATCCAAAACCACAATGCAAAGGTATCTATCTTCTATCATCCATTCTGTCTTTATCCGTTGTGCAACTTTCAGACACAGAGGAAACAACTGAAATACCATGGCCGGCACACAGTAGCCTCGAGCGCTGGAAGCAGCGTTTACAAGAATTGACCTTGCAGATTCAACAGTCTCCTTCATAAAATGAAGTTGAAGCATATTGAACAAAAGTAACAATTTTTCCTATTTAGAGTTCAGAAGCTACCCTCACCTCAAAGAGGTAGAACTCTGTTTGAACTGTCCTGAAACTCACTGGCTGCTGAAAAACATTGTTTCCCATGTAAACAGAGTTGATGCAGAAATAGAAATAGAAATTTGTCAACATATTAATTACCTGTTGTACTTTTAGCTTTGTTTTTTGTTTTGCTTTTTTAAAATTATCATCAATACATTAAAACATCTACAATACTAAAAGTTCCAAATAGTGCAATAAGATATGCCTTCCATTTGAAGCTCCCTGCACCCCCAATTCTGTTAGGTTCTACCTCACCCTAAGACTGCTGTGCCCACCAGAGGACAGGGTTTCTCTGCTGAAGCACGCCCAGTGGTGTGAGCCAGGAGCACTGGCTCAGGACTGTCCTCGAGGGTGTGAGGTGGCATCTCTGGCCTGGATCCACTCAACGCCCATAGCACCACACACATCACCCTCACTCGGCTTTGACAGAATCTCTCCCGATATCCCCCAGGGGGGTATGGTGGTGATGTCTACATCAGGATTACCATAAAAGGGTTGTGGCACCTCTCTGGATGTTTGAATTCGGAGCGCTCAGAGAGAGAAAGATGGCAATCTCTCCCACAATTTACAGTCACTTTCTCTCTCTCACACCCCTTTGTCCTTTCCACTAATGAGAGGCATTTGAGATCTTTCCAGAACAACAATTCTGTTACTTTTACATGCTTCATTCCTTGGCACAGAAGTTCCGCCTCACTTTCCCCTGTCCTTTTCCTCGGCACAGATGTGCCATGAACATGTGCATGGACCACCCGTCTGTCACAGGTGGTTACGGTGTCTCGCATAGACAGTTGGCTTAGAAAACCTGGCTCCCAGAATCACCCTCGCCGTGCCTAAAATGAAAAACCTTCCTTTTTCTGTGAGGATCATTTTCTTTGTATTCTTCCTTCTATTTTCTTTCCTTCTTCCAGACAGAATGATAATGATAATGTACAATACCAACATTTCCAAATGCCCTTAGTAACATCGCATTCACTCCCTAAATAACTCCCTGGCCCTTCCCCTCCCTTAGGACGGAACCACACTGTCTCTGTATCAATAGCCGGTGGGTTTCAGACATGCAGCAACCATCACAATCTACTTATTTTCCTTGGGCATTTTGAGGCTAAGCATTATTGCAGCTATCAATCACCCATTCACAGACTCATTTCCTCTGAAAGGATCTAAGAGCCTCTCAGGTGTCCTGCATTTGAGAAACATTGATCTGAGTTGGAAGCTGTGTGGGAGAGTAGAGAGAGTAGGGGTGAGGAGAAGCAGGTTCTGCCCCTGCTTTGTCCAGCCAAGCTTCCTTCTGCCCTAGACGTCCGTCTCCTCATTAGACAGGTAGGATTTGGAGAAGACGCTTTCGAGTCCTGCAGACATGAGGTCTCAAGTGTCTTGAGTCCTTTTGGGTGGGAAGACCCGTGCTGAGGGCAGGTTTCACTCAGCGGGCTCACGACCCTGTCTCATGCTGCTCTGGCAGGATCACAGATGAAGGACTTTAACAAACACAAATGTTTCCTCTTGCATGTGAGGAGATAGACACCCACGTGAATGATATCTAGTCTACTGGCCAATAATACTCATTAGCAAAATGCCCATTTTTTTTCATCATATTGTAGGTTATTTCTCTATATAAGTTAGATGCTTTTAAGATTTGTTTGGGATTTTTTAATGAACGAAAATGTAGTCCTGAATTTCAATTTAATTAACCAAATACATTGAGAAATCGCTTTATGAGTGCTGCAGACACAACTTGCATCTTGTTAGTTGTAAGACTAGTTTCTTTACTAACCAACAAAAGAATAATGCTGGTAAACGGTGACCTTTACTGCATTTCATCACGATGCAGGAAGTGCTATCAGAAGTGACTCAGGTCGCGTGCAGGCCCCTGTTCTAGCACTACTCCTCACCCTGGGTGTTCTCAGGGGAAGGTGTCCCCAGGGAATCCCTGAGGAGGAGGTCTGTGAACCTAAGCACTGAGCACAGCTGACCGGACAAAGATGCCTACAAGCCCTGCATGTGCAGGCCAGCGTGGGAGCAATGAGGAAATGTGGTGGACAGCATGGCTTGTTACGGATAGCAGTGGTCCCTTAAATCAATGAAACCTATCTCGTGGTAGTTTGAGTTGGAAATGCAGACCACCCGTTTACAGGGAGAGCAGAACAACAATGAAAAAAGAAAAACACAGGAAGAGAAAGAACGTATGTGAAGAAGAAAATTCAACACAACTGTAAAAAGGAGGAGAAAACAGAAGCCACAGAGAGAGAACAGTTCACAAGGGCTGGCAAGGGTCTGGGAGCTGGGGCCCAGGGTTGCTATGGCGTGAAGGCTGGGTGGCCGCAGGCCCCTTGCTGATTAGCAACCCACAAAGAGCTGATGTGCACAGGGGGTCTCGTGAAAGGTGCCCAGCTTCTAGCAGTGCAGACTCTGTTCCCAGAAGCACCCTCTCAGATGGATCTGGGAAAAGCTTGTGACTGCTGAACGAACAAGCTAAGAGGGAGAAAAGGCCTCCTACCTAACAAAGCTTACAGTAAGCCTCTGCTGTACCCTGGTCCTGTCCGATTCTGCCTGTGAACTAAAGAGAAGCGTCTAATTCACGACCACACAGCTCAGAACTGTTAGGATAGGAAGCAGGACGCAAGGAGCCTCAGAATCACAGCAATCACGAGAAGTCACACCTCACTCAGCACACAGAGGCCGTTTCTGGGCAGAGCTTCCCACATGACACAAAGTCGGGACAGACCCTCCAGTGGATCCTCAGAGCCTGTCAAGCACACGCGAGGTGACATCTTCCTCGGAGCTGGAGTAAAATAAAAGAGCTCGACTTCTCTTTCCACATTTGTGATCAGGAATATTCCAAAAAGGATCAAACAAATTGGTTACCTGCAAGAGACACACCTTAAAAAAGAAGGGAAAGACAGACTCAAAATCAAAGGCTGGAAAAAATATACCAAGCAAATGGCAACCTCAAAAAAGCAGGGGAGAAGTGGCAAGAACCTGCACTGCAACCCCAGAGTTGAGTGGTTCGAATCCACCAGATGCTCTGCTGGAGAAGGAGGGACAGTCTCCTCCTGTACCAGTCAGATCCAATTTGATGGTACACACACAAAAAAAATTTTAAAAAAAAAGCAGGGGTGGCAATACTAATCTCTAATAAAATAGATTTCAGAATGAAAACCACCATCAAAAATAAGGAAGAAAATTACATATTGATTAAAGACACAATAGATCAAGAAGACTTAACCTTGGTCAACATTTATGCACCAAATGATAAACCTGCAAAATACATAAAAAGCGCTTAACTGAATAGAATAGAGAAATAGACAGCACCACAACAGTGGTAGGAGATTTCAACACATCACTATCACCAAAAGATAGGTCAACTCAAAAGAAACTCAACAAAGATGCAGAAGATCTAAACTATACAACCAGCCAGCTCGAACTAGTGGATGTATTCAGAGTACTGCACCCAACTAAAACTCAATTCACTTTCTTCTCAAGTGCACATGGTACATTTCCCAGAAATGATTGTATATTAGGACACAAAGCAAGCCTCAACAAATTAAAAATCATTTAAATAATACACAGTATTATTTCAGACCACAATGCCATGAAACTAGAAAACAATATTTTCTAATTTTGTAAATAAACTAGTATAAAATTTAAAAAAGATTCTCACCACTGGGCCAATTGGTAAGACCATGATAGATGGTGAAGAGACTGAGATTGTTAACAGATTCAGTTTGCTTGGCTCCACAATGAACATTCTTAATACCATCAACCAGGAAATCAAAACACAAATTGCACTGGGAAAATTTACTGTCAGGGACCTCGCCAGAGTACTAAAGAGCAATGATGTCAGTCTGTAGGCGAAGGTGTACCCTTTCTGGCCAGATCGTGACAATACTTGCAATACATCAGAAAGCTGGGCAATGACTAGAGATGACAGAAGAACTGATGCCTTTGTGTTGTGGTACTCGAGAAGAGTATTGAATATGCCATGGACTGCTAGGAGAACTAGCAGGTTCATCCGAGAGAGGGTGAAACCAGGCTGCTCCTTAGAGGCAAGGATTCTGAAACTCTGTCTGACATACTTTAGGCATGTTACAAGGAAGGACCAGACCTTGCAGAGGGACATCATGCTTGGGAGGATGAAGAGACAGCACAGGAGAGGACGAGAGGAGTTGACTCAGTGACTGAGGTAATGGGGATATGTGTGTCTGAGACAATAAAGTTACCTCAGGATAGATCAGGGTTCAGAGCTGTTGTACGTTGGTTTACTATGAGTCGCAAGTGACTTGACAGCATATAACACCATCACCATGTGCTTCTGAGTTGGAATCAAGTCATAGCTGACTCTCCAGCAGGTTTTCAGAGGCAATAAATTGCACAAGAGGAGACTGCCCATCTTTCTCCTGCAAAACAGCTGGTGGAATCCAACCACCTGCCTTTGGATTAGCAGTGCAATTCCTTATCACTCGGCCACCAGAGCTCCAGATAACACATATATATATATGTGCCATCAAGTTGCCTGCAACTCACAGTGACACTATGGACCTACCTACATATTCCCACCACTACTCCAGTCACTAAGTCAATCCATCTCAAATGGGGTCTTCCTCTACTGCACTGTCCCTCTACCATTTCAAGCATGATGTCCTTCTCCAAGGCCTGGTCCTTCCTGGCCATATGCCCAAAGTTTGTGAGGCAGAGCTTCAAAATACTTGCCTCCATGAAGCAGCCCGGTTTCACCCTGTCCAGGCCACACACACAGAGCATTCACACGTACATGTGTACTCTAGTTCTCTCAGTCATGGTCTGGTGTCCAGACTTCTCTTAGCCGGTCCCCCACCCACTGCCCAGCACATGGCAGTCTCCCTACTGCTGGGACATGTCCTGAATCCTCTCATGATCGCAAGCAGGAGGTCTGTATCTCAAGAATGACACAGAAGACCTAGAACTGAAAAGACCTACTGCTGGCTATAAAAACAATCACCTACCACGAGCATAAATCAGCCAAAAAATTCTCGATAAAATGAAGCTTCATTAATGACACACAGACACGCATCGAGGCCCCCAGACTATCACTGGGTTGGTACATCGAGACAGGAATGCTGAGAGCAATGAGTCTGACTCCACGCCTCTCCAGTACCGGGTTGTTGTCTGCCAATGAACGCACGTATCCTTCCTCTTCATTTTCAATTCCCATAGTGGCAGCTCTGCCATCACTAGTCTCAGGAGATGAATCTGTCGCCTGCTTCTACCAGCAAGATGTCGCAGAGGATAAGCCTAAATGTTTCCATGATTCTCGTCCCATTACTCCTGCTTATCCCTACCGAGTCATTCCAGATACTGTCATTTCACTCACATCTGTTCTATTTCTTTCAAATACTCACAGGCTATCATTATTTTCCCTGTATTTGTCTCTAAGCTCCTTCAATCTTTCTTCATGAGTAAGCCCCTCGATATTTTGTTCCCTCTAAAGATACAGAAGAGAGCATGAGGGTGATTTTCATTTTTCTTCATTGTACAGAAAAAATATACAGTCCATTTATAAATGTTTCCTGGGAGATAAATCACCCAGATCCCAGGGAATCTAGAAGGTTCTAGCAATGCCTTACCAACTCTACCAACACTATTCTCCTACAGCCCATCCCCGTGGACCAGGGACATCCCCAGAGACCCGTGGTCTGTGCTAGTGGCAGTGCAGGTGTGTATTTCTGTGGAAAGCCACAAAGAAATGTATGAATTGCAGCACCAGTGAGAAGGGTGAGGTCAGTGGGCAGCAATAGTACACTTCTATCACTCAACTGTTTACTAAGCTTCACTGACCAACTCTTGTCCACAAACATCTCTCAGCACTGGGAAAGCGTGGTGATTCCTCCTATCATCAGGAGAGCTCTAAGACAGTATGAATGATGTCAAGTGGATACTTTTAATGCTCTCTGAGTTAAAAGAGATAATTAACTACTCAAGTTCTCAAATTAAATTAGGTCCTGGGAGTCAGCTGCTTGTTCATCAAGATGGTGCAGAATTCTCCTGTGACAACGAATTGGAGATGCTCCATCTGTAACTTATCCCTTCTTCTCTCACATATTTTTTTATATTGAGTAAAAACCAGGAGTCTGTTCCACGATTAGCTCACAACCACAGTATAAGAGAAGATTTTAGAACAAGTCACAATCTAAATCGTATTAATATGGTATTCTGAATAGAAACACAGCATTTTGAAAACATTATAACTACTCTAAGAAAATTATAGACAGTGTTTATCATCCTGCAGAATTCCTCAATGATCTCCAATTACCTTCTTCCATGAGCCTTTTGAAAACATTGTACTACTTAGATTTTTTTTTTTACTTTTTCAAATATATGTAGTAAATTGCATTGTTTTTTCTATTCTTTAAAAAAATTTTCTAATTTAAGTGAAAGTATACACATCATGCTGTTTTTTCATGTAACTATTCAGAGACATATTGTTTCAGGACATTGTCACTGATTAGCATAACTAGTTAGCTGCAATGTTTAATCAACCCCTTATTGCATGCTGTCTTTCCCATCATCCAACTTAATTTCCCTCCACCCCCACCCCAAGCCTGTTGACCCCCAGAATTGAAAGATTTAACATTTTTATAATAGTAATCATACATCATGATTGGGGTTTTGTTTTAATTGATAGTTTCTATCAAATATGTAAAGAAAAAATAATCCTACGAGAATATATCACCATACCATGAACTGCTTTATAAATGTTAAATCTTTCATCCTTGGAATATGTGCCATGTGACCGGTTCGACAGTTGGAAATCACTCACGTTCTCCACGCTGTTCCTGCTGGCTGCTCTTTGCCCTAGTGACCGCTGCACAAGGGGACAGGCCGCTGCCTGGTGCAACATCATCCCGGGATTCAGATCAGACCGTGTGACCCACCGCTTCCCAGGCTGGTTTTCAGAAGTGGATCACAGGTCCTTCCTGCTGGTCCATCTCAGTGGAAAGCTCTGCTGAGACCCAGTCCTATCACAGCAGCATGCAAGTCTTCAGTAACACGGTGATGCTGTGTGTGGCCCTTTTCCCGTGGAGAAGCTGGTGGCCTCAAACCGTGTGCCTTCAGGATTACAGTGCAGCTTCTTGCCACAAAGCCACCAGAGCTCTCTCACTATGGATTACTCCTCACAAAGAAAACAATCTTGCACAACTGTACCGGCGAACAGTGGTATTGTCTTGGTGGGTAGACAGAAAATGTTTGGCCTGCAAGTGTCTGTTGAGGAGTGGGACACCCAATCAGTCTATCTGGCTAGTGATCACGCCTCTGCCAGTCTAGTAGGTGGGAGTTGGCAGGGACCCTGCCAGATACAGACAACATGAAGTGATAGTGTCGGCCTGAAATCTCCACGACTAGTATCCTTAGTGAAAGGGGTGCTAATTCACGGCCCTGATCCTGTAATCCAGCAGAGTGCGCAGGTCAGCCAGGGCCCTGTCCACCATGGACCCTGTAATCCAGGAGAGGGTCGCAGATCAGCCAGGGCCCAGTTCACAGGGGACCCTGTAATCCAGGAGAGGGTCACAGGTTGGCCTTGTATGGGTGGACCCTGTAATCCAGCAGAGTGCAGGTTGGCCAGGGCCAAGTCCACAGAGGACCCTGTAATCCAGGAGAGGGTCGTGGGTTGGCCTTGGCCTAGTCTACGGGGGACCCTGTTATCCAGGAGTAGGCTGCAAGTCGGCCAGGGCCCAGTCCACGGTGGACCTTGTAATCCAGGAGGGGTCACGGGTTGCCCTTGGCCTAGTCTATGGGCGGCCCTATAATCCAGGAGAGGGTCGCAGGTCCGCTGGGTACTGGAACGAGAACATGTGTTTAGAGACCTGTGAGCTCCTGAAAACAACTGAAGGCACTGGGCTCTGGGGAGCCGCGGTTCCCAGGTGCGGCAAGGTGTTCACGTGCGCAGGCGGCGTGGGCGGAAGGCACGCATCTCCGCATCTCCAGAAGGGCACGTGGAGCCCGAGGGAACGGGGTGCACTCCTGTCCGCCTCTGTCAGGTGTGCGCCTGCGCAGACCGCGCCCCTCGTGCCAGCTCCAAACACCTGTCGGAACACCTGTGCGGCGCTCACCTGACTGCTCTCCACCTGCCATCTCGCGCCTAGCGTTCCTTCAGCGCTTACTTTCCTTCTGGCCAAGACAGGATGATCCTTGTTTTCTGATGTCTGCTGTCAAGGCCTGGACCACACTGTGCTCCTCACATCCCTCCTCGCCCCGCTTCCTCTTCTTCCTCCACCTGTTCTCTCACTTCTTAGTGTTGTAATGACACTCACTATTGTTGTGAATGTGCCATCCAGTCGCCTGTGACTACCCAACCCAGCAAAACAGAAAAAGAACAACAGAATAAATATAATGTAATTGATATAATGTAATATAATATAATGAATAGAATAGAATAGAATAGAATAACATTTAAGGCATAATTATTAGAAAGGAGAAAACTAACCTGCTGGTACTACAGACAATGTTATAATCCTCACGGAGAGCACAAAAGCATCTCCAGATAAAGTCACAACACAAGTGCTGGTATCCACATGAGCAAACGCCTGCATTCGTCAGTTCTTGGAGGACACAAAAAGCCATGAGAGGAGATCACAACTCCCATGAGAAAACCTGTCAGTGCTAAAGGTGGAAGGAGTTTTGCAGACTCCTTGTGCATTGCTGATGGGGGTGTAAATTGAATAATCACTCTGGAAAACAGATTAATACAAGTTTGTAAAACTGAGCATTCATATATTCAGCCAGCCAGCCAATATCTCCGAGGCACATGTATGTGTGCACATATACACACTGATTGTGCCCAGAAAGTCCCGAATGACAGGTCTGGGACAGAAACCCAGACACCCCTGCAACGGGAATGAGCAAATGCTGGTGTGTGTACGACAGTCAACAATATATTAAAAAAGAAACTATAGTTACATGCAACAATTTTGAGAAATGTTAGTATAACAATGAGATGTTTCATTTCAGAATATTAAAAATCCCAGTTCCTTTTTAATAAAGATATGTTAAATTCTTACACAAATGTCTTTTAGGACTACATATGGAATAAAATATCACGAGGAAAACAAATATTAAATGTAGAGATTACTTCACAAAAGAAGGACCAAGGAAAAGATTAAGAAATGCCATGAGAAATAGTACACAAACCAAGGATAAGGACTGAGAAAGCCTAGCAAGAAACTGGAAAGAACTGGCCCCAGAAAAGAGCTCCGCCTTCTGGCTTCAGCAACTGAGTGTGTGATCATGGCGTCAACAGAGATGGAAGAACAAGAACAGCTTTTGAGTTGAATATGAAAGCTCCAACAAACGGGGCAGACATTAGAGTGGTCAGGGCTCATCTACATGGACAGGACGTGGAACAGCAGCTGCTTCTGCACAAATATCTCTATCCATTTCTTTGCCTGGACACACGGACAGGCTGCATGTCCAACCAGCCTCACAGCTCAACAATTTGTGACAATCTAGCCAATGGCCTTAGAGGGAGTGCTGACTGGATTCCTGGGGAATGGTGGAGGACCCAGTGAGGGGACCCAGTGCTCAGCAGCATGTGGGGAGTAAGGTCCCTTGAATGTTCATGGGGTCAGGAGAGAAACTTCTTTATGTTTGAACCATTTAATATATTTATATATTATAGTAATTCAACTCTATTGTTACCTAATACACGAATTAGTCATGCTATTGTAAAAAAATAAATTATAAATATATCACAACAAAGCCTTCCTTGGGCTTACAACAAGTAGTAAGGAAACAGCATCCCCCAGAAAGACAGAGCGATGTCTCTTGAAAACAATCCTGCCCAACCAGAAGAGGGTAGCCACTGGGCAGTGCTACAATCAATGCCGCTGCTGCTTCCCGCCACTCACACAATCATGACAGACACGAGTCTGCAGCAGGAATTCAAGAACTCCATGGGCTGAAGGAAACTATTTCTTCTCTGTGTTGAAAGAATAGGGGGTCATTTAAAGAAGGATCATTAAGAATTCTAAGTTTAAAAAAAAATAGATCTCCATCTTTTTTGAAAAGCAGATGAAGTTTGTGATATTTTGCCCCAAGTCTTTGTTTAGATGGTCTTAAGTATCATTAATTAGAAAATCAGGGGTCGTGGAGGTAAGGCTGAGAAGAAATATGACAGATGTAGCTGGCAAGAACTCAGAAGGATTCAATGTGGATTGAAACTGAACATCAAGAAAACAAATATTCTCACCAGGGGGCCAATTCTCAGCATCGTGGTTGACAGAAAGGAGGTTGGTGATATACTTTCAGCTTGTTTGGCTCCACAATCAACAATCTTGGCAGTGGTGATTGCAGACTCTGCAGCAGTCTGGAAATCAAAAGATGAATTGTCTTAGGAAAATGTGCTGCCAGGGACCTCACTAGCTTGCTGAAGAGCAACGATGCCCATCTAAAGACTAAGGTGCCCCTGACCCAAGCCATGGTCTTTGCACTTACTAGCTGTGCATCACAGAGTTGGACAATGATTAAGGATAACAGAAGGAAAATCTGCCTATGAGCTGTGGTGCTGGAGAAGAACACAGGCTGTCAAGAGAACAAACAGGTATGCCATAGAGAGAGTGAAACCAGGCTGCTATATGGAGGCAAGGATTTTGAAGTTCCAGCTCACATACTTTGGGCACATGTCCTTAGAGAAGGACATCATGCTTAGAAGAGTGGAGGGACAGCGCAGGAGAAGACTGACTCTGGATGAGATGAATTGACATCGTAACTGGGTTAAGGGGGGCAGGGGTAGGTGTGTCAGAGACAGTGATATGGGTTCAGGATAGGGCAGGGCTCAGAGCTGTTGTAAGTATGGTGGCTATGATTTGATGGCACATAACAACCACCACCACCTCTAGAAGAAAATACATACAAAATCTACTAAGTTCTGTAGAGAAATGTCAGTGAAGCAAGTCATAACCACTGATGGGCCAACAGCTCGAGCCACCAGCTGGGTGCCCTGGCATGTGGCCGGAGGGAGTGACCCTCACAAGAGCAGAATGAGGCTCTGCTGAGGCCAGAGCAGGCGAGTCCCCTCCAGAGCCATCACAGCCCGGCCTCCAGGTCCCAGCACCGTCGCAGACCACTGGTGAACACTCTGTGGCCTGGTATTCAGGGAACTGTGCTGATGCCAAGTCAAATCGACCAGCAGTTTCTCCAGGGAAATCTGCTGTCTCAGAAGCCTGCCGGAGAGTCACTGTGAGTGGGAGGCCCATGAGGGCAGCGGGTCTGTGTTTGCTGAGTGTTCTGTGTCTTTTTTCCCTCCCTATTGTGCCATCTCTTCCCTGTTCATCACTGCTCCCTGGACATGTTTAGAGAACTGATTCTCGGTCTGTGGTGAGCTACACCTCAAGCTGCATTTGGCAACATCCAGGACATCTTAGACGGTAAGATTTTGCTGTAGCAAAGAGGCCAAGGACGCTAATAAACATTCTGCAATGTGTGAACAGCCCCTACAAAAATAATTGTGCAAACCCGTAAGTGTTCCCCCCACTGGCGATATTAGGTAGGAGGTATGCAACTACGTCCCCCAAGGCAGAACATGAGCAGACCTGGGCCATGCTGCTGACAGCAGGGGTTCTTCAGAGAACACGGAACTCTGCTGGCTACATATGTTGTTGTCGCTGTGCCCTTTAATTGGAACCATCTCCTGGCTGACACTCCACTGGGTTTTCAGAAGCTATAAATGACACAGGAGAAGACTTCCCATCTTTTCCTTGATCGGCTTTATGTACAAGTTCACAAATAGTGATTACACTACAAAATGGAACAAGCCTGGGCCTTTTGTCCACCACCTAAGGACCTGAGAGACTGATCTTAAATGGGCAGCTATGGAACTCAGCTTTCTGTCCGTCAGTCCTACATCCCTCAGTTACAGTGCAGAGGTGGTTCAGCGGCAGAACTCTCCCCTTCATGTGGGCCGCTCAGGTTAGATGTTGGTAAACAGACCTCGTAAGAGTCATAACCAGCTGTTAGAAAGCTTTGCGTTTTGCTGTGGTCCTTTTTGTAATCTACAAACCTTCCACTGGCATTTACGCTCATAATGTTGGAGTGCATCCAAGCTGTGGGACAGTAAATCTTCCAGGTCAAATAGCTTCTCATCTTCTTTGTAGAGAGTCTCCCCCACATAATGGTGCAGTGTGTAAGGATCACGGTGCTAATGGAAAGGTTGAGAGTTTGAATCCTGCAGCTCCATGCAGGAAAATGAACAGACTCTTCTCATAAAGATCTATGTGCTTTGAAAAAGTTTACAAAGTAGGTAACAAAGTCTGGCGATCTGAAGCAGTGTTCTGAAGGGCAACGGCATTGACCTTTGGTAGACTCACCACCAGCTGCTCACGATAGTCCACCTCCAAGAAGATGCATTTTAAAGTCTGTTCTGTACTTCAAAAAGGATAGATAATAAGAGAAGCTAATATATAATCAGAATCTACTGACATTAGACATTTTTCCTCTATTCATTTAAGTAAATATAACTTACACACTTGTGAGAAGAGCTGTATGCCTTTGACTCTAAGAAGGTCACAGCCTGTTAAGGAAACAAACCCTACAACAAGTTCACTCCCGTCAAGTGAGCTCGAGGAGTGCAGAGCCCCTCTAGGGAGTTTCCAAGGTCGTAAAATCTTCATAGAAGGAGACCACCCATCCCCCTCCCTCAGAGCTGCTGGATCCCAACTTCTTACCTGTCAGCTTACAACCTAACCCTTCACACACCATGTCTCCATGACTTCTGGTTGAGGAGCTTGCTGATGTTGTTTTGTACCACCGAGTCGGAACTGACCCATAGCGGACCCTCAAGCAGGTTTTCAGAGGCTGTTAACTGCCAGGGAGAAAAATGCCCATCTTTCTCCCATGATGCAGTTGGTGGATTCAAACCACAGTGTTTTGAGCTGCAGTGCAACTCCTTAGATGCTTAAAACTATAGCCAAAAATCCTATATGAAGATTTGAGAAAATATTTGACTGATCAATTCTTCACTTTATTTTGGGTTTTGTTTTGTTCTTTTTTAAAAAAATATAGAATGCCTTACTTTTTCTACTGCTTTGATGAACAACAATAATTACTAAAGTAACTATCAGAGGAAAGTTTCCAGATAAAATCACAGCTGTTTCCTCTCTTGGTCAACATCTGTTAGAGAAGAAAGTATATTTTGAAATGGGGAAAACCAAGAAAATAGAGAAGAGAAGAGAATTTTCCCTTTTCTTGGGAGGAACTATCACCAATAGAAGGCAATTTTCCCCAACACTCTTCTTTCTTACCAAAATTCAGACACACACACACACACACACACACACACACACACACACACGCCATGCTGAGAGGTCACTGAGGAGCTAATGATCCAAAGAGAGCATGAGAAGGTCCATCAGATGATGTGGACGGCCAGGGTGCTGAGAGGGCCGGGATGTCAGGACACATGGACAGTTGGTCAGTTTGGCCAAAAAGCAGAAAAACCAACAGATAGCAGCAGAAAACTACTGGAGTTACTTGGTGTTCCTTAGAGGACCTTGATGTCCCCCGGTGTTCCTTGGTGCTCCTTAGTGTCCCTCAGTGCTCCTTGCTATTCCTTGGTGTTCCTCAGTGCTCTTTGGTGGTCCTCGGTGTCTCCTGGTGTTCCTTGGTGCTCCTTGATTCTCCATGGTGGACTGTTGTTAACCTGACACAGAAAGGAAATGGGAACACGAGGAAATGAATTCTGAAGAAGAGGAAGGCTGAGGCAGAGGTCGCCTCACAGCTTAGCACTGTGAAAAGACCCCTTTCTCAGTCTCCTTAACATTTTTATTTAATTCAAGCCAATAATAATTGAAAAATTATATCTCCAGAGCTAGATTTTCCTTATCCTTAAGTGTTGTCAACATAACAATGGGTAACTTTAATCGTTAAACTAAGACCAAAGTTCAGACAAGGCGTCCCCTCTGGTGGGAGGCTGGGAGAAACCTTCTGTTTGCAGAGGGCATCCAGTATCTCTTCCAGGGGGCTGGGTGGATTCTCTGTAGAGGACACTCAGTCCTGCCTGGACTCTGATCTCAGCTGCAGCTTGGCTATCACTATGCTGAGCTATCCACACTGGACCCTGGTGGACCTTCATGGACCTTGGTGTTCCCTGGTGGACCTCAATGGGTCTTCGTGTTCCTTGATATTCCTCAATGTTCTTTGGTGGGTCTCAGTGTTCCTTGGTGCTTCTTGGTGTTTCCTGTTGGACCTTGGTGTTCCTTGATGGGAACGACTGAGGACAGCACAGATCGTTTACCAGACACATAACAAAAGATCTTCCTGAACAAAGCCCTTCACATTAGTATCAAGATAGTGCCCAAACACATCATTGCTAAGAGGAAGGTGGAGAAGACAGCTTGAGAAGCAGAAGTGTCTGTTAAAAATATAAAGACTTGTGCATCAGGAAGCCATCGGGATATAAAACCATGTCCATACTCAGGTAAGGGTGATTGATATGGGCTACACATGGCATGTACCCAAACCAAACAGGTGTCACTGAGCTGAGCCTGACCCAGCCAAGCAGGTATGTCAGGATGGCTCTGTATTGATGGCGTTTTCAAAGGAAGTCCAAGACCAGACTGCTCTGCTCAGGTGTCTGTGGATATGCATGTGCTCACCATCTCTGGGTGAACCCCTACGCATATAGCAAGCATCTGCACTGACCTGGTTCCATGACAACATAGGTCTTTCCTCCCCTGAGTCCTCGGGTAGGTACCAGCAGATCACAGCACTATGCTCACTTTGGCCAAATACAGCTTCAATAACCTTTTCAATATCATACTCCAGATAGCCACTACCAGTTTTTTATTTTCCCAGAAGAAACTTAATCTGCTTTTTTTATGGTGTGGGAGTTCTCTCCACTGATGCTTCTTGTTCTAACGTCCTGAGTGATCTCTAAGACAGCTAATGGACACGGCTTCAGTCCACTGAGTGTTGGCCACAGTAAAATGACTCAGGATCTTAACAAACTCTATAGCTCAGCTGCACCACATACCAATTAAATCTAGACTTTGGTAAGTGTTTATGCTTTTAGAGTTCCCTGAAAAACAACCAAAGCTCAAACCAAACCCCTTGTCATTGTATTGCTTCTAGCTCACGCACCTCCGGTGTCAAAGGGCCCAATTGTGTGGGTCATGTTTTCAGTGGTGTGGTCTCTCTGAAGCTGGTCACCAGGCCATTTTTTCTAGGTGACCCTGGACCTTGGAATGTTCGAACTTCGTCATCAGTAAGCAACTGCTTAAGCACAGTGCCCCTAAGAGACTAGAATATACATCCACTGCTTGGTATCGCTGTGCTAAAATAAGGAACTCATCCTTGGATCCCTGGCTACAGAGATGCCAGTTACACAGCAGGTTCCCCAAGAGGGGCATTTTGTAGATAACTGTCAATTATTCCCAGTCAGCGTAAGTGTCCAACAATTTCCAGGAGTAGAATACATCACAACAGCTTCCAGGTTCACATGCTAATAAAAACTCATAATTACTCCCTGTATTACAGTCACAATTTCATTGTTCTCAGGGTTTCTCATTTCACAATAAGCAGGCTAGAAGAGCAATGAGTTTTTAAAATCCGATAACAATGGGCGAAGGAGAGGAAGGCTGTCTTGTCTCTTCTCTGACTTACTTGAAATATTGACATTATTGGGAAAAACCACCAAAACAAAAACACCAAAGATAATAAAAATGCCTCCATTAGAAAGGAATTTATCACATCAAAATTAATGATTTTCAGCCAGTAACAATGCTGGTCTTTGGTTGTCAGGCTAACTCAATTTCACTGTAACTGAGCCACTCTATCATCTGAATCAGAGTAAAAGACAGAGATGAATTAAGGCGATTCAGAGACTGCATATACTATGTGCCCTGGGTAAGAATTAGTCTTTAGGGACATTTTTCTCTTTCCTTTTCTCCCTCTCTCTCAAATGTCCCTTTAATAATAATTTAAAAAAAATAAATTAAAGAATAATTTTTCTTAATTGCAATAATGAAGGTGCCGTCCAGTTATCCTGGTCAATAGCTTGGTGCTCATCATATTTGTTAAAGATGCTAAGAGGAGAGCAGCACTGCCTGTGCGAGGGAATCATTACAGAGGCTCGGCTGGCCCGTGGGGGGTCGTGCTGCCAGCCAACGTGGAAGCTTCCTCGGGTTCAAATCCACCAGGAGCTCTTTGGGAGAAGGACGGTCTCTTCCCAGTTGCTGTCCAGCTTCTGAAACCAGCAAGAGGATCAGCTGCAGTTGGTTCCATCACATTTGAGTGGGTTTGGGAGTGGTGCTACTACGCAAAGGTTTTGAGGGGTTTAGGCCCCTGGCAGTTTCTCAGGAGAAAAACCGGCTGTTTCCTCCCAATTGTGAATACAGCCTCGGAAACCCAGTGGAGAAGGGCTGTTGAATGGAATTGATTGATGTCAGTGAGCTGGGGGTGGGGGGTGTCAGTGCCTTTTCGTTGTGGTGTTGGAGAAAAGCACTGAGTGTGGACTTCCAAAAGAGCAAACATGTCTTGGAGAAAGTGTACTTCGTGGGACAAAGCTGGCGAAGCTTCAGCTCACATACTTTGGGCGTGTTCTTAGGATCCCTTGGGAAAAATACATCATACTGGGAAAGAGGGAGGGTGAGGGAAAGAGTGGAAGACCTTCAGGGAATTGGCGTGACACAATGACTGTAGCAACTGGCTCAGGTCTATCAGCAAGGATGAGCATGGGGCAGGGTAGGGCCAAGTTCAGGTGCCCGGCTCACCGTGCTGCTATGAGTCATGGCTAACACGACGGTGACCGTTAACAATGAGGAGGAGGGGGGTTACGCTTCTCCAGCCAATGGTTTGTGATCAGGTGCCAATCGATAGAGTAGCGGTTGAAGCTCCCCCAGTGGTTCTGCTGACACTGTGTTGAACTGCTTCTGCAGAGGTGGTGGTTGTTGATGATCGCCTTCGAGTCGAGCATGACTCATAGTGACTCTATGAACAAAAGGCTTGAAGCCTCTCTACAACTATATTGACATTTATCAGTGTTCATAGAGTTTCCAGAGGCGTGTTGTTTGGAAAGTGGAGGCCAGCGGTTACGGCCTAGCAACCCCCGGAAGCAGCTCTGTAGCATGTGGGGTCTCTGCAAGGAGCAGCTGAGGAGACAGCAGCTACTAACATTCTACCTAAGATGAAACTCTTTCATTTGTTTCCTCACGGAATCCATGGTGATGCCGGTAAGAACCCGAAGCAAGGCTCTGTTTAATTCTTTATGACCTTAGAAAACTTTCAGTCAATGTGGAAAAGCAAGTCTATGTTGCCTTTCTTTCTTTTAAGAGTAACAGCACTGAAAGCCTTGAGACATCTACAAAGAGAAGCAATATACAAATGATTATATTTGTTGTTGTTGTTATTGTTGTATACTATACAGTCAGAATCAACTGATAGTTGACTGTACAACAGGTTTTCAGAGGCAGATAATCATACAACAAAAGATTGCCCATCTTTGTCCCGAAAAGCAGTTGGTAGATTCAAACTGTGCAACTCCTTGCCACCAGTGGAAATATAAGGTGAGGAGGGGGCCTAGGGTGTTAATCATAGTATTGCACAATTTGATGGGTTGGTGGGGTGAAGGAAATGGGAAAGATCTTTTGGGGGAAAAGCAGGGTATTCTGACTTTGTAAATAAATCAGAATAAATTAAAACAAAAACAAAAAAAGTAACAGCAGAGCTAAAGTTCTTGAAGGCAGTTCCACAGGGAGTTAAGCCAGACAGTGAGTCAGCAGGCATCTGTGGAGAGCATGGCCTGCAGTGCTGGCTCCGACTTGAGGGATGTGAGGAGGAACAAGACACGGCCACCCCACTCACTAGAACAATACAGGGGTTTGTGATAAAGCTGAGAACAGTCCCTCCACCAGGCCCTGGGAGTCGACGCACCATGGCTGACTGCTAACAAGGTCTGGGTCACCACTCTCCCAATTGGTCAGTCCTCGCTGGGACACCAGACCATTCCTGCCCCTTTATCACAATCTCACGCAGCCCCTTCACATCTCCACACCAGGCTGTATCGTGAGCAGTCTAGCTTCTCTCTGTAACTTCAATAAACCTGGAGCCCTCCTCTAAGTCATTGCCTGCGCACAATTGCATTTGGGAAACTCTCTGCAGTATAAGAGCCAAAATAATTTGAAAGAAATCCCATTCTTTATTTGTGTCTTTTCAAGAACATCAAAGGGGCCCTCTTCATAACTCACAGGGATACTTCTCTAAATCTCTCCTCTCTGCCCCAACTCCCCTGTTGACCTCTCGCTGCTGGTGCAGAGAAAATGAAGTGCCCTGGCTAGTTCTTCCTTTCTCTTGCCTCCCTCTCCCTCAGCCATTTTCTCCTCCTTTTTTCCACTGCTGTCTCCATTTTCTATTTTCATGTCTCTTTCAGGCTTCCAGTTGGGGAAATTCTCCTTTCTCACTTTCTCTCCAGTCTTGTCTCTACCTGCCTAGTTCCTAATTCTGCTTAATAAAGATCCAGGAGCTGGACAGGCAAATACGGAGGCAGACAAAAAGGAGAAGCCACAGCACGTCACATGTCTGCGGTCTCTATCTGAAAGCTCAGGCCAGCACTTCTTAAGCTGGTCTCCTGAGCATTTAGCTCAGAGCTCCCTGGAGGACGAGGGGAAGGCTCAGAAGGTCACCTCAACGTTTCTAGGGGAAGAGATAAGGAATTTGCATATCCAAGATTGTATTGTAAAACACGACATAGACTCATTCTTGGGTAGGTACTGAGGGATAAGAAGGAATGGAGAACAGAGTCAAAATGAGCAATAAATGAATAAGCTGGAAAAGGAATTATTAACCTCTTGGGACAGGTTTATTGACCTCTTGGGACTATTTCATAGTCGTAGGAATAGAAATGGTTAAGTGCTTGAGTTTCTTGAGAATCCTGCAAAAAAGGCCCTGCTTTTGAGTCAAGTGAGGAAGAGGGGGTAAAATTTAGAAAAGTGAAAGGTACAAGGGTTGGTGTCAAAGGGGACGTGAATGCGTTTAGCGCAGCCAAGAGGAGTAGGTATATGAGCAGATCACGCATGCAATGGAAACAGAGGCCACGAGAGGAAGAGAGACGAGACTCTCGGGATTCTGATGGATTCGGAACAACAGCTCAAGGGAGCAGAAACTGAGGCTGGTGGGACCTGACAGTGCTCTGCTCTGTTGTCCACAGGGTTGCTGCGAACTGAGAACTTAAGAGCTGCTCACGGTAACTAATAGGCAAGGTTTGTCCTGCTGAAGTAGGTGTCTAACCACAATGACAGTGGTGTGGTGTGCCATCAACTTGGAACTGACCCATAGGTGACCCTCCAGAAGGTTCAGAGGCAGTTATTCACTCAGGGGGAGAGGGCCCATTTTTCTCCATCAGAGCAGCTGGTGGATTTGAACCACACACCTTCGGGTTGGCATTGTAATTCCTTACCACCAAGCCAGTAGAGTCTGAAACCACCAAAGATCCCTCTAACCCCATGAAGTTCTTGGAAAAATTCCAGTGGGGCCTGGTCTTCACCGAATCAAATTAAAAAAAAAAAAGTTAGGGCAAGGCAAATAAGTATTCTGGAAGATCCACATGGCAGAGCAGAACCACCACACATAGCACTCAGCAAGGGGCTCCACAGGAGAAAAGCAAAGTGACCTCGTCCTGTGAAGACTATAGCAGAGGAAACCCCACAGAGCAGTGCTGCTCTCATGTCGCACTGGTGCATGGACGTAATGACCACAACAGCCATCTTTACAGAATGAGCCCAGCACATCTTTCTCAAGACCTGCTGCATAGACTGGACCACCAATCTTCTGGTCAGTACCCCCAGGTGCCACCAGATGCCTTGGGGATCCTTCTGATCAGATTGTTTTGTAAACTCTCCAGACTTTGCCATTACTAGCACTTCATCTGGCTTCTCTCTTTATTGGCTTCCTCAGCTTCTAAAATGGCATAATAATGGACTGTCTTCACAAGGATGTTGTAAGATTTTGTTAGATGGCCTGTATAATACACTTAAAGTGCCTTCATAATTGCCAGCTATGATTATTATCACCACATCAATAAACGTTTGTCTAGCATACCCTATGATTTTTACATTAAATCCTGGTGATGAAGGTTTCAAAGTCTAAACTCAGAAGTTGCAAACATATCTCTCATGGAAATGTAAATACTTATAAAAGATTTATTAATTAATGAATGATTAAGTACGATGGAAAAACTGGTTCCAGGGGCACTTGAAAAATTGAGCACGTGTTTATAAGTATTAGAAAAAATAGACACTGGAATCCAATTTAGAACAAAACTGGCCATGAAGCAAAAAAACCTGTAATGTTTGGTCCTATCTTTTCTATCATACTGCGATCTACAAATGAACGTGGAAACTCAGCTTCTGAATTGAATCACCTGTACCTGGTGGTGCAAGCATCGGCTCCTGGTAGTGACTGAAAGGTTGGAGGTTTGAACCCATCCAGTAGCACTGTGGAAGGAAGTTTGCTTTCACAGAAATGACAGTCAAGAAATCTCTGTGCTGCACAATTCTACCCCGAGGCAATGCACAGGTTCACCACTGGTCAGAAAGAGCTAAGTGGCGATGAGCCTTCTTTTAGGATAAATCAATTAGTAAATAGCAAATACAAGAATAGCCTCATTTTCTTAAAGAATTAAATCATTCTCTTGTGAGACTACAAGGAGAAGAGATCAATTAAGCGGTGAAAGGAAAGCCTCTTTAAAAAATGGTGTTGGCAAAATTGGAAAACTATCTGTGAAAACTCAAGACCCACACCTCACACCATACACAAAAACCAAATCAAAATAATTCAAGGACCTAGGAGTATAACTAAGGACTATAAACGTCATCAGAGAAAAATCTTGGAAAAACCCCAGAAGTCCTAATCCACAATATGAATAGTCTTCTAAGCTCCTGAAAAACCTACAACCAGGAAAGAATAAAATAGGATGAATGGGACCTTCTAAGACTCAAATCCCTATGCACATCAAGACACTTCTCCAACAGGGTAAAAGGAAATCCACAGACTGGGGCGGGGGAACAACTGGGAATGACATATCTGATAAAGGATTCATATCTAAAATTTATAGAACACTTGAGCACCTTAACAAGAAAAAAGTGAACAACCCAATCACAAAATGGGCACAGGATATAAATAGACATTTCACCAAAGAAGATATTCAGATGACAAACACTTGAAGAAATGTTCAAAATCCCTAGCTCTCAGAAAGAAGCAAATCAAAACAACTATGCAACAGTAGCAAAGTTCAGCAGAGCAGCAAACAACAAAAGCTGGTGAGGTTGTGGAAAGATTGAAACCCTTACTCACTGCTGTTGGGAGTGTAAAATGGTGCAAGCACTATGGAAGGCAGTATGGTGCTTTGGAAATAGAAATGCCATTTGACCCATCAATTCCACTATGAGTAATATACCCTAAAGAAACCAGACCTGCCACCCAAACAAACAAACAAATCTATGCACACCCATGAATATTGCTGCGTTGTTCACAATAGCAAAGAGATGGAAGCAGCCCAAGCACTCATCAAAAAATGAAGGGATAGGGGAAAAAAACCAAAAAACAAAACCACCGGTATATTCACACAATGGAATGCTACACAGCACTGAAAAAAAAAAGGAATTCATGAAATATTACATGACATGAGTGACCCTGGAGGACAATACGCTAAGTGAAATATCTCAGTCACAAAGGACAAATGCTGCATAGAACCACTGCTGGGAAACAGGGCTTACATGGGCATTGGGGGGAAATGAAGAAAAGAAGGGATCAATAATGAACATTAAATTGGAAAAGAAGAAGAAAAAAACTGTTTAAAAAGAATATATGATTTGGCATTACTTGTAGGACAACAGTCCAGAATAAGAGGTAAAGTGGACTGGGGATTGCGTAGGGAAGGAAATTATGCAACAATAAATGATTTTTTTTTTTAAGTGAACTGGGTGGGTAGGGAGGAAAATATGCAACAATGAATGAAATGAAAATCCAAATTTTCTGTAAACTTTCATTAAGATCACAATTAAAAATTTAATAAGATTGAAGTTATTGAAGTTGCCAATGACTTTTTCTTACGTGGATCTACAGTCAACAACAACAAAAAGCTATGTTCTCATTTATTTGAATGGAAATACTATATACATTTTTGCCTTAATTTCAAGTTTTGAATCCTATTTGTGAACAAATATAAACTGTAGTCAAAAGTGGCCATAAAAACTTGAAATGGAAATTTTTCTTTCATATGTGGAGCATTCATTATTTATTCAATATTTATTTAGCATTTGTTACCAAGGGGCCAGTCCTTGGGGAAAGGCATTATGCTGGGAAATGTGGAGGGTCAGAGAAAGAGAGAAAGGCCCTCCACAAGATGAGACAATGATTAGAACAGTGGGTTGGAGCGTGTCAGAGATTGTGTGGATGAGGAGGGGAGGGTAAGTTTCAGATATGTATTTCATAAGGGCCTATGAGTTTTAGTTGACTAGATGGCACCAAGCAGCAATAAAAACCTGAATTTCTGTAGTGGGGGTAGGGGGAGAAATCAAGGAAAGCTCTTAAAAAGTTTCACAGACGAGTAGCTATATTCTCTGTACCCATGTGGACTCACTTTCAGGATAAGGGCTCTATTTATCCACATATTTTTATATAGAGATACTGAAGTCTTATTTAAATATGTAGAAGTTGTAGTCTCATAGCTACCTCTTGAGTGATTTTCCCAAAGCTGTAAATCACACAGGAGATCGTTCATCTTTCTCTTGTGGAGCAGATGGTAGATCTGAACTATCCACCTTTGGGTTGCCAATGCAACTCTCTGCCAACTAGACCACAATATGGAGATTGTGACGTCTTAGTTACATGTGGAGAATGTGAAGTTGGGTTTCCTGGATTTGGACTCTTCTGGCTCTATGACCTTGGCAAGTTTTGGGGTGGTTTTTTGTTTGTTTTTAGTTGAAAATCTTTTTATTGTTAGGTACTGTGAAGTTAACTCGACCTCGGAGTGACCCCATGCACAGCAGAAAGGACACCTGCACCCCATGTGTCATAGTCACAGTCTCTGCTGTGCTTAGACCTGGTGTTGTGGTCACTTCTTCAACGATGCTCGGCTTTTGCAAACGTGATGCCAGTTTACTAGCCTGGATCCCCCTGGCGATCGATATGCCCGGAGTGTGTCGTACAGCCTCGCTTCTCCAGCTCTGGCTGATTTCTTCCAAGACACAGTTATCTTCCCTAAACAAACACTTTTTCTAAAGTCCGTTATGAGGCACAGCATCATTCAAGGGTATCAGACAAGCACCTCACTTCACAGGGTTTCAGTGGTAGATTTTTCTTAATTCATCACTAGGTCTTTCCTCTAAGAAGGTGCAAACCTTCGATTTATTTGTCTGTTTGTACCACCCAAGGCCTCATCAACTGGAAAAATGATGATACACTACAATATTTTCAAGGAGTTGGTATCTATAAAGTATGAATTTCATTTTAATATCAAGAAAATGAAAATTCTCACCACTGCAGTGATAGGCAACATCATAATAGATGGAAAAAGATTGAAACCGTCAACAACTTCATCTTACTCAGATCCACAATCAACACCCTTGGTTCAAGCAGTCAGAAGAAGACCAGACATATTGCATTGGGAAAGCCTATCATCAAGGACTTCTCCAAAATACTGCAGAGCAATGATGTCAGTTTGAGAACTAAGGTGCACCTGATTCAGGTGATGGCCTTTTCTATCACTTGCTATGCACCTGAGAGCTGAACAATGAATAAGGATGACAGAAGAACTGAGTTGTGGTATGGAGAAGAGTATTAAATATCTCATGATCTGCTAGAAGAACAAACAGCTATGTTTGTTAGAGAAAGTGCAGCCAGAGAGCAAACATGACAAAACTTCATCTCACATACTTTGGGCATGTTCCTAGGAGAGGAATGTTCTTTGGAGAGGAACAGCATGCTTGGAAAAGTGGAGGGACAGTGAAAGAGAGGAAGACCTTCACCCAGATGAATTGACTGCTATAATGGGCTTATTTATGTCAGTGAGGACAAGAATGGCACAAGATCGGACAGAGCTCAGATCTGCTGTTCATAGGTTCACTATGAGGCATACTCAGCTTGATGGCACCTATCAACAATAACTCAAATAGCTTGGCATACAGTAAAGGTATGGTACATGTTACCGCTGGTGGCTTAATCGTAAGGAATTATGCTGCCAAAACAATGGAACAGAGTTCAAATCTACCAGCTGCTCCTCAGAAGAAAGATGAGTAATCTCCTTCCACATGAATTACTGCCTCTGTGGGCTGGTTCTGACTCGACGGCACACACCACCACCACAACATATGCTAACTAGTATTCTTAGTGTTACCATGTAAAACATCCCACACTCCTCAGGTGGGTCTCAAAGACAAATGTTCTTGATCCTAAAATCACAGTGAGAGATCAACTCAATACCTGGGCGTGAAGCTACTCAATAAACACTTACTGAATACATTAATGTCAAGTTATTGGTAATGCCCATAAATGAACTGAACTTTTTCTCCATCTGACAACAATTATCTAATGTGCATAATGGGGAACTGTTAAATGTTCACCACGATCTTACTCTATGTCTGCAATGCTTAACTCAGGCTAGCTCAATACACTTGCTATTGTCCTCTCTGACCTAGCCTCCTGTGACTTGCAGA
The DNA here is from genome assembly GCF_000299155.1 of Elephantulus edwardii. Taxonomy (NCBI): domain Eukaryota; kingdom Metazoa; phylum Chordata; class Mammalia; order Macroscelidea; family Macroscelididae; genus Elephantulus; species Elephantulus edwardii. The sequence goes on from NW_006399950.1 coordinate 1,541,979, forward strand.
AAATTATTGAAAATTGAGTTCCAAACAAATTACTGAGCTGAGACTTAATTATAAGAAATAAAGATACCAAATAAAATTGTTCTCTCAACATTCAGTCTTCAGTCTATTGTTTGTTTATGGCTTTCTTATCCTTCCTATAATTATCAGCAGACACCAGACTCGCTCAAACAATCCATTTGGCTTTTAGACCAGCGCTTATGTGGCTGTAAATGGGAGTGTGCAGTACTATGAACTCATCACCAAGTCTGGGTTCGGGGTCTTTCCTTCTGTCTGAAGTTCCCAGCACCCTAGATTGTCAGCCACAACACTAAGACTGAGTGGTGCCAATGAAATGAGAAATTCTTTAGAGTTAGATGTGTTGTAACTTGAACTTCAGAAAAAAACCATTCACATCCTTGCCATTTGTGACTGCTCCCACAACATCCACACAAAACTGCCTGACCTACGTTTTCCCAATGGAACACTATTATGGAAATGACTTTCTATGCTATTAGGGGACCCCTGCACCAAGCAAGAATTATCCCTTTTCTCATTGCAACCAGGAAGCTGTCTAAAAGCCTTTATTATTGTACACAACACATTAATGTGTTATTGTTGCTTTCTTTGTTGATGTTCCCATAAACAATGAGATTCTAGACTATCCCCTCCCACATGTTCATTCTTAAAGCGGTGCCCAGCATCCGTTAGACATCCTGTCCTTATACCCACGCAATCCTACTTCCTCCAGCCTGTAACTCATGCTGTGACGTCCAGGAACAAGCACCTGGAGCCTTACACACACCTGCCATTGTGGCAGCGATGGGCTTGACCGTGATGGGGAACATGGCGATGGCACAGGCTCCGGCATTTGGGGTTGACTCAGTGACCCCAACAATAGGTTTTCTATCCAACACTTGTCTGTTGGGTTAATGTACTGTGGTAGCTCAAGTGTTGCTGGAAACGCCACTAATATTTTGCGTACCAGTAATGCCACCCAGGTAAATGGTGATCTGCTTTTGAAAACTAGCCAATTAAGAACCCATGTGGATATCATAGACCTGTCACAGGAAAGATGAATCTCTATATAGTGACGCCCTGCTTGGCACACTAGAGGGGGTGCCCAGGGAGCTGAAGCTGACACACGGGCCCAAGGATCCTGAAGACGTAGCAGGACCAAGTGACGTTTTCATGGGGTCACCAGGAGTCAGGGTTGAGTTTATGGCAATGAAGGACAGCAGCAACACGCTTTCTACGCCTGGAGTTCTCTTCCGACCCGGCACTACCTGCATGAAACTTCCCCAGGCCGTCAGCACTGCCTAGGCCCCTGCTCGGCTGGTGCAATGTCTCCTCCGTCTGAAGTCCTGAAGTGTTCATGGTGGAAGCCCTACTTGCTGGCCACCGTGGATTGCCTTGTACGATCTCAGAATCACCCCTCATGTCCTGATGTGCCCTCTCGGTTGGCTGTCCCACAATGCCCAGCTCTCCACCCAGAAGAAGAGTTCGTTCCCCCCAAATTGAGTTGCTTGCATCTCATAAACCAATCTCTTCCTGCAATTGCAATTTAGAGTGCTTTGTATAAAATAAAAATCTCAGGCAAAGGATGCCTCAAATATTTGATCATGGCAATAAAGCCAGTAATAACTTCTTTTCACTTTTAAAATCTTAAGAAACTCATCACCAATTCACAAACATTAACTTGCAGCTCAATTATAAAACAGAATCAGGAATTCCATTTTTCAAGGTCTCTTCTCCCCTCATTCCTCCCACGCAGGGCAATCTCATTACGAAGGGGTACTTAATGCAAATGCTGCACTCTCTCCCTTCCTTCACTTTTACTTTTGTTTTAAATTTAAGAGGATATTGTTTAGAGCCTATTCAAAAGACATAAAATCCCACTGCTATGCTTTATGGGAGAAAATTGACTGAACGGCCTCTCATCTCTTCTGAAATCTGTCTTCCCTCTGTTATAACTTATGTATGAATCAGCACGGCTCTTGTCTTCCTAGCCTGTTGTCTGTCCATCCTTCCTCTCCTCTCTCTGAAATTTCAAAGTTCATGCTTGTTTCAAAATTCTTCCATTCCTAGGAGCAAGCCTAACCCTATGAGAAATTGTTGGCCCAGGAGTCTCAAACGAATGAATTAGAAAAAAATGAATAAATTAGGAGTTCAAAACAAATGAATTAGAAAAAAGGAAAAATAACTCTTCTCTGCTTAGAACAATTGTTCCCTGGTAGTTTTCTGCTGGTTTTTTGTTTTGGATTGCGTGTTTGGTTTTTTGCTTTTGCCTTTTCAGGACCTCATGACTCAGGATGGAAACCATTACACATCTGAAACTCTAGGCAAGCAGGGCTGGACCATGAACAACAGTGCCCGAGAGCTCTCAGCCCCAAGACACACAGATGGCACACTCACTGTAGGGTGACGTCGGATCACTGACATTACCACCCACAGGCCCTCAACAGCAGAGGAAAAGACGAAACCACCAGCAGTTCCTTGTTTTCAAGTAAAGTCAGAGACGAACTTCATGGCAATTAAGTATTGACCTACATGCCTGGAAGGGCCTGGGTGGGAATGAATGCTTCCCTGCTGCTGGATATTATACAGTTTTTGCAGCTGTTGTTCCTTGCTATCCAGTCAGAAGTGACCCATAGCTGAGCCTTAGTGGGTTTTCAAAGGCAGTAAATCATAGGAAAGGTTATTACCTGCCCTTCTCCTGTTATAAACTTAGGACAGTGTAACAATTCTTCCCTCCTCAGAGCTCAAAGAGCAACTGTACCTCAAGATACCTCATTCAAACTCATCTCACCTCTTGAAAATTCTATGATCACCAGAACTAAAATACCTCAAGTGTAAAGCATTGAACTTTAACCTGGAAATTACTGTCTTTCTCAGGTAATAACTGGTGAAAGACTGGGAGAGGACAGGGAATATTCTGGGAAGGAGAGAAATGAAGAGACCTGGGCTTTATCTCCATGACTGTGGAATTAAAAAGGGGGTAAGAGAAAAAGAGGGCTGGGGTTGGCAAGAAAGTCAGAGAAGCAGCTGGACAGGAGAACAGAAAGCACGTCAGGGAGACGGACACAGCTAGCCTGGAGTCCACGGAGAAGGCCAGGGAGCTTCCAGCTTGCATGGCTGTCCACTGATCTTTCCGTGTCCCCTTATTCAGAACCAGCTTTGAGGGATGGAATGATTCCCGAGACTCCTTGCTGTGTCCTGATAATGGCGTTAGAATTCTTCTCCTGGCATCTGTCTTCCTGTGAGACTTGCAGAGCCCTGTTCATGAACGTCTAGTTACAGAATGACTGAGGATATATATTTCTTTTCTGTAGCACAGAGAAATCCTGGTAGTTTATAATTTTGATGTCTTGCTCTTGGAAGCTCTGCAGTGTGACATGACTTATTTAAAACACTTTAAAGGCTACCAGACAATGCAAAGACGTAAGACTCCTCTTTGAGGAGGATGACATTTCAAAGTGCTTCTTCTGAAGAGTTTAGATGGGATTTTTGTCTGTTTGCTTGCTTGTTTTCCCACCTTTGGGGAAGGAAAAATTGCTTAGGGGAAAAGAATTGTTCCCCAGATGGCCACCCTCGAGTTAGCCTTTGAGGGAGACTCTGCCTGATGGCCACGGTCTGATGTGTGTCATGTGGCCAATAAACAAAAGACTTCTAGCTGCAAGCCTGTTCTCTCCTGTTACCCCTGGACTGTAGTGTCATAGGGACTGACCACAGAAACAGTAACGGAGAAGCAGACAGACAGAGGGGCAGGAAAGGCGGAGAAGGAGGGAACCAGAAGGTAGAAAGAATAAAGAACTAAATGAAGGAGGAGAAGGACCCTGATAAGAGCATCAGGAGAGAGCAATTGCAGGACGACGGGCCTCAAGGTCTCACTCCTGCTGGCCAGGTTGGCTTGACCCACTCCAGAGTCCCAGCACTTGCTTTAAAGATCTTCACAACCACCCTCAACAAACAAGGGCCCCCACACGTTGTGTGTCATTTGCTTGAATCACGTTGCTTCCTTTAACTGAGTGGACAAGTCAGTTCATACGGGCCCGCCCACTGTCCTCAGGACGGACGTGGTGACAGTACCAGCTCAGTGAACAGCTGGGAAGATCCTGTGAAGTGTGTGAAATGCTTGCTCATGTGCCCGGCAAACGCTAAGCACCCAGTAGCAGGTGGGTTTCATGCTAATTGTTTCCTAGTCATTGTTGTGAGGATCTCTGGAGGGTGCTGCTATTAATGACAGTTCCTTGGGCAGATTACATCTCTATCGCAGCGGCATCATTTCAAAGCCAAAGGATTAGGTCGAAACATCATGGTCCTACGGCGAGTCTCCCTTGACTCCAGAACCGAGCTCAGATTGTCTGGATTCCCCAGAGATGAAGCACGTGCCTCTCCGGCTCCCAGGAGCACCGGCACACACTCTGCGCAGGTACATCAGTTCCAGATACCAATACTGCTTTTACTTATTGCAGCTATTTTCTGACTTCAGAAAGCGTAACTGCTGCACCTATATTTCTGGACTTACAATCGCCCATGTTATAGTTTTAGGATGTTGTTGTTGTGTACTGTTGAGTCAGAACTAACTCATAACTGACCCTCCAACAGGTTTTCAGAGGCTGTAAATTGGATAGAGAGAGATTGTCCCTATTTCTGCCATAAAGCAGCTGAAATGTCCAAATCACATGCCTTTCAGATGGTGGTAGTGCCACTTCTTAACAACAGATCACTGGGGAAAATGCCCCCCTCTGGGTTCTTTGAGTGAAGGACACTTGGTTCTGATATTGTAAACTGTGTTTCTAATTCAACTTTCTTTTCAGCAGAAGCCCAATCTGAACCACATGCTTTGAGGACATGTCTCTGGCCTAGCATACCTTGTCCTTACTCTGTCCTCTGTCACCTTCAAGTCAGAGTTACCCAAAGGGAGACGCAGATGCTCAAGCTTTTGCTTCCTTTTCCAAGATGTCCGCCTGCCTGCTGGCCTCCTGGCCATCTACCTGGACTCCTGGGGCTGCAGATTAGCTGTAAGAGGTCCTGGAAGTACAGAAGCATCTTTAAGACACTTGAAACATAATAAGAAAATTCTACCATTTGATCTGAGAAAAGATTGACCCAGCAGGCAATGAAAAAGGGGTGGTAAGAACATAGAAAGGCAACAGTCAGTAAGTTGACGGGCAAACACAAAAGTGAAAAATAAAATTATACAGGATATTATTATTTCAGCTTTGCCCTACCTTCATATGACAACTCTCAATACTGAATACTAATGTGAGACAATAGAAGTATCCAAGCAGCTCCAAATGTTCTCCTTTTCTTTGTGAAATAGTTGCAAAAGGAAAATTACTCTTGATTATATAGCTCTGTCAGAATCTCCTTTCTCTTTTTGAGGTTGATACATACACCACATTTGAAGTCTAGTGACATAAGCATCTTGGAACAGGCACAGGGAAATAAAGGCGGAGAGAAACACTCTCCTATGTTAACACACAACTGGGAGTCTCAACCCTCCAAAAACAGACTGAGAGCTGAGGCTGAGAGGCAGTGAGAAGAAACAATACATTACAGGTCTTACTGAAATCAAGTTATCATTCTGTGAAGAAACCAAATCCACATAATTACACATTTTTATATTGAAATGTAAAAAGCAAAACAAGTAAATGTACTTCTAAGTCAGGAATAGCCCCCTTCTCTCACCATAGTGCTTGCACTGGGACAACTGATAGATAAGACGACTTTTTTTATTATATAATCTGACAATTATGTTCAACACTTTAAGGCCCACCTACTGCATGGCGGTTCAAAGGGAGCAGAAACTCATTTAACTATTATTCTGACTTTAATTTCCTGGCCCTGGGAATTGAAGAGCTTAGTGCAGCCTGGAATGCTTCCTGTTATCCACTTAGCCTTCAGAGGCCTACATGCCAAGTTCGAGTCTTTTCTACATTGATGGATGATCATAGCAGACCCACTTCTTCTCTGTGACACTGTCATGATCATAAGTCAAGTCTACAGTCAATTGGGAAAGGTCAGGAGAGGGCAGATGCCCACCTGATAGCATCCAACACCACCATCCAGGGGAGCTCGTCACCATCTGGGGAGCATCATCAAGTTTAGGGCTCTGGATTAGGCCCCTTGAAATTCTGGGTAAATCAATCTAGAGTGGAATTGTGTGTTATCTAAAAGGCATTTCAGCTTGTTTGGAAATGTCTTTAAATCAAGACCAATGATTTGCAAATGGTGCATTTGTTATTCTGTTCTTGCCTAAGGACTGTAGGATGGGCTACCTAGTGATTCTTTCTATAAAAGTTTTATAATCTGATTCCATGTGAGAGTCATTTTAAGAAAAACGTTTGCGAGTTTTGGTTTGTCTGTTTTGTTCTTGCCTTTTAAACTACCATGCTGGTTTATCTATTCTTGAGATAGGGTCACTAAGCCTATGAGGGGCAAAGGGCCTTAATCACAAGCATTGCTTGGGCTCACAGGGGCTTGGACTGAGGTCCAGGCTGGTTCTGTCAGTGCACCATTAATATTTCTGTCTACACTATATTAGACAGTGTTGGAAAATTTACCAACCACAATGAGATCTTTAATAGGAAAGTAGAAAAAGGATTATTTTATCCAGATAATTTAACCAAATCACACAGCATAATCCTTTCCAAATAATGAATGTTCTTTTCCCATAATAGCTTTCTTTTTTGCTTAATGATCCAAATAACTATGTCTGTGCTCTATTTTACCTCTGAGGACTTAGACAATCTCCTATTCTCCCTGAATACCAGGATCAAAAGAAAAATTTTTATGTTTGTTTTTCAGACATTTACTCACCTCAGAAGATCTACAAAGCTAATTTGTAGTCCAATTTTACTTTTGTTGTTTTTTCTCTTTTTCACATAGACTGCTGCCAAAATTCACCCTCCAGAGGGAAACTGTGTGTGAGAATGGAGCTCCAGAGGCCAGGCTGCTGATGACAGCTACACAGTATAAGACTCTACATGTTACATGAATGAAATTTTGAAAATGGCAAGTGTTTTGTTACAGATTTATTATCATAACAAAAATAAATTTAAAAATAATCTTTCCTAACATTAGTTATTGATTAAAGTATGATAAAAATTTCCAATTTTAAATATTAAGGGAATAAAGTGAAAGAGTCGGTGAAGAGAAGGAAGGATGTGCCCACGGTGGACAGCACAGAGGCAGAGGTGGCAGCTTGGCCATGGCAATGGCGAGGGCAGCATGGGACCGGGCAGTGTTGTTTGTGCCACAGAGGGTTGCTAGGGGGTGGAAGGGACTTAAAAATATCTGACAGCAGTAATAAAAGGAATAAAAGAAAGTAAAACTAGCAGGTGTCCTCCAAAGCGAGAGAGCTTCCAGATGGACCCCTGGAACTCCTGGAGGACTGCGATTCCAGTGGCACTGGCAGGGAGCCCTAAACGTCCCATGGACAGACAAAAGAACAAACAGCTCTGTCTTGGAAAGCGTACAAAGTGCTCTTTTGTTAATAATTTCTTATTTTATTTTATTATTTTGTGTGTGTACCGTCAAATCTGATCTGACTGGCACAGGAGGAGATTGCTCCTCCTTCAGCAGAGCACCTGGTGGATTCAAACCGCACACCTCTGGGATTGCAGTGCAGCTTTTTGCCACTAGGCCACTCCTGTCAGAGTGCTCTTCAGAGGCAACACTGGTGAGGCTTTGCCTCACATCCTTCAGCCATGTTGCTAGGAAGGGTTATTCCTTGGAGAAGGACATGATGCTTGGAAGGGTAGAGGGTCAGTGGAAGAGAGATGGATTGACATAGTGACTGACAAAGTGGTCTCTAATGTCAGGAAGTGTGAGGATAACACAAGATAGGACAAGATTCAGATCTGTTGTTCTTAGGGTCACTGGGGGTCGTATTTGACTGAATGGCATCTAACAACAACTAACAACACCTCTCAAATTTTGAGTAATCTTTCTACTTTTTGTGCTTCAGTTTCATATCAGAGAATTAAAAATGTATTTTTATTGTTGTCACTGTTAGATGCTGTCAAGTCAATTTTCCCAAAGTGACCTGGCCTGGGAGAACATCACACAGGCCTGGGCCACGGTCATTGGAGACATGCAAGCAGGAGTAGATGTGAAATAACACCGGTTATAGACAATGATTGTAAAAGGAGTTCTTACAGGCTACCTTTTTAAGAGAAATCTAAGAAAGACTTGCTGTTTATATTCAAGTATCTTAGAAATTACAACTAGCTTACAAGTTACTTCATACTTGGTAACCGAAACTATACTGGAAGGAAGATTAATGCATTATTTGGATTGGTACTTTGAAAATAGTGGCATCACTCTTTTATAATAACAATTTCTATACAAATTCACAAGATGTGTTCCATGTTTGTCATGTGATGCTATAGCAAGCAGGCCTTTTATAGCAAGAAGCAACATACTCAGCTCCACCTGGATGGAGGCGGAAGGAGAACTGAAATGTTGTGGTTGGTTTGGTTCAGGCCTAGCTGGAACCTGGACTCCCTTCTGGTTCCGTTGTTGATGGTGGCTTCCACTGAGACAGCCAAACCGTCCGACCCCATGTACAAGAGAAGGCAGCCTTCCCAGCGCTCCCAGTCCTTACCATCCCCTCTGGGCTCTACTCACGGCACCAAGCTGTCTCTTTGAGGGTCCTTCATGAATTTGCTCATCATCCATGTTCCCAAGCCTGGTATCCTTTCCATCTGGACTGACATCTCCTTACAACATGTTCAGAATATGAGACAAGGTCTCATCATCTTTGCTTTGGAAGAGCACTCTGGCTTCACTTCTTTCAGGACAATTTGTTAGTTCTTGGGCAGTCCATGTTATACTCAATGTTCTTCACTGACACCACAAATAAAAGACATCAACTTTCCACTGGTTTTTCTTATTCGTTCTCCAATTTTCACATACATGTGAAGCAACTGACACTATCTCGGCTTGAACTGGTGCGCCTTGTCTCTAAACTAGCATCTTTGTTTTTTGACACTTTGAAAAGATAGCTTATCGATCCTTTTCCGGTTCACAAGCATGATGGTTGGGTGTTCACGCTTCTGTATGACATGTGCCACCCCTTAAACCCCTCTGACGTGAAAAAAAGAAATGATAGCTGACTGGTCCAGGAGTGAGTCTTCTCCACCGGGTCTCCCTCATCTTGATTGCTAGCTGTTCCAGGTAGTCGTTCCTACTAGTTCCATAGCCCCAAAGGATGGGGGTCCTCTGAATTGCGATCAGTAGGTTAGAACTTTCTGAATGACCAAGCTATTAGTAAATAGCAACCGCCTGGAGTATACAGAGTGCTGATATAAAGGGTAGTCAATCCAAAGGAAGGGGAAGCTTTGCTGCAAGCGTCAAGACAAGCGGATTGAGGGCAGATATTTTAAAAAAATATAGCTTGCTACTGAAATATTAAGGGGCAAAACAACAAAGTCTCTCAGTGATAAGTTTTAGTGAACAATGTTTCAGACACCTGAGATACAGAAGGCAAATATGATTATACCATAATCAGCAGCAGTGCAGTCAAGAAATCAAAAGATACTGGCAAAATCTGCTAGCAAGGACCTCCCCAAAGTCCCAGTGAGAAACAACACGAGCTTAAAGACTAAGATGAGCCCGTCTTGTCATTGTCTCTTCAAAGGAGACTGAAGAAGCGAAGCCTTGACCGGAGGGGTTGGTGAAGAGTGCGGAATACCCCACAGCCTTCCAGAAGAGCCATGTGTGTTAGAGGATGTGCAAACTCCTTAGAGGCAAAGACGTTGAAACTTCATCTCACATACCTGGGGTATGTTGCCAGGAAAGACCAATTCTGGGGAAAAAATTAGAGGGTGAACAAAACAAAGGCAGATGTTCAAGGAAAGGGAGTCACAGTGACGGCAACAGCAGGCTTGAGCATTTTGGAGAGGACAACACCAGGTAGGACAATGTTCCTGTCCGTTGTTCATAGGCTCACTGTTCAGTAACTCACTGGACCCTAACAACAACAGGTAAAGTGACTTCAGTCCTACAGCTCGTTACCATGGAGTCACCTCCAAGGCATGGCAACCTCATCTCCATGGGAACAGCTCTGGGCTCAGCAGGGCGTGGGGCATCTGCTGTGCTGGAGGTACGTGAGCAGATCTTCCCAGACAGTCTGTGGTCACCCAGCCCTCCAGTGTTTCTATCCGCTTCCATGTGCATCACCACTGGCACCACCTGGGAACTCCTCAATTCTTGACATTCCTCTACATGGGCCGAACATTCTCCTCCAGGCGATAAATCCAAGTCCCGATTTAAATATGTCATTGTTTATGAGCATCCTCGAGTCAGAACCAACCCATAGCTGCCCCTCCAGTGGACTTTCAGAGACTGTTAATCACAAGGGAGGAGAATGCCCATCCTTCTTCCACAGAGCAGCTGGTGGACTGGAACCATCTACCTTCAGGAAACTCTGGTGACCTAGTTTCTTACCACTAGGTCACCAGAGTTTCCTGATTCAAAATATACTTCTACCAAAAAGAGGGAGCACTGATGGCTTCATAGTAGAGAGTGGCACTGTCAACCCATAGGTATGAGGTTCAAATCCACCAGCTGGTCCAAGGGAGAACAAGAGGCAATCTCCTCCTGTGTGATTAATGTCATCATTCACAATGCAGACATGTCGATCCATATAAGCCACACAACAGCCTCAGGGATGCTGAGACCTGTGAGGAGGGGCTCACCCTCCACGGTTCACCTTACCTCCCGGGGAGGATTCTGACAGCTCTGGCTTAGGTACTTGTTACATCCAAATCCGGTACCAGTGCTTACGGATGGAAGGCACCACATTTCCACATTCTGAAGGTGGCCAGGCAGACAAGATGAGGGAGAAGGATCTGTAGATCTCACAACTCCTGAGCTGCTTTCTTTAATATATAGTGTTTTCTATGAATGATGGGAGGGTAAAGGGGTGAGAACAGGAAGCGAGAACACTCACTCAGAGTTACTGTGGTTTTAATTCTTCCACAAAATAGAAAGAAGCAATGTCCTTATGCCAGACTTCCCAGGACAGAATTTACTCTGGGAAGATCATTTTCCCTTTGATGAAGAGAGAAGGAAAATAAACATCCAATAAAAGCAAAGACAATTTCTTTTTTAAAAAAAGTTTTCCTAAAGTTTGATGTGATCTTTTATCATTTAAAAGGAATCCCTGGGTGATGCAAGAGTAACCACACTCACTGCTAATAGAGAGATGTGGTAGCTTAGTGATAAGGAATTGAGCTGCCAACCCAAAGGAATATGGTTCAAATTCACCGGCTGCTCTGCAAGGGAAGGGTGGGCCATCTTCTCCCAGGAGATTTACGGCCTCTGAAAACCTGCTGGAGGGTCAGCTATGGGTCAGTTCCACCTCGACGCAGCCAACAACAGGGTGCCTCACCCATCATCCTCCATGAGGACTACCGCTCTCGGGAACCCTGGGGAGCACATTCTATTCTCACAGACGGGGGTCACTAGGAGTTGTCATCAGCTCAAGAGTAGCAGATTGTACTTTGGGAGTATCCCCTGAGGCTGTAATAATGTGTATGCCATTTTCCATTTGTTCCTTTGTATTTAATACACTTTTTTCTGTTTCATTGCAGAGTTCTTAACTCACATTTTAAAACTTTTCCACCATACTGAAAATTGATGATGTGAATCTCAGGTCTTATGAAAAATATTTAAACTAATATCTTCCTTCCAGTGTATTTGTGTTTCTCGAGCCACGTTTTCCTCAGGAGTGGAGTATTGGCACCACTGAGCCCACCACCTAGAGGCTCGTCACTGCAATAACACACTGACTTCTGAGCGAGACCAGCAATTAATTGGCCCGCACAATCCCAAGTCCCCACAGTTTCAACCCAGGATGACACAGTAGAGAATCAGGGAACACTGGAAATCTTGCCATTGCCAGAACACCCTTCGAGGTGATCCAGCACTTGCAAAGGTTTCTTGATTTGAAGTTAAACTCAAGGCATAGTATACACTTCACTTTATTATCCTGAGCATCATAACTTCAAATGTCCCTTAAGGCCCCGCAAGGACTGTGAATTTATGAAGCAAGATGTCAGGGAGAAGACATAGGAACTGTGGCAACACGGTGTGGATGCGCCACATGGACCCCTTCTACAGCAGCTGAACATGAATAAACTCAAACGCATTGACTTCAAATCTAAACTAAATCGTAACTGACCCCCCCCCAAAAGTCTCCCAAGATTGTAATGCTGGTATTGTATGCTGTCACTGTCACATTAGAATCAACTCATAGCCGACCCTCAGTGGGCTTTCAGAAGCAGTCAATACATAAATATATATAAAATATATAACATGTGAATATTATATATCTGAACGTTTTCCACACATGTATATTACAAACTGTACAGGGGAAATAAGACAGAAAGGAGGGAGGAAAGTTGAGCGGAGGAGGGGAGGGAGGAGCTAAGGCAGGAAGTGAGGAAGGGAAGGAAAAAGACAAGCTATCCCTTTCACTGCTGGTCTCGCAAGCGTGGACACTTTTATGAAGTGAGGGGAATCATGGTGTGACGATGACTGCTAGGACTGGTCCTGATGGAAAGAAACAGTAACACAACCTCAGTCCAAGCATCCAGTACTTGCAGAGGAACGCCAGCCTCTGCATCCGTGTACAGACAAGAAAGGGAGCATCAGACCAGACGCAGAGCTACGACAGATGCAATTATACCTCATGATAAAGGAATTCACAGAAAATGGAAACAGTCTTAGAAATTACAGAGCTGTAATGCCTTCAGCAGTCAAGTAGTAAAAGGGGTGGGGGGACGGCTTTTATATCTTTAATTTACGTAACCTATTTTTTTCTCCACAAAGCACTGAGCGCACACAATGCTTTCTGAAGTAACAGCATGACGGCGGCCCCCTCCACTCATTTTCCAAGTGATTTCATTCCCTCAATAAAATCTGCTACCTAGAAGAATGAGAAGCCCTAGTGAGTGTGTGCATTTTCAGAGCCACCTCTGTGCCATGAGTGATGTGACAGCAGTCAGGGGGAAGCCCTGGATGAAGGGAAGACATTGAAGGGTGTCAAGAGGCAGGTTTCGGCACCAGTCAGCTCCTTTCTCACTCTTCTGGTCCACTCACGTGCGCTTGGTGGAAACCTGGCTAATCTGATACACCTGGCCACTCTAAACATTCCACATGGCCAGCGGCTATCAAGCATCCTAAATAGAATTGGGGGGGGGGCGGGGAGTAAGAGAGGCTTTGGAGGAATCTAATTAAGAGGACAAATTGATGTTGTTATGTGCCGTCAATTCACCTGCAACTCATAGTGACCCTATGTACAACAGCCCTAAACCCTGCTCTGTCCTGTGCCAATCTCACCATCTCTGACACACCTACCCCCATTAATTACCCCAGTCACTGAAGCAACCCATCTCATTGAAGGTCTTCCTCATTTGCACTGTCCCTCCACCCTCCCGAGCATGAAGTCCCTTCTCCAAGGATTGGTCCCTCCTTGTAACGTGTCCAAAGTATGTGAGACGAAGCTTCAGAATCCTTGCAGGAGCAGCCTAGTCTCACCCTCTCTAGGTCGAACCTGTTTTTTCCTCCTAACCATTCATGGTATATTCAATACTCTTCTCCAGTACCACAGATCAAAGGCATCAATTCTTTTATCATTCCTAGTCATTGTCCAGCTTTCTGATACGTAACAAGTAATTGCAAAAACCATGGCCTGGATCAGGTACATCTTAGTCTCCAGACAGACATCATTGCCTTTCAGTACTTTGGAGAGGTCTCTGACAGCAGACTTTCCCAGTGTAATTTGTCTTTTAATTTCCTGGTGTTGATTGTGGAACCAAGTAAACTAAAGCAGTTAATAATCTCAGTCTCATCACCATCTCTCATGCTGCTGCCAATGGGTCCAGTGGTAAGAATCTTTGTTTTCTTGACGATGAGCTTCAATCTTTATTGAAGGCTGCAGTCCTTGGCCCTCTGCAGCAAGTGCTTCAGGTCCTCCTCATTTTCAGCAAGCAGGGTTGTGTCATTTGCATTACTCAAGTTGTTGATGAATCTACCTCCAATCCTGATGCCACACTTCTCCTCATAGAGCCCAGCCTCCCGGATAATCTCTTCTACATAGATTGAAAAAATATGGAGATAGGACACATCCATGGCGTACACATTTCCCAATTTTGAACTATGCAGTGTTTTCTGGCTCCATTCTGATAAGAGCCTCCTGGTTCAAGTATAGGTTTTGCATAAGCACAATCAAGTGTTCTGGGATTCCCATTCTTCTCAGAGTCAGCCACAGTTTGTTGTGATCCACACAGTCAAATGTCTTTATATAGTCAATGCAACACAGATAGACATTCCTCTGGTACTCCCTGCTTTCAGCCAAGATCCACCTAACATTAGCTATAATATCCCTAGTGCTGTGGCCTCTTCTAAACTCAGCCTGCACTTCAGGCAATTCTCTGTTGATGTGCAGTTCCAGTAAATTTTTTAATAATTGTCAGCATAATCTTGCTTGCATGTGCTTTTAATGATGTTGTTTGAGAATTTCCACACTCTGTTGGGTCACCTTCCTTTGGAATGGGAACAAATATAGATCTCTTCCAATCAGTTGGCCAGGTGGTTGTCCTCAGATTTTTTGGCACAATCTGGTGAGCACATCCAGGGCAGCATCTGCTTGTTGAAATATGTCAATTGATATGTCATCAATTCCTGGGGCTTTGTTTTTGCCAATTCTCTCAGAGCAGCTTCAACTTCTTCCTTCATTACCACAGGCTCTTGCTCATACATTATTTCATAAATTTTTTCTGTGTCCATCAATTCTTTTTGGTACAATGACTCTGTATACTCTTTCCATCTTATTTTAATGCTTCCTGGATCATTTATTATTCTGCCCAAAGCATTAAATATTGCAACTTGAGGCTTGAATTTGTTTTATCATTTCTTTAGCTTCAGAAATGCTGAGCAAGTCCAGCTCCTAGAATTTTCTGGCTCCAGCTCTTTGCATATTTCATTATAATACTTTGTCTTCCCTCAAATATGTATAGCTCTTTAATGTCTTGATTTCTTCCTTCTGCTTTAGCTTCTTGGTGCTCCAGTGCAATATTCAGAGTCTCTTCTGGGATCCATCTTAGTCTTTTCTTCCTCCTCTGTCTTTGTAATGATCCTTGGCATTCTTCCTAGGTGATATTCTTGATATCCTCCCACAGCTTATCTGGTCTTCACTAATTCATGTTCAAGGCCTCACACCTATTTCTGAGATTGTTTTGAAATTCAGATGATCTCATTTTGACCAAATTTTGGTTCCTGTGGATTTAGTTTTCCTTAGCTTCAGCTTGAACTTGCATATGAGTAGTTGATGGTCTGTTCCACAATCAGCACCCGGCCTAGTTTTCACAGCTGATATTAAGCTTCTCCAGTGATTCCTTCTACAGATGTAATCAATCTGATTCCTTTGCACACCATCATGTGAAATCCATGTGTATAGCCTATGTTTATGCTTGTTAGAAAACACATTTGCAATGAATAAATTGTTCTACTAACCTTTGCAGTCAGAGATCAATTGAACATCCAATCAATATGCATTAATAAAAATAACTGACTGGAAGGCAAACATTGGGTGCAGAGATATGAAGAAAAAAATAAAAACACAAATTTATCGACAAGGTAAGAAACATGAAAGTTGCTTCCTCTAGCCCTCCCCACCCTGCCCCACAGTTGTGACCCCATGTGTCAGAGGAGGGTCATCTTGCACGGAGCCTTTAAGGTCTGACCTTTCAGCAATTGTTGTTGTCAGGTGCCATCAGGTGACTACATCTCTGCACTATCTTCCTGATCTCGGATCTACTGGAGCCCGTTATGACAGTTACTACGCCGACCCATTTTGGGAGGTTCTTCTTCTCTTTCACTGACCTATCTTTCCCAGCTTGATTTCTTTTTTCCAGGACTGCCTTCTGACAATATGCCAAAAATGTACATTCTAAAGCCTCGTGGCAGACTTCAATTCTTTAGACTTTCACTGGACAGGTAAATGTGTTAACCATTTGAACATCCCAAGGACCCCTGAAAGGAGGAGTTAGACACTATCATTGCTTATTTTAGTAAACATTACTGAGACCCCCCTCTGTGTGAGGCACTTTGCTAAGCTTTGACGAAGAGAAAGATTCATGAAGACATGTAGACATAGGTCATCCTACTGATGAATGTTACTCACAGCTTCATATGCTGAGGACAATCATTTGTCTCGTCGACTACTTGCTATCCACTTCATGTTCCTCATTTGCAAAAGCAATTAATGACGTTGTTTGCAAATGTGTAAACAGTGACTATTAAATATGTAAGCTATGCATCCATTTAACTACTCCTCTTCTTTTGCAAATAAAATAAATCTTCCCTTCTCTGCTAATAAACTGTGACACACAGAAGTGGCGTAGAGAGAAACTGCACTTAAACATGAAACAGCTCCCTGAATATACAGTGGTAGAAATAATTCTGGCATTCAGAAAGAAGAGCCTTCCGAAAATTAATCCCATTTCTTCAGCTCTCACTGCCTCTGGGCTTCACGGTTGCTTTCATTGAAGAATTAAAAGTACATTAATTTCCAAGACTTTTGTTACCAAAATTATCGTATTACTGTACCTTTAGAAATTATGTGTGCAATTATATTACTTAATACTTGATCTTAATACATTTTTCTTTATGACACATTTCCACCAATTCAAATATGTACTATAAAAGCAAAATGAAATATTAAGTTTATATTATGATAAAAAATACATATTAAGACCCTATTGCTAAAAAGAGAGAGCTGGTAATTTTATAGTCTTGTTGCCTTCTCCAAATAACTGTCCTTTTACTCCATACTGCCATTTTCAGTAATGAGAATAAATCCCTTATATTTGTAGAATGCTTGGGATTTTATTTGCACTCGTAAAGCAGATGAGATATCCTGGCCAAAGATCAACTAATTCTCAGTGCATAGTTGACAATTTTTTTACAACTATGTAAATACCATCTAAATCAAGACAAGAAGTATCGCCTATCGCCAAGGGCTTGGAAGAGTCCTTCAGAACCCTTCGCAGTCTTCAGTGCCCCACTTCTCCAATTGAAGATTATTTGTAATGTGGTTTCTGTCAACGTTGATTAGTTTGCTTGCCTTGGACCTTCATGAGTGGAAGTCCTTTTGTACCTGGTCTTGTGCACTCAACAAAATGTGTAGTTCACCTATCCTGTGTGAAATGCATTCTTTTATTACTATATTATTCTACATTACATAAATAAAAAAACAATGAGATTATCCATTTTCCAATTGATAGGCATTTGGATTATTCCAAGTTTTTTGTATTACGTGAATAAGTAAACCTTTTAAAAGATATTTTTAAAAACCTGAAAAAAATAAGAAAAACTCAAAAGACACAAAATGAAGTAAAAGCAACGACTGACCTTGACATTAAACTTGAGGACACACGCCGAACCAGGCGAACCTCAGCTCTAATTTATTAGTGGTTCAGGTGATGTAGGATAGAACAGCTCCAGCCAGGGAGCCAGAGAGAAAAGCCGTTCGGTGGATTGTTGTTATGGACCATCAAGTTGAAACCAAGCCGTACTGGGCCTTCCAGTGGGTTTTCAGAGGCAGTAAAACATATAAGAGGAGAGGGCCTATCTTTCTTCCACTGAGAAGCTGGTAGATTTGAACCATTTACCTTTGGCTTGGCAGCGCAGTTCCTTAGTAGGAAACCCCTGCATTAAGCTGGAACACTCACCTTAGAGGAAACACAACAAGAGACCTCGAAACGGTCCATCTTGAAAGTGACTGCCCAGCAAAGCAAGACACCAACCGTCTCAGAAGATCTGCAGAACCTTGATCCTCTGGTACCATTTTCACCTCCTGGTTGGTTGATTTCAGTTCTAGACAGGTTGTTCCGTTCTGCCAACTCTCTCAAAGCCTTCATTAGTCCTTGGGCAGGAACATGAGCCACCTGCAGACATCACTGCAGCTGCATTAACAAAGGATCAACTCGTGTCAAGAACAGCCTGTTCCACGCTAAAAAGAATCCGATTTTTCAGTCATTCATTTTAGTGGACGCCACATTTATCTTTACACAAGTTTCTTTAGCTTGTTGTTGTTGATTGCCGTCGAGTCGAGCACGACTTATAGCGACCCTATGAACAAAAGGACTGAAGCCTTTCTGTAACTATCAACATTTATCAAAATTCATAGTTTCCAGAGGCATGTTGTTTAGGAAGCGGGTGCCACTCCTGCTTCCAACTCTTTAGCATATTATTTATTTATTGCTCGTCTTTCAACCCTAAAGAACTTTAAATTTCAGTCACTAAGCTCAGCTCAGGTAAACAAAGCAAAGTTGTGGCAAAGGAGCTCCCAGGTGAGTGAATTCTTTCGTGCTCTGAGCTCTTTGAAGCCGGCAGCTGCGCTGCAGCAATTCCTCAGGATAGCAAAGAAATATTCTACCCATGTTAGATAAAGCCAGGCTCAGGAAATGTATGCACTGTTTTAACAAGGTGCTGGCTGAACTTTTCTTTCCAGTAAGTAGCAGAACGCTGGGAGCAGACCCAGGGGATGTGAGAAGTGAAGATTTCCTCTATTCTTCTCCTTCTCTTAGGCAAACACATATTCATTCATTTATTCACTTTGAGCAAACATGCACAGATCAAATTTTGCAGCTTGAATTTAACTTATTGTGAGGAAATATACGTAACAAAAGCACATTTACCGTTTTTATTATTTTGATGACTTAAATCCAATGACATTGCTTAAAGAGCTGTCTTCTTGTGCTAGACTAAATGGAAGGCTTTGACCTTCTGTTCCTTCCTTTTCTTGCCTATGATATGGGAATAATAATAGAATCTCATCTATTTGCTCTCTAACTGAATGAATGTGTCTGACCCCTATAGAAAAAGGTCAGGCATATACAAGTGCTAAAGAAGTCTAACAGACTTTTGTTTGGGTTCTTCACAATAAATGACACAAAATGCAAGCTTCAACAAAGTTTTTAAAGTCAGGAAAGGAGTATCAGTGCTGCGTCTTTAACCAGAGTTATTCTGTACGTGCACTTCTTCTGAAAATAATTGCAGAAGATGGATCATATGAAGAAGAATGTGATAGCAATATTGGAGGTAGACTCAACAATGTGTGTTATTCAAACAACACAACCTTGTTTGTTTAAAGTAAAGAGGATTTGAAACACTTGCTTGATAAGATCACAGAATACAACCTTCAGTATTGATTACATCAAGAAAGCAAAATCCTCACCACTGAACCAATCTGCACCATTATGATATGTGGAGAAAAAACCAAATTGTTAAGCAGGTATTCTATTTTATTTATATCCACAATCAACGTTCATGGAGCAGCAATCAAAAAAATCAGATGTCATGTTGTACTGGGCAAAATTGTTGCCAAGCATTTCTTTAAAGTGTTAAAGAGCAACAATGTCATTTTAAGGATTAAGACAAGCCTGAGTCAAGCCATACTGCTTCCAACCGCTTCATCTGCGTGTGAAAGTTGCGTAGTAAGTAATGCAGACCAGAGAGGAATGATGCCTTTGAACTGCAATGTTGGTAAAGATTACTGAACATCTGACCAACTGCCAAAAGAACAAAAAGTCAGTCTGAGAAAAAGTGCAGCCAGAGTGCCCCTCAGACAAAAAGATGGCAACATTTGTCTCATACACCATGGATATGTTATCAGGAGGGCCCACTTCGGAAAAAGACAGAATGCTTGGAAAAGCAGAAGGCTGGTGATGGAGAGGAAAAATCTCAGTCGCATGGGCTGGCAGAGTGACCGAATGGTGGGATACTCACAGCAAGGAATGGGAGGGTGGCACAGGAAGGTTTCGATCTGTGTACACAGGGTCACGATGGCTCAGAGATGACTGGACAAGAAGAATCACCCAAGTCACGGCCTGAAAGCTGACATTTGAGTTCAGTTATAAACCTAGGACAGGAGGCAGTGTAGCCCAATGGTAAAATTCTTACCTGCTCCTTCATGCTGGAGTGCAGGGTCCCCTTCCAGCCAAAGGAACCCAGGCTTAGCCATCACCTGTCTGCTAGTGCAGCTTTGTGTGGCTGTGATGCTTACAAGCTTCAGTGAAGCTTCCTGACTAAGAGCAGCTGGGAAGTAAGGCCTTAGGGCTCCAGGCGCCACAGCACACACTGGGCTTCCCCCAAATCGCACCGATAAGCTACAGAATGGAACTGGACGCATCAAGTCGACCTTTGAATTAAACCCCTTTCTTCTTTCCTTTTTCATATCTTCCCAAGTACCTCTTTTTCATTATAGTGATTGTAACATTCACACAGAAAATGGAGCTCTGGTGGCAAGAAGCTGTGCTATAACCCTAAGGCACAAGGTTCAAATCCACCAGATGCTGTGCGGGAGAAAGATGGGCAATCTCCTCTCATGCAAATAACGGCCTCTGAAAACTTGCCGGTGCGTCAGCTATAGGTCGGTTCTGATTTGATGGTACACAATAACAATAACAACACACATAAAAGAATTGTCATGCCAATGTTTATACATACACATCACTCATATTTCAGGAACACTGATTACGTTTATCATTTTGTATATCTATATCTCTGTTTCTAAACTTTTATCCTTAAATTCAGTATCCCCTAAATCAAGACTCCCCCTTTCTTGCTTCTTGCCCCTGATCACTACCAGTGAGCTTTGGTCTCTAAGCATTTGCGTCTGAGTCCTTAGGGAAATGTACTACTGACATCTCCAGTGGTTTGAATTCACCTGCTGCTCTGAGGAAGAAAGACACGCAGATTCCTCCTCCCATTAAGATTTACAGCCTCAGAAACCCAACAAAGGGTCACCATGAGCCGGAACCCAAGGAGTGTGTTAGGTCGCTCACAAAGTTGGACAATACTGTGTTTCCTCCCCTCCTCGCTTTGTTTAGCATGATGTTCTTTATTAGTTTGCTTGTGAGAATTTTTGCTTGATTATTTTTTAGTGCATTTTTTTCATTTTAGTGTGATTTTAATGAAAGTTTACAGAAAAGTTAGATTTTCATTCATTCATTGTTGCACAATTACCTCCCCACCTCCAGTCCTCTTTGCAAGGTACCTCTTATTCTGGGCTGCTGTTGTACATCGAATGCCTAATGTACTGTTGTTGTGTGCCGTAAAGTTGGACCTGGCCCGTAGCTGACCCTCCAGTGGGTTGTCAGAGGCAGTTAATTGCATGGGAGGGGATTACCCATCCTTCTTCAAAAGAGCAGATGGTGACCACCCTTGAACTGCGTGCCTTTGGGACTGAAGCACTGCTTCTTGCCACTAGGCCACCTGATATATGTTTCCATTTTTAGTGAATTATTTCATTCAGCATAATGTTTTCAAGATTCTTCCATGTTGTGGCATTTATCAGGATTTTATCTATTTTTATGGTTGAATTTTATCCTTTGTAGAGAAAATAAAAAAGAGTTGAAGAGGATGTAGAAAATTGAACTTTTGTTTATTGTTGGTGGAGATATAAAATGGCATAGCTGCTTTGGGAAATAATTTGTGGTCCCTCAAGAACTTGAACGTAAAAAAAACAAAAACAAAAAAACCCACCTTAAACACAAAATTCCTGTAACATCCACTTTAAACATACAATTTCCATATGCTCCAGCAATTCCACTTCTAATTATATACCCACAAGAATTAGAAGAATGAGCGAGCTCTGGTGGCCTAGTGACAAGAAGCCGCACTGCAATCCCAGAGGTGTGCAGTTCGAATCCACCAGATGCTTTGCTGAAGAAAGAGGGGCAATCTCCTCCTCTACCAGTCAGATCTGATTTGATGATACACACACAAAAACGATAATAAAAATAATAATAATTAAGAAAAAGAATTAGAAGAATACAGATACCTATACACCAGGGTTCATTGCTATGTGGTTGGCAACAGTCAAAAGGTACAAACAGCTCAAATCTCCATCAACACAGAAATAACACACACCTCTTTCTAACTCTCACAGTATAGTGTAGCTGATGGATACAGAACTTTGATGTTAGACAAGCAATGTAGAAACCCACCTCCAGTACATCCCATTTATGAAGATGAAGGTTACATGTCAGCTTGGCTGGAAGACCCTTGGCTCAAGGGTTTAGCAGTTATGCATGACATAATTTGGCCACTATGTGATAACTATTCCTCACACTGTTACCTGATCTGATTGGCCAGTCAGCTGTAGGGGCATTTCCTGGGTGGTGCAGCCTGTGGGAGATAGAAATATCCATGTTCAGGCCTAGCTCTCTTACTTGTGCTCGACCTTGCATTCAATGCTCATCAGCTGACCTCCAGTTACTGAGTTTCATCAGCCTGCTTGGTCTCTGAGTTACCAGGATGCCTGTGGACCTGCTCAACTACGGGCCCACCATCCCGTGCAGCTGCATGAGTCAGGAGAAGCTTGCACTTGGCATTCAGTCCACGGACTTGGGACTTTGCAGCCTCCACCACCACATGAGCCATTGCCTTGGCATCAGTTTCTCTCTTTCTATCTTCAGATATCCAGGCTGCTCTGGTCCTATGTCTCCAGCCTCAGATAGGAGCTGTGCAAACTATTAAAGCTGACTGAGTCTTGGTTTATTCATCTCTACAATGGAAGTATCAATGTCTACCTCACAGAGCAGTTATAGAGCATAAATGTGGAGCACAGTAATTGGGTTGTGATTGGCACATAAATTTCAATAAACATTTACTACTGGATAACAACCACCACATACAGATGAGAAAATCGGGGCAAACCACCTAGACCACTAAGTGTGAATCTGCTAGTATCACATTAGGTGGAACCCATCACAGCATACAGCCAGCTACACAGGAAAATAGAACTGAGAAACGGTCGTGATGGATTGGTTCAGTCCAGAGAGGCAGAATAAATAATTCAGAACCCAAAATGTATTGTTCCTTCACTTGACTGAATTATCCAGAAAACTGCCACATCTCCCCACTTTAATTTGTCTTTATAAAGAATACCATAAAGTAACTTCCTACATCTTTATTTGATTCCCTGACAGTCACACTCAGAAAGGTGTCATCAGAATCAAAATGCATTTAGATCAGGTGTTGTCAAATCCTGTTTCTTTCTCCCAGGGCAGATTACGTGAGAGTGCAAGAACCTGTCGGGGTGTTGACTGTGGGCAGTTACACCAACCCTGCAATGAGCCCTGATAGCTCCAAGCTGCACTGACGGATGACCGCATGTGACAGATCTCAGTTTGTGAAGAGCCAGCTCCCTGCAGCTTGTGCTGTGTTTTCCAACTCTGCTTGCTTGTGGCTTCAATGTGCCCATTATTTTATAATAAAACAAGCTATACGAGAGAAAACTCTGCATTTAGAGAAACCCAAAACTTAGATGTTTTTACAAATGTTGACTTATCAGGGGAAGAAGAGCTTGAATTTTCTCAACATTGTTGGTTTTGAATATATGTTTATCTTTCTCTGCTCTCCATTCTTCTTATATAAAGATCTTCAGATATCGAACCTAGTATCTTAGACATGAAAGGGAACAAAGAGAAAAAGAAAGAACTAACAACTCAAGCTACTTTCTTGAGGATTCTGCTAAGTTACCAAGGGTTGTTGCTCAGGGTTGCTACATGGCCTGGTGTTCCTGTGACAGATCACGCACATAAAGCAGTTAGAAGCAGCCTGGAGCTGAGAGAAAGGCCTACAGAGTTGCTTTCAGCCTCGCTGTTTCAGAATCTCCAAGACTCTTGTTCAAAACGTCAGATTCTCAGGCACTGTGTGTTTACTCGGACTGACTCAGGAGGCCTTCGTTGCCAAGCAGCTATTTGCATTAAGGTATTTCTACAGCAGGGAATTAAAAAGTCATGCTCTCATAACAAAGTATTTATAACTCCTTCCTAGGCCAGAATCGGGCAAGAAGTAATATCTATCAGTAATAACTTGGCTATATACTAAACAACCTACTAGGTGATTGCTACTAAGACAGCTGAAAGTTTAAGATTGTTAGAATTTTAGGGTTTTTTTTTGTTTTTTGTTTTTTCTTTTCAGTGTTTTATTTTTCAAAATATACAATTTATTTACATCTTTATCTCACAACTAAGAATTTTAGGTTTTGATGAGCTGAACTGAATTCCTTTTCTGAATTTCTGAAAACTACCATTGCCCCATCACAAGAAAGTGATTGATTTCTTCTGTCCCTGTTCATCCTCGCCGTGCTTCCAGCTTCCCTAGTTGTTAGGCAGCTGAGACGGAGCCAGATCCTTTGGATTGCTTACTAAGACGACTCTGGGCTTTATACATTACTAGTTGCTTGAATCATGTGAATGCCAGTCTATTCGGAGAATAGTCTCACACATGTAATCACAACACTTTTTCAAGTAGACACTGAACACGTTTTACTGTGGCTTCTGCTCCCTGACGGACTTCTTCCTGAGTCTCTCCAGTGAATTGTTGCAGGACGCTCTTTCGTAGCTTCCACAACTTAACGAAGCCTCTTAAGAAAACCCCAAGGGTTGCTGCTGTCACCCAGCACCGACACATGTGTGACCTCCACAGCGCGTTTACAAAGGCAGTAAATCGGCCAGGTGAGGACTGTCCAACTTTCTCCCATGGAGCATCTTGCGGATTCCAAATATGTGCCTTTGGATTGGGATTGGCAGCACAACTCCTCAGCCTAGACCACCAGAGCGCCTCAAACACGAGGGGAAGACAGATACGTAGACATGGACAGCATAAAATTGATGAGCATATATGCTTTTAACAACAACAGAGAGAGAGCTCTGTCGGCCTAGTGGATAGAAAGTGATGCCAAGCCCAAGGTGGATGACTTTAATCTGCAGCCCTCAGGCCTGCTCTAAATTGGTTTTGTCAAACATTCTTCTCAGTGGCATAGCACTGGTCTGTCCATTTGCTCTACAGAGGTAACTCGTGGTTGCTGTGATTCTAAACACTATGACACTGATACTGATGTGCCAAATGTGATAATGGCCACCCATGGTGGACAGTGTTTGATGGAGCTTCCCGATTAAACCAAGCTTGGAAGCAGGAGTGCTATCCACTTCCGAAATAGCTTGCCTCTGAAACTCTATGAAAGTGAAGAAATGATGAAAGTTGTACCAGTGTTCAGGTCTTTCATTCACAGGATCGCAAGGAGTCGTCTATGACTCAACAGCACTTAAGAACTACAGCAATAATGATATATGCTTTTAGGCAGGATAGCCAAAGACTAAGGATGGAAAACAGGGTTTTAGACCCAAACTGTTTACAGTTCTTTTGATATTGACACCCCCTGGAAGGTTGTTATGAGAGAGATTGTGAGACCTTAATAGTAATAACTAAATGTGAAATAAGGTGCTGTTTCATTGTTGTTTGCGTTAGTGTTCAGGACACCCAGCGTGGGCATCCTATAAAGTTGCACGGGGAATATTCAATTGAGTGTAAGTGCGGAGTGGGTCTTCTGAGCCTCTCTTGATGTGCTCTGAGGGGTTGCAAGTACAGGAACCAAGAGCAGTAGCTGGTTGGCAACCAGGTTTGGGTCAGTAGGTGACTGTCCCGCCACAGAGCTGAGAGAACGTGAGGACTTGATTTTCATCATGACTCTGTCCACTGCTTTGTGCACATACCAGGTCAGTATCCCCTTCCCTTCAAGACAGGAGGGAGGAGAACCAGGCTGCCAAAGCCATGGAAGTCCCTTGGACTCGGCAGAGAATGCTGAGGTGGCCCATTTCCTATTTAAACACTGCCACTGAGTGAGCTCAGAATGACCCCCCGTCAAGCTTCTGAGACTGTAAAGATTTATCAGAGCCGACAGCTCATCTCCCACAGAGTGGCTGCTGGATCCAAACTACTGACTTCTCACTTAACAGTCCAATAGACTCTTCTAAAGAC
Organism: Elephantulus edwardii; assembly: GCF_000299155.1. Taxonomy (NCBI): domain Eukaryota; kingdom Metazoa; phylum Chordata; class Mammalia; order Macroscelidea; family Macroscelididae; genus Elephantulus; species Elephantulus edwardii. The sequence continues at coordinate 1,567,806 of NW_006399950.1, forward strand.
AGCTTTTAAAAAGATGTGTTTCCTACCCAACAGTCCATATGCCGGTTGTTCCATACATTGTGCAGTCCCCACAACGTGCCAGCACTCTCTCCACTCCCACCTTCCTTCAGCGTTTCCACCCCCCAAGCTTCCCTGCCCTCATAGGCTTCTCCTCTTTTCTTCTGGACAAATGTTGCCCACTTTTTCTTACATAGGTGATTATCCTAAGAAGCACATCGCTTGCAAGTAAGTGTCCTCTATTTTCATGACAGTCTATTATTTTATAGGCTGAAAAGTGACCCACAGAAGTGAATTCCGTTCCAAATTGAATTGGTTTCTTAGAAATGGTCACAGGGGTTCATCAGTCTCCATCAGTATAGTAACCAAAGTCTTTTAATGCATTTATGTATTTTGTTTTTTGGGATTTTGGTTATTTTTTTTTTAACTATCGGGTATGTTTATTCTCAGAACATACAAACTCATTTTCTTGGAGAATAAAAACAAATTTTACTCAGTGACTTAAAGATGAACACAGCCAGTGTACCTGTGCATTTACGTTTTGTCCTACACTTCTCTCTCCTGATCAGGACTTGCATTATACCCCTGGTCAGAGCTGTCAGAGAGAGATGCTGGCACCAGAAAGCTCTTCTGGTCTCAGGCTTCCCATGAGCCATCGCACTCTGGCTGCTGGTACCAACAGTGTTGACTGTGGAGTCAAGCAAACGGAATCTGTTAACAGTAACAATCTCTTCATCATATATCATGATACTGCCAACTGCCCCAGCGATGAGAATCTTTGTTATTTATTATGCTGTTGTTCCATGCAGACATGGCAACTCCAACTCACAAAGAGGTGATGTATGACAAAATAAACCCTGACCAATCTTATTCCACCCTCAAAATTCCTGGTCTGCTTAAACCCATAGTTGCAGATGTTGTGTCAATTCTTCTTGTTGACAGTCTTCCTCCTTTTCATTGAACTTCTACTTTTCTAATCAGGAGTCTTTTCCTCTTTCGATAACATGTCCAAAGTATGTGAGATCAAGTCTCACCATACTGGCTTCTAAGAATCATTCTGGCTGCACTTTCTGTAAGACAAATCTGTTTCCCCTTCTGAAACAAATATATTCATTATCTTTTCCAGCCTCAAAATTCAGCATCAATTCTTTCATTGTCCTTATTTACTGTCGAGCTTTCACATACATACAAAACAATTAAAATGCCAAGGTTGGAGCCAGGTGCGCTGTGGGATTTAACGTGACATTCTTCCTCTTTAGCTCTTTAAGAAGGTCCTTTGCAGAGTATTTGCTGACTGGAATGTGCAGCTTGATTTCTTTGCAATTGTTTCTGTCGGTGCTGATCATGCATAGAAGTGAAATAAAATCCTTGGAAATTGAAGTCTCTTCTCCATTCATCAATATGTTGTTCATTGGTTCAGTTGCAAACTTGTACTTATGTTCTTAATGTATACCAAAGGCTACAGCCTTTGAGCTTTAACAAGTAAGTTTTTAAAAATCTTTGTTTCTGCAAGCAAGATTGTATCTACATATTTTCAAATTGTTGAGTCTTCTTCCAATCCTTGCGTCCCATACAGGTTCAGAGTGAATATAATTGTTATGGAAGCCTCATTCTTACTGATGCTATCCATAATTTATTATGAATTGTATAGTCAAATGCCTTCGCATAGTCAATAAAACACAAGTAAGCATCTTTCTGGTACTCTCTGCTCTTAACCAAGATCCATTTTGATGCCAGTAATGATGTCCCTTGTTCAACCTCTTCTAAATCCAACATGAATTTTGGAGTGGTAGCCTGATAATGTGCTGCTCCAGTAATTTTTAATAATATAGTTTGCATGTGGTTTTATTGATATTGTTCAATAGTTTCCCCATTATACTGTAACACCTCTTTGTGGAATAGCATGAATGTGTTTTCCTCCCATCCATCATTTGGCAAGTAGCTGTCTTCCCAATTTCTTGGGATAAGTAAGTTAGCACATCCAGGGCTTCATCTGTATGCAACTGATATTCTATCAATTCCTGGATTCTCAGTTTTCCCAATACCCTTAGTACAGCTTGGAGTTGTTCCTTCAATATCATGAATTCTTGATCATATACTACTTCCCAAAATGCTTGAACATCAGCCAATTATTTTCAGTATAATGACTCTGTAGCAGAATGTATGAAAATATATATATGTAATACTTTTGTCCAAAGAATCCTTAACTATTACAACTCTTGAGTTGACTTGATTGTTTACTTCAGTTCTTTCAGCTTCAAAAATGCTAAATTCATTCTCTTGATTCTCTAACTTCAGGATCTGCTTGTTTCATTATATACTTGGCTTCGCCTTCTCCGCTGCCCCTTGAGAGAGTCTGTTCAGCTCTCTTCTTTTCATGTTACTGTCTCTTCATTCTATTGAAGAGCAAATTTATGTTTCTTCTGACATCATTTTGGTCTTCTTTCTTTCCTGGTTTTTAATGACATTTCCTTTTGCTCACATGTGGCATTATTGATGTTATTCCACAACCTCCCTCGTCTTTTGTTATTAGTGGTCAGTTTACAGAATCTGTTCTGGAAATGGTCTTCAATTCTGGGTGAGACCCTGAAGGTCCCATTTTGCTAGCTTGGACTAGTTTTCACTTTCTTCAGCTTCAAATTTAACTTATATGTGAACAATTAACCATGTGCTACATGGTCCATTCCAGGTCTTTCCAATATTGAGCTTCCCCACCATATCTTTTCCATCTTTGTCAATTTGATCCTGTATATTCCATCAGGTGGCAGCAACCAGGTGTTTGCTGTTGCATGCCATCAAGTCACAACCAACTCAGCAGGTTTTCAGAGGCTTTAACTTGCGTTGGAGGAGACTGTCCAACTTGCTCCCATAGAGAATCTAGTGAACTCAAACTGCCTGCCTTTGGGTTGGCAGTGCAATTCCCCAACACTAGGCCACCGGAGGACCCTGTACATCAGAGTAGTCATTTATGTTTTTTAAAAGGGCATTTACAGCTCTTTTCGCCATTTTCCCAGTGTCGCTGAAGCTGCAGCCATGAAGGTCGAGCTGTGCCGTTTCAGCGGGTACAAGATCTACCCCGGGCATGGGAGGCGCTACGCCAGGATCGACGGAAAGGCGTTCCAGTTTCTTAATGCAAAATGCGAGTCGGCTTTCCTTTCCAAAAGGAATCCACGGCAGATCAATTGGACTGTCCTTTACAGAAGGAAGCACAAAAAGGGCCAGTCGGAAGAAATTCAAAACAAAAGAACCCATCAAACAGTCAAATTCCAAAGGGCCATCACTTGTGCATCTCTTGCTGATATAATGGCCAAGAGGAATCAAAAACCTGAAGTTAGAAAGGCTCAACGAGAACAGGCTGTCAGGGCTGCCAAGGAAGCGAAAAAGGCTAAACAAGCATCTAAAAAGACTGCAATGGCTGCTACTAAGGCTCCCACAAAAGCAGCGCCTAAACAAAAAATTGCGAAGCCTGTGAAAGTTTCTGCTCCCCGAGTTGGTGGAAAACGCTAAGGAGGCTCATAAGGCTTAAATAAAGATGGAGTTGTAACTCTAAAAAAAAAAAAAAAAAAGGGCATTTACAATAAATGAGTCATTGGTTGTACAAATCCTGCCCTGTGCCCGTTTGCCTGCTATCTATTTCCAAGGCCATATTTTCCAACAGTTGGAGCTAACAGTTGCTGCTCCGCACCCCACTCACTCGTCCTTAGTGCTCTTGACTGCTTGCTTGGACAGTTTCAGGTATGTATGTATGTCTTCTAGATAGTTACTGTACACAAAGAACCTTTTTTCTTTCTTTCCTTTTTTTAATCAGGGGAGAGTGCAAATGCAGTCCCCACCACCACAAATTATGCAGTTGAGTTTCCCAGATTTGGGGAGATCACAGGGGTCAACACATCTGGAGTGCAATGGATAACGCTCACCCTGGGAAAACCACCTTCGTGATCATGGGATCTCCCCTGCCAGGTAAGTATGAGAACCGTTATTTTTAAGTGAGTATCAGTACATTGATGACAAAGAGCAAGAACTCATGTTCTATTACCGAGTGATTTCTAGGACGAGGAACCAACAGCAGCTCAAAGGAGACTAGAACAGGCGTTCCCCAGCTTTTGAAATGTCACTTTGCACCACTTCCCTTTTTAAAAAGATCTACTAACATACTTTGGACATATGGCAAGGAGAGCTCAGTCCTTGGAGAGGGACGTCATGCTTGGGAGGGTGAAGGGACAGCGCAGGGGAGGAAGACCCTTGCTGAGATGGATTGATTCAGTGACTGGGGTAATGGGAGTAGGTGTGTCTGAGACATTAAGATTGGCACAGGACAGAGCAGGGTTTAGGACTGTTGTACATAGTGTTGCTAAGAGTCGCAAGTGACTCGACAGCACATAACAACAATAACAACAAAAACCTTAATAGTGGTTTACAAAAACGAGCACTCAGCAGTTCAAGCCATGCTTCAAGAGTGGTGTCACCATGCACCTTGGGATTGACCACTCTCAGCATCAGTTCACCTCAACATTGAACTGTGTCTCCCCTGAACATATACGGCGGCATTGTGATGGCTCTAAGATCGTCTTTGGTGTGATTTGGTAGCTTACCTCTGGGGACTAGAATTGCTCAAAGGCTTTTAAGAAAGTTTTGGGAAATGAAATACTTAGCCTACTTCCTTCTTCAAAGAATTGTTTTATGTATTTGTTTTTTACTATATATCTAAGGAAGAAAAGCCGTGTGTGTGTGTGTGTGTGTGTGTGTGTGAGAGAGAGAGAGAGAGAGAGAGAGAGAGAGAGAGAGAGAGTTATCAAGGACATTTGCCAACTATCAGATTTTTGCTGTTTATTTCCAAGTTTTTTATTCCAATCACTAGTTATTATTAACACTATTGCTTACTTACTTGATCAATTTCAGATAAATATATACATATTGCTACAGCTACATAACATGTATAAAATGTGTGTATGTTAATGTATCTTTGAACAGAAAAGTGTGTAGACATTAAATTTATAAGAAATATAATAGGGAGCTCTGGTGGCCTAGTGGCAAGAAGCTGCATTGCAATCCCAGAGGTGCACAGTTCTAATCCACCAGATGCTCTGCTGGAGAAGGAGGGACATTCTCTTCCTGTACCAGATCTGATCTGATGGTAGACACACAAAAAAGAATAAAATAAAATGAAAAAAGAAATATGAGGTAAAAAGATTAAATATTTAGATAAGTTCTAAGTCTGTAAAGGGACTCGGTTTACTACTCTCCTACTATATAACATTCAGAAATAATTTTTCACAAGAATAAAACCCTAGCTTGAACGATGTTTCTTGAATCCAAAATGCCAATCCACAGAACAGACACTTCCCTGTCCTATTAATTCACACATTTCTGGGCGTGGGAGGGTGTCCGGGATGCCATCCCTATTCTAATGGGCAGGTCTGGGGGCAGTCGTCTTCTGCAGGGTCCTCTCCTCTTCAGGGCTACAGCTGCCATGGGATCCCTAAGACACAGCGTCCTTGGCCATGAACTTTCTTCCTGTGCTGGTGGACTGCTCAATTTCACCTTGTGCTGCTTCCCTGGCCCACTGAAGCCCCTGCTTGTTACCTGCGCCCTCAACACCTTCCGTGCAACATGCCACATCTCTTGTAACATTAGCCGCCTGCCTTGTGCCTCACTGGTCATGACAGCAAAGAGCCTTTGTAGGACACATCTTGATGCGTGATTTGTAATGACGAATGTAAAGCCATTTCCCTTTCATTCATTATTCCTATACATCATATAATTCGAAATGGCCAATGGCAGCCCGTTCCATCTCACTAATGTATAAGGTATTGATCTGATGTGTTCCATTTCCTTTTTGACAACTTCCAATTTTCCTAGGTTCACACTTCATGCATTCTACATTGCAATTATGAATGGCTGTGTACAGCTGTTTGTTCTTATTTTTGGCTGTGTCACATCAGCAAATGAAGATCCTTTACTGAGTGAAAGCTTTGCTCCATCCACATCATGAAGGCAGGCTCTCCTTCAAGGAGGCAGCTCTTTCTTGGGCATTTTTTGAGGGCCTTCTAAGCGAAAGATCCCATCTTCCTACACTCTATTAGGCTATTTTCCACTGTTACTCATAAAATGTTCAAGGCCCCATGACTTCAGAAGTGGACAATTAGTCATGCTTCCTGGTCTGCTTTAGTCTGAAATCCCCACTGACATTTGTCCATTAAGGTTTTCCCAACACAATCTTGCTGGTCTTGGGATACCAATAACATCGCTTCCAGCGTCACAGCCCAGGAAAGACAAACTGACAAGCAGGAGGGGTAACTGAATCTGAACCAACTCACTGTCAGTTCTCCAGCAGGTTTTCAGAGACAGTACAGCACAGGGCAGGAGACTGGTGATCCTTTCCTATTTTGTGCATGTTGTCAGGTAAAATTGTAAGTTTCTATATATTTAAGTTTGCCCTTGCTATATTTTTAATAAGTCTGTGATTTTGTTCTTGTATTATTTTTTTTATTGGTTTGCTTACAAACTACAGTATACATTGCATTTCAACTATTCTTCATTCACAGTGTATTTCATTCAATCACTTTCATGCATCATGTTTCATAAAATCAATCACCTTTGTAGGGGAGAAAACAGAGGTTGGTGGGTGGAGGGTGGGGGTCAAGGAAAGAGGGAAGATCCAGGTGAAAAGTCAGGGTGATGATTGTATTATTGTCATGAATTTTTTTTCTGACCTTTTTTTTTTTTTTTTTACAATCCTAAGTAAAATTATTTTAGACTCCTTCACAGGTGAATCTATGCTTTTTTCTTTTTTATCTGGAATTTTTAAAATTGTTCTTATTTTTCTCTTGCTTGAACCATCTTATCCTGGATTTTTTACTGTTTTTTTTTTCAAATGATTTGATATTTTCTGCTATTTCTGATACATTAATGTAGCTTACTGACTTATAATCCATTGTATGTATGCTTCCAAGCATGATGTTCCTCTTCAAGGACCGCCCCCTCCTTGTAATATGTCCAAAGTATGTCAGACAAAGCCTCAGAGTCCTTGGCTCCAAGGAGCAGGCTGGCTTTATCCTCTCCAGGATGAACCTATTTCTTCTTCTGGCCAGCCTTGGTATATTCAACACTTTTCTCCAGCACCACAGCTCAAAGGCATCAATTCTCTATCATCCCTAGTAATTGTCCAGCTCTCTAACACATAGTAAGCAATTGTGAAGACTATGGCCTAGATCAGGCACACCTTAGTCTCCAGATTGACATTGTTGCTCTTCAGTACTTTGGAGAGGTCCCTGACAGTCAACTTTCCCAATGCAATTCATCTCTTGATTTCCTGGCTGCTGTTACCAAGAGTGTTGATTGTTGAGCCAAGCAAACTAAAGCTGTTAACAATCTCAATGTTTTAACCATCTATCATGATGCAGCCAGTCGGCCCAGTGGTGAGAATCTTTGTTTTCTTGATGTTGAGCTTCAATCCATATTGAAAGCTGCAGTCCTTGATCTTCTACAGCAAGTGCTTTCAGGTCTTCCTCAGTTTCAGTAAGCAAGGTTGTGTCATCTGCAACACAACACAACACAACACAACACAGGTTGAGCACGAATCTCCCTCCAATCCTGATGCCACATTCCTCCTCATACAGCATAGACTGAAAAGGTATGGAGACAATACATCCGTGTCATACACCCTTCCCGATTTTGAACCATTCAGTCTTTCCTTGCTCTGTTCTGATGACTGCCTCCTGGTTCAAGTGTAGGTTTTGTAATACCTCAATCAAGTGTTCTGGGATTCCCATTCTTCTCAGAGTCAGCCACAGTTTGTCTTGATCCACACAGCAAAATGTCTTTGCATATTCAATGAAACACAGATAGACATGTCTCTGGTATTCTCTACTTTCAGCCAACATCCACCTAGCATTAGCTATAATATCCCTAGTACCACGGCCTCTTCTAAATCCAGCCTGCACATCATGGAGAAAGGGGGGGAGACCTTTGATGAGATGGATTGTACAGTGACTGGGGTAATGGGGGTAGGTGTGTCATAGACAGTAATGTTGGCCCAGGAATAGAGCAGATTTCAGGGCTGTTGTACACAGGGTTGTTATGAGTCACAAGCAACTCCATAACAATAATAACACATAACAACAACAAGTATACTTGTCCCAATCCTTTTGCTTTGAATCATCAGGATAGGCAGGGTGCACATGCTTTTTTCTTACCACAGATGTTGCCAGGGGGCTGGGCAGCAAGGTGCACATAAAGTGGCCTTGCTTTGTCTGGGCAGGCTTGGGTCACCATCTGCCACAGGTTCAGCGAGTTCATGTTCCCATCTTCATGTTCTATCAGCCATGCTGATGGAAGGGGAATCTGTTCCTCTGCTCACCAGCATAGGCCTGGTCAGTGCCGGTTGGCTGATGCCTGCAATCTGAACCTAGTCCAGGTCACACGAGAATATGGAAGGTTCCTGGAGTCCGGCCAGCTAGAAGTCTCCCCCTGACACTCTGCAGATCTATTATTTCCTGGGTCAGAGACCACCACTGATGAGAAGCCCCACCTGCAGGTCCCAGCTCCTTCCACACCATCCCTGGGGCAGAGTCCACCACTGACGAGGAACCCCACTGGGCTCACTGCCTCTGGGTCAGTGTCTACCAGTGACATGGGGCTTCTCCCTCACTGTCCCTGGGTCAGGGCCCACACAGGCAAGGAGCCTGCTTCTGGGTCCTGACTCCTCCCTCACTCTGTGGACACCCGAATCCCTGGAGCTCTCCTCCTCCAGCCGCGACTCTCAGTCTCAGCTCATGCCCTGCTCACCTCACTTCACTGCTGCATGTCCATACACTTCTCTATCTGCCACTGAATTCCTTGGATTGGCTTCCTACCTTTCTCCCCCAGGATCGCTGCTGGCTCTGTCTCCAGATGACCACACTGTGCTCTACTCTTTCTCTCACCATTAACTGTTTTTGTTAAATTTCCTTTCTCAATTGTTGTTCATTGTAATTCGTTGTCCTTCAATTTAATATTCAAGTTTCCAGAATCATTATCTGTATTGATTTCATTTGGTTTCTTGGGTTTTTGCAAGAGAAGGAAAACATGTTACCTGACTACACTAACATTTTAGGCCAACTTCCACAGGTAAAGTTTTATTGTGATGTAGTCATGCCTATTATTTATGTAGTGTTAATAGACATTAGGGGCTATAATGACAGAACTGAGTTTTGTAATATTCCGGGGCCTTGAAGCATTCCTTTATCTGTACATAAAAGTTTGCTGGTCCTTGCTGAGAAGTAAGGATAGAAACTATGTCTTGAATAAATCTGCAATTTCAGCAACAGGTACATACATCAGAGATCTTATCATATGAATGTCCTCATACACACCCTAGTATCTACAGCTTTTATACATGCCTTAGTCCCCAACAATTCCTTAGTAGTTACTTGTGCATATGTCTGTATCTTTGCACACGTGTTAGAAAAAGATTAAAGAATCCTGCTTGCAAATGGTGGAAACTCAGCTGCTATGACAGAGATTGGAGGCTCAAAGCCACCCAGCAGACCTACAGGAACAAGACCTGGGTGTCAGCTTTCATGGAAATTAGAGCTGAGAATAGCTTTTGCAGCAGATCCATTCTGTTACACAAGGTCGCGATGAGTCAGTGTCAGCTCATGTACCCAACAAGGACCAGAAAATAGTCATAGTCTATTGAGACCTCAAAAAGTCATTTTTCTGGGTGAGCCGTAAACTCAAGACAACTTTCCCATAGACAACGAGTATAAAGTGTGGGCATATTACAGGAAAATAAATTATGAAGGCATTAAAATTGAACAAAAAGAGGCAGATTCTGGGAAAGAGTCTTCTTGGAAGGAGAGAGCAGAGCTCAGTTGACGTTCTCTCACTCCCTCTCTATCACTCACTCCACTTCAGGGAAGCTCACATCCAGAGACATGGAGGGCATCTAAATTCATAGAGGGTGTTCTAGATTCCTACTATAGAGAACAGAGTCTGAGATGTCCACTATCTGTAACATGAGGATGATCAGATAGAAAGCAGCAAGGCACAGAGCTGCCAATTTTGTGGCCAAATCTCTAGCTGACCACAGAACCAGATATACATCAGGAAGACTCCAAACAGCCCAGAGAGGTGGGAAAGTTGGACTGAATTCTCAGCTCTCACCTATGACTTTGGACTTTCATCCCGGTTAAGGTAATTGTCTGCCAGAGCAAAAGTCAACATTCTTCTGATACATATAATAAAATCTACAGACCCCACAAAATATCCGCAATGTCCAAGATACAGTTCAAAATATATAAAAAACAGTAAACTGTGACCAATTCTCAAGACAACCAGGCATCAACAGCAAAGAACTTCCATGTGTCTAGATGCTGAAAATGTCAGACAAAGGCTTCAAAGCAGCTGTGATAAATATGTTCACAGGCGAAAACAAAGATGCTCAGGATGAAGGAAAAGTTTGGAAATCTCAACAGAGAGAGACAAATGATCGAACAAACCAGAAGTTTTCAACTGAGAAATACAACATCGCAAAGAAATATGTGCCTCTATTTTCAGAATGAAACTCACTGCCTGACTCATTGTGTAACTGATTTGAGAAACTTGTGTGTGGTTTCCCAGGAAGAAAAAAACAAAAGCCTGTCATAATAAAAATAAACACTCCAGAAACAGAAATGTGGGTCACGGTATCGATCCATAAGAAATAGACCAGCTGTTGCCTAAGTAAATTGACCTCTGAGAACCTCAATTTTCTTAGCTGAAAACTAGGGCAGTAACAGTATTTCTATGTTACATATTATTCTTAGCCCAGTTCCCATGGTACGGCAATGGTTTGACAAGTGGTAATGATGTCTTTGGTTGGTGTAAACATTGACGTACTTGACTGGTAATTGAGAGCTTGGGGGTTGGAACTCACAGGGGAAAACCAGGATAGAATTCTGAACATCAGCCGTTGAAGACTCTCTGGAGCACAGTTCTCCTCTGGTAAAGTGTGACCATCAGAGCCAGAAGGGGCTCAAGACAGTCGGAGGCCCGGGATGAAGACGATGATGCTAACAGTTTTCTGAAAGCGCCTCCCTCCTAGAGAGAGGAATGTCAGGGTGAATGACAGATCCTGACTTAGTCTGACGAGTTCACAGAGAAAACGGAGACCAGGACCAGATTGCTATTGTTGCTGTTCAGAAAAACCAATGCTTCGGAGTTGTGGTATTGGAGAAGAGTACCAAATGTTCCACGGAATTCTAAAAGCCAAACAGATACGTCTTGGAGAGAGGACAGCTGGCGTGCTCCTTGGAGATAAGCATGGTGATATTTGTCTCATATTTTTGCAGTCCATAATGAATCAAACCATTTTCGCAGTCCATAATGAATCAAACATACAATCAAGATATATTAATAATTATTGGTAACTGGAACTCAAAAGTTGGGAACAATGAGGAAGGAATGGAAGTTGGAAAGTATGGACTTGGTGACAGAACTGAGACCCAAGATCAAGTGATTGAATTTTGTGCACTTAATGATTTATTCATAGCCTACACATCTTTAAAACAAAGGTTACTCTACATAGACTTCACCAGACGGATTGTATAGGAATCGGACTGACAAAACTTGCAGAAAGAATCAATGGAGAAGCACAATATCTATAGTCAAAACCAGGCCAGGTGCCAATTGTGGAACAGACCATCAATTACTCATGTCCAAGTTTAAATTCAAGCTGAAGAAAATAAAAACTTTGTCCCAGAAACCAAAATACAACCTTGAGTCTATCCCAGCTGAATTTAAAAATCATCTCAAGAACAGGTTTGAGGCATTGAATGCCAACGATCAAAGATCAGAGGCACTATGAGAGAACATCACGATACTATCCATGATGAAAGTAAAAGGCCAATACAAAGCACGAGAAAGAAAAATCAAAATAGATGGCAGAAGAAAGTATGAAAATTGTGTGAGAATGTCGAGAGGCCAAAACAAGAGGAAGATAGGCTGAAGTGAAAGAGCTGAACAGCTTTCAAATGGCAGCTCGAGAAGATAAAGTAAAATATTATAATGAAATGTGCAAAGAGCTAGAGAAAGACTGTCTTTCATGCTTTGTGCAAGGAGAGGCTATCCCCTGGGGAGGGACATGGTGCCTGGGAAGGTGGAGGGTCAACAAAGGAGAGAAAGACCTCAACTAGATGGACTGACATGTGACTTCAGCAATGGGCTCTAGTGTGTCAGCAATAATGAGAGTGGTACAGGGTTCACGTCAGCTGTTCATGGGGTTGCTGTGAGTCATAGCTGACTTGATGGCACCGAAAAACAACAATTCCTTGGGAAGAGACATCATGCTTGTAAAGGTGGAGGGTCAGTGAGCGAGAGGAAAATCTTGAATGTGAAGATTGACACAGTGACTCCAACAATGGGCTCAGGTATGTCAGAGGTGATGGGGATGGTGTGAGATAGGACCAAGTTCAGAGCTATTATCACAGGGTCACAATGAGCCAAACTCAGCTTGATGACACCGAATAACAACAGAAACAGAGATTTATAAATACAAAATCTCTAAGACTAAGCTCACAATCTCCTGTGGAATCTATCTTCTGCTAATTAGATTTTGACATCTGAGCTTCTCCTCTCAATTTAAAGTGAGTCTTTGTCACATGATTCCATTGACGTGTCTAGTTAACACGAAAATAATGGTGAGATGATTAATTCCTGGCTGCTGACTTGAATAGCATTAATCTTGTTGAGATCATTTGGTCTGAAAGTGACTGTCATCTGCATTTGAAAAGGCTGAAAGGAATTGACTGTATGTACTGTGCCTGGTGTCTGAAGGAACAGTGGGGTCTGCTCTCTTGATAGGCATATTTAACATGTCTCACACTCACTGATAGCAGTTGTAATTTTAGTAAAAATGGGGAAGAAATAGAAGTTCCAACTGTAGCAAGAGTTCTCCCCCAGTCTCCTCACCCACAAGAATAGAGATGCAAATTCAGAACAGGAATTGCTATCATCTGCCATTAACTTCAGACAAGTATTCCAAGAACCTAAGCAATGGGAATATTTAACAGATCATGCTGAATGTGGAAACAAGATTTTCTGTCTGTTGTAGCCCCTTTTCTACAAGAAAGGGAACTTTATAAGTGAAGAAGTCTTTGGCTTAAGGCTGGGATCATTCATGGAACATAATCATCAAGTGACTCTAATGTGTTAGTTCTTATAACAGGATGGGGCATCTTTCTACCATCAAATTCTCCCTAACCTGTTGTTTTGCCCACTGCCATGTCAGTTCCAACCCATAGATGACCCTTCAGCAGGTTTTCAGAGACAGTTAACCATGGAAGGAAACTGCCCATCTTTCTTCCACAAAGCAGCTGGTAGAGTTGAACCTCAAGCCTTTAAGTATGTAGCACATTTTTTTACCATGAGACCACCAGTGCTCCCTAACCAGTAGGGGAATGAAATTTCTTTAAGTGCCTATTTTGAGCCAAGCATATGCTATTGTCATATGTTGTCGTTGTTGTTATACACCATCATATAACCTATAACTCATAGCAACCCTACGTACAACAGCCCTACCCCTGCTCTATCCTGTGCCAATCTTGTTGTCCCTGATACACCTACCCCCATTACCCCGGTCACTGAATCAACCCATCTCATCGAGGGTCTTCCTCTCCTATGCTGTTCCTCCTCCACCCTCCCAAGCATGACGTCTCTCTCCAAGGACTGAATTCACCTTGCAACATGTCCAAAGGATGTCAGACAAAGCTTCAGAAACCTTGCCTCCAAGGAGCATCCCGGTTTCACCCTCTTCAGGATGACTTGTTTGTATATTCAAAACTCTTCACCAGCTAGGTCATGTACAAAGAATGTTACCAATTCCTGTTACCACTCAGAAGACTCAGATATTACTATTTTCTTTTCAAATTGAGGAAACTAAGTTTCGAGTTATCTCTATTACAAACTAATTGCTAAAGTCAGGACAGAGATGGGAGTGTCATTTTCAAATGGCACTGAGAACCCAGTGAATTTTCAATGATTTATTCTCCAAGGGGATAGTGTGCAGAAAGTCACACTGCTAACCCAAACCAGAGCCTCTCCGGCAGTTCAAACCCCCTACTGGCTCCTCGGGAGAACGATGGTCAAACTCCTGTAGTGAGACAAACAGCCTCAGAAACATAATGAAGGATCATCGAAGGGCTGGTTCTGACTCAACAGAATGCAGCAACAACTGGTTAGGAACAGTACACAACCCAACAACTGTTGACTCAACAACTGGTGTACAGTGGTTCCAACCTGATGACAGAGAGAGAGAGAAGGGGAGGGAATGAGATGGGAGCATCATACAAGAAATTAACAATTAAATATGCTGAAAAACTTACACCTTAGTAACTAGAGTGACTAGTTTGTGGATACTTGTGAATTTGTACTTGTAACATAAGATCTGTGTCATGTCCAAATTTGACCATCATATGTGCCAAATTTTGAGCACATAAATGCATCAGAACTTCCTTTATTTGTGGGGTTTTATTAAAGGGCTTGAGAATGAAAAGACTCCGTTCCAGCCTTTTCAGCAACAGCTCAGACTTGAAGATTGATGAAAGCGCTTCAAATGTGAAATTCCTTTACAAATAGCCAGAATTCATTTCATTATTGAGAAGTAACTGTTGAAATGTTTAATTATATATTAATAAGCAGATATCATATCTATAAAATATAAACAATGTATTATTATACCTGTAATGATACAGCATTTTTTACAATTCCGTAATATATATCAGCCTTCAGTATAGATTGCATTTCAATATCCAGAAAACAAAGATTCTTACCACTAGACCAAATGGCAGCATCATGATGGATGGAGAGGAGATTGAAACTGTCAACAGCTTCATCTTGCTTGGATCCACAATTAATGCCCTTAGTACTAGCAGTCAGGAAATAAGGAAATGCATTGCACTGGGAAAATCTACAGTTAGGGACCTCTCCAAATTATTGAGGAGTAATGATGTCCGTTTGAGGACTAAGGTGTGTTTGATTCAGGCCATGGTCTTTCTGATCACTTGCTATGCATCTAAGAGTTGGACAATGAATAAGGATGACAGAAAAAGAATTGATGCCTTTGAGCTATGTTACTCGAGAAGAGCTCAGAACATCCCATGGATGGCCAAGAGAACAAACAGATTTGTCTTGGAGAGGGTGAGAACTGACCACTACACTAGGAAATATAGTGGCTTCTCTATAAAATGGCCAAGAAACAGTCTCTAGGTTGACAGAGAAGAATGCCCTCAGTCAGTGATAACATACGGAACTAGCTAACCCTCCTGGGAATGTCACCATCTAAGAAGTGGAGATTTCAATTGAGAGAGGAGGAGGAAGGTTATAAAAACAGGAGTATTGCCTTCGTCAATGAATTGCAGCTAGGAATATAAATGTGAAGGATTAAGAAAGATTTCCTCTAATACAATTGTTGCCTATGGCAAGGCCCCAGGCTGTCAGTGAGATTTAGAGGACTAAGAAGTGCCCCCAAACACTTATGTTCTTCAGGAGCATATCCTCGAAGGCAGCACAGTCCACGGGGTGGATGTGGCAAGGCCGTGCTGAGTGCAGCCCTGATGAGACCCCATGTGGCACTTCTTAGATTGATCAGCTGCCTGGAAAATGTTTCCCAACTTCGAGTCATATTTTAAAAACTTGAGCATGTGTATCACCAGTAAGAATGCTTCAAGACATACGATGAATACTGACATCCCTGATATAACGTGGACTCTGCAAATTGTCAGGGACACATGCATGGTGATTGTGCGGGTTGTTTCCTGCACTTGGTCACCCAACTAAGGAGTCAATGGAGCCAGAGTGCAGGCTGACCTCGGGTCACCAGGGTGTGCACCCTAAGAAGGGATCTGCCCCGAGAACATGACTTCATTTCCAACTCACCCAGAGAGGTTCCGTATGGACCAGTATAGACCTAGACAGGCTGTCTCTGCTGGATTTCCCACCACAATAGTATAAGATGCCTTTCTGATGCCTACAACTCACGGTGACCCCCACACATGTCACAGCAGAAGTGGGAGGTTCACAGTGGCGGCTTTTCAAGAGTAGATTGCCAGGCCTTTCCTCCAACCTTTCTAGGTAGACTTGAATCACTGGTATTTCAAATGATTGTTAAGCATGCTAACCTTTTGCACCACCCAGTTGCATCCGCTGTATGATTTCTGCGTACAATAAGCTTTTAGTGTGGAAGCTCCCTGGAAATCTGTCCACCATGAATTATTCTTTTGGTATTTGAAAAAGCAGTGCCATAGTTTTCTGCATCACAACAAATCATAATTCACCACAGTTCAACAAACTGACAGATAGGAGCAAACTGTAATACAAACAAGCACACAAATATCACATAAAAGCATGCATGATATAGGAAACAGAAAACAGGCTGTGTGCTCCGGGCTGGTGGGCCTGCCAGTCCCACAGAAGGTAGGAGTTGGAGGTCTCAGTCAGGCCAGAGTTTCTGCTCATCTGAGGGGTGATCAACACCCCAAGTTGTGAGCCAGGTCATGAGTGGCTCTTCTTCCAATATAGGGGTGTATTGACTGTTGGGGTTTCCAGTCTGGCAGAGTTTCTGCTGGCCTCAGAGGAGCCCTGCCTAGTTGCCTGGCTAGAGATGTTGTCTTTGTAAGTCCAGAGGATGAGGTGCCTGGTCAGAGATGGTCAGTGTGGAGAGAGTCACTGCAGAGCTGAAATGCGTTATCCAAAGGGTGCACTGCTCCACATGTGTCCATGCAGTGTGCTGGGCAAGGGTGCTCATTAGGAGGGAAGGTCTGGTCAGAGGTGGTGACCACACTAACTCAGGGTGACCGCAGGCCAGGTGCACACAGTCCACAGCTCCAGGAGGAAAGCTCTGTCACTCACCTGGAGCTTACTGTAGCCAAGTGTGAAGCACTCACGCTCCCGGGGGGAACCTCTATCACTAACGGGGGCCTGACTGCAGGCCAGGTGTGCATGGTCCATGGGCTCCTGCAACCATGATCTGAGAGTTTCAGGCCCCAGATGCAAGGTGGTGTGGGCAGTCTGAGTAGCACTTAGAAAATTTAGAACAAGCCTATTATACAGAAATTATATATATGAACTTTGAATCATAGGTTTGTTCTAAACTTTCTAAATTTAATTCCACAGGTTATACATAAAAGCCTAATTTTTGGTTCTTTAAAATTTCTTCAATACCCAAATATTCTTAGAAAATGGGTTTGGGGTAACCAGCCCTCACTGTAGAGAAATTTCTGTGTTTGTAAATCAATAAGCTATTCTGTTTATGCTCCGTGAAGCAACACGAATCATTGTTTGGCCACTGGTGAGGGATTACAGGAACTTGGGTCCATTTTAAGTGGAATGCTTTTCCAATCCTTTAAAAGAATTGTGCTGTCACTGTTGCATCAATTTTTCCTGCTTTTACTCCCAAGAAATATTCTAGAAAAGGTGATTGACTTTTGCCTTGTCATTGAGTCCACTGTGAAGAATGCCTAGATGCACAGAAAATGGATTTTATAGGAGAAACTACAAGCATGGGCTTTCCCCGCTCATTAAAGAGCTGAGAGCAGAGTGAAGAATCGCAAAAGGGAAAGGACATGGAGGGAGGGAAGGAAGGAAGGGGGGAGGGAGGGAAGGAAAGAAAGTGGGAGGGAAAGAAGGGAGAGGGAAATGGGAGAGAGG
>NW_006399950.1:1585850-1629036 GCF_000299155.1 Elephantulus edwardii
AGCATTACACAAAGAATGAGGAAGGGGGAGGGAGGGAAACAAAGGAGCCAAGTGCACAGGGACTGGCAAAACTGCAATAAAGGAATGTCTGAGTCCTCATCTCCTGGAATGAAGACCCAGATTCGATTCCCTGCCAGAGCTCATGCACAGCCAGCGTGAGTCTGTCAATAGTGCCTTGTGGGTTCCAAGGACACTGAAGAGGCTTCAGACCGTCAAAACTCAGCCAATGTGCGTCCTACAGATCACAATGTTTGACCCAAACGTTAGACACAGGGCACAGGCCTGGGTGACATTTCAGTCTTATGTGCATGGTGTCCCACGAGAGGAACTGATTTGACATCAGCTAACAAGGGCATGATCACATGTCAGGAAGAGCCTGATCCCGTAGCAGGAAGTGTAGCAGCAGTCTGAGGCAGGTGTCTGTCCGTGCTCATATGGAGACCTGATGACGGCACAGCAGACAGACTGGGCCAGCCTTCTTCAGCATCACAGACCGCCTGTAACGGCATTCCCCAGCCTCATGCTAGTGTCTCATCCAGATATCAGGCTCCAGCAGGAAGAGCAGGAGATGGGCCTGAACAAGTGTCTTTGCTGTCTTGTCCAGCAGTATGACCCAGAGTCCCTAGTGACAGCTGCATGGGCAGATGTAGCTGTGAGGAGTGGGAATGTGCAGTAATGGTGATTAGCTGGCCCATACCTGCAGAAAGGAACAGAGAGGCAGCCTTCCAGGATCTCCTGGCTACAGATGCTTTGATAAGCTCTACTGCAAAGCACTCTGGTGGAAAAAAAATCCTAAGAAAATAGTAACCTGATCTGGATAACAGAAAGAAGGCAAGAGACAGAGGGTGGTGTGTAAAATGACTCAACCCGTGTGGATGATTTGATCTCTCAGTGACAGGGCTATCCTCTCCTTGAACATTATGTCAACATCTCTTTTGTTTTTCTAATGAGCGCTGGTGGCACAGCCAGAGATGACTGTGTGATCAAGCCAAAGCCTGAATGTCTCTGGTGCTTCTATTTCACCAGTGACTTCACTGGAGAAAGATGGGCATTCTCCTCCCATTGTGATTTACAGCCTCAGAAACACTGCAGAGGGTCACCAGATGTCCGGACTACTCATCAGCAGTGACTGGCTGTGTGAGAAGGAGGGCGAAGCCCCGCTGCTCCTTGGAGGCTCAGATTTTAAAGCTCTGCCTCACATGCTTCGGGCACGTGGCCAGGAGAGACAGGTCCCTGGAGGAGGACATCATGCTCAGCGAGATGGAGGGACAGCACCAGATGAGTCGGATTGATACAGTAACAGGGGCAACGGGAGGAGGTGTGTAGGAGTAAGTGAGACAGGACAGGACCGGCTTCACAGCGGTTGTACAAAGGGTCACTATAAGTCACAGGCTACTCAATGGCACACAATAACAACAACAACAATGCGATATCATCTAACACCTCAAAATGGAAAATTGGTAAACAACACAAATCACATTCTTTTTAATTAAGTGATGTTAAAGTTTATTTTTTTCCCTTGTGTGCATATGTTTTCCAGCACAACGACTGCCTTGAGTATGCAATGCTATATCCTGCAATTACACTATGTCATACTGTTAACTGCCGTCGAGTTGAGCACAACTCATAGTGACCCTGTGAACAAAAGGCCTGAAGCCTTTCTAGAACTCACGTCATTTATCAAGGTTCATAGTGTCCAGAGGCATGTTGTTTAGGCAGTGGATGCCTACATCATGAGAATTCCCTCATCCTTGAAAATAATCTTTTAATATCTGCAAAATACATCACAGTATCATTTACTTAAAATGATCAAAAAAGTTCCTGTTTTGAACACTTGGATTACTTGTGTTTACATAATCATTCGTGGTAGTGAGAGAACTACTTGGGCACATATTTATGGCCTTGTCTATGAGCGTTGTTCTTTTCTAAGAAACACTCTTGCCTGCACTACGCTAGCAAACAGTACGAACATTTTTCATGTTGTTAATTGCCATCGAGTTGACTCTGACTCACAGCAGACATATAACAGAAAGAATTGTTGTCTCATTTCGTGCCATCTTTATGATCATTGGCATATTTGAATGCTGGTGTCACAGCTGTCTTGTCTATCCATCCAGTATGGGGTCTTGCATTAGGAGGCTACAATGTTACAGCCCAATACTAGCATTTCCCATAAATCTCAGACAACACAGCAGTATCTCCAGGATTCTGTTACCAACAGCACAGATGCAAAGCTCAGAATACCACGAATTTCAGGTCTTATTTCTCTGTACATCTAGAAAACAAGACCCTTAAGATTGAGAAGATACTACGTATGGAGATCTTTGCTGTCTACCCTGGTAATGTTTGTTTTTTTGTGTATTTTCAAACAACTGGACAAATGTATATTCTTAATCAGGATTAAGATCTCAACAGGGCACACCGTTCTGTGGTGCCCAGCTAGACCCAGTAAGGGCATGTGTCTTCCCCGGCAGCTCACATGGATGTAACACCTACTTGGTGCCAAGAAGTTATGATCTATTACTTCAGACTTCTTCCTCTACTCCACAGTTCTGACAGTTGTGCCTAAACCCAGTGAGTGGCACAGCAAGAGCGTCCTTCCCTCCCTTTTGCTTGCCTAGGTCAGGCCGTTGGTTGTAAGGATCTTCAGCAGGTCCTGGCAGGTTGAGCACCAGTCACTCCAAAAGGAGGTGGGGAAGCATGTCAAAGATGGATTTTACTGGTTTGTCCTCCTTTCCTGCCACACACTTCGAAGGAGCATATATTCCCAGGTAAACTCCCTGCACTCAAATCTGTCTTCATCAGAAACCAAGTGTTGACATTATATCTGAATAAGTCACTACCAAAGGAACTGAGTGTCTTGAATTTTCCTTTATTGGTAACTTTCCTTTTAAGATGCTCCTTTATGCATTCTCATTCATATTCATACTCTCTCCCTCTCTCTCTCTCTCCCTCTCCTCTCCTCTCCTCTCTCTCCCTTCACCATGTATGTGCCCCTGCATGTGTTTCATCAGCATGTCACCAGTACTAGTCATTCTAGTCATTCTATCCTTAACCAACATATCACCAGTTATTGTTGTTGTTGTTGTGTACCACAGAGCCTGAACTGACCCTCAGGTGCATTTTCAGAGGCAGTAAATAGTATGGAGGGAGACTGCACATCCTTCTCCCACAGAACAGCTGGTGGCCTCGAACCGCGTGCTTTCAGGACTGCAGCTCGGCTTCTAGTTGTTTCATCCTTTGTCATTGTGCACTTGCAAGTTATAAAAAACAAAGCTGGCTTCATTGGAAACTATCCTGTGAGGAAGCAATGTGGTTGTTGTTATGTGCCATCAAGTCACCTGCAACTCTCTGTACTCTGTCCTATCCTGAGTCAGTCTCACTGTCTCCAGCACACCATCAGCACAGGGACTGTGTCAATCTATCTGTTTCTCCATGAGAGAAAGATGAGCAATCTCTGATTTATATTCTCCAAAAACCTGCTGCAGGGTTAGCTGTGAGTTGGTTCTGACTTGAAAGAGTGAGTTTAAATTTTTACATAAAGCATTTTCTGAATAAAACACTTATGAATTCATTATCTAAACACAGAGGAGACCACTAGGAGTATTAAGAAGATACTTGAATGTCATAAAGTGACATATCTGTTAATTGGGATTATTTGAAGTTAGTCACACTAAGGAAAAAAAATACCTTAGTGAGTACTAGGAAAGCAAAGAAAAATATTGACTTAGCAAAAGAGGCCAAAAAGGTAGTACACATCAAGAAAAATCGACCTGGTCGTCAGAAATCCAATTACTAAATCACTCTCCACATGATCTCATGACATTAGATCCCATGACACAGTATTATTAATGTCCTTTCATGTGGGAGATAATGAAGAGAACTTGAGTTTGGTTAATACTGAGTTTATGATACCCAGTAAATATACTAATTTTCAGAATTATGTTTCAAGATGCTTTTAATAAAATGTATGATTAGCATTTCCAGAATTTTTTAGGAAACCACAAACAGAATTTAAGTCACTGTTTACCACTGAAGCACTTGTTGCAGAAGATCAAAGACTACAGCCTTCAATATAGATTGCATCTTAACATCAAGAAAACAAAGGTCCTTACCACTAGACCAATGAGTAACATGATAGATGGAGAAACTTGAAATTATTAATGATTTCATCTTTCTTGGATCCACAATCAGCACCGTTGATACCAGCAGAAAGGAGATAAAGAGATGCATTGCTTTGGGCAAGTCTACTGTCAGGGACCTCTCCAAGACACTGAAGAGCAATGATGTCAGCCTGAAGACTAAAGAAGAAACCTCAATGGCATTGAAGGCACTGGCAAAAGAAGGCCCTAGGAAATTATGGACCATCCATTGAGATGTCTCAGCAAACAAATGCAACCCTGGACATGCTCACTTAGTCTATGCCAAAAATACTGGGATAGAGCAAACTGTCTAGAAGAGATCCATATGTGTTCAGTCCAAAAACTAAGGGAGATGCAACAGAGTGCTGAAATTATCATTCAATATAATTAATATAACACACATTCAAAAACAGCTAGAACAGTATGTTTCCGGATGGTGTTTACCAGTATTTTGATTACATGTGAGTAATGATAATTCAACATTCACCTATACCCCAATTAAAAAGCATTACTTCTCCTCTGGTCTCCCTTACTAATTGCCCAATTTGCATGTATATGTTGTTGCTGTGTACCATCAAGTCAGAACCAACCTCTAGTTCACCCTCCAGGGGGTTTTCAAAGCAGTTAATCACAAGGGAAGAGATTGCCCATATTTCTCCATCAGGATTGGAGGAAGACTCATCAACAACTTGCATTATGCAGGCTGCACAACTTTGCTTTCTGAAAGTGATGAGAACTTGAAATCCCTGCTGCGGAAGATCAAAGACTACAGCTTTCAATATAGATTACATCTCAACATCAAGAAGACAAAAATTCTTACCACTAGGCCAATAGGCAACATCACAATAGATGGTTAAAATTCAGCCTAAAGTCACCCCAGACTGAGTGGTCAAGGGAGCACAGGCTCCGAACCACTTCATCCAAGATTATGGGACGAGACAAGTGCAGGGCAGGCCTGCTGCGCCTCAGAAGCTCTCCTGCAGAGCCCAAGGCATCACAGCGTGTTCACAGCAAAGTGCCCAAGAGGAATTCGTGAAATGCACCCTCGGTCCTGCACAGTCTCTTGGGAAGAACGAGCCTTTGGTAGCACAGTCTCCTTCAGACTTGAGAAGCATCAGTTGCTGTGGACCAGCTCTCGGGCTGCAGATGCTGAGGAGAGGAGATGGGACAGAATCGCTTGAAATGAGACTTCTCGTCATGGCACCGGAGTCAAAGCCACAACTGTGATCCAGTTCCCAGCTGGAGGACCCCCAGGCCCGTGTCTACTGTATGTTTGGGGTTTGCTTTAAAATTCTGGGATCTCTTCATTCCTCCCGAAGCTACAGAATGTTAAATGCCCTGATTTCTAGCTTTGCGAGTTCCTCAGTGCTGCCCAGCGTTTCCCTGGCACTCACATCATCCCCCAGAAGGCCTGTTTGGGCGCACAGGTGTGGGGAAGCCCTGCTGTAGGGCGATGACTGGCTGGCTGACAGGCTTCTGGGCTCACAGCTGTTTCCACTGGGACTGGTCTGCCCAGGAAGGTCTGCACAGACAGTGCAGCTCTGCACAGACAGTGCAGCTCTGCATCTAAATGGCACCTCCCACTGGAAAAGCAACTGGGTGAGGTTGTTTTTGACTGAGCAACAGAACAGACTATTAGCCAGCAAAGGAGGAAAAAAACCTGTGTGTGAAGTCACTTGTTTAGACACGTGGCTGGCAGACACAACAAGGGAAGGGCTCCACGTGCTTTCTCCACCTGTTCCTCCCTCTCCCTCCCTCACTGCCCTGGAGCAGGAACTGACCCATGGTGACCCTTCACAGGCCACTGGGTTTCTGAGGCTGTAAGTAACACTGGAAGAGACTCTGCATTTTCTCCAGAGGATCAGCTGGTGGACCCAACCAGCAGAGGGGCGCTCGGCCTTGGGGTTTGCAGTGTGACTCCTTACGGACTCTGCCCCCAAACTCCGTCAGGTGGAGGAACATACAACAAACAATAGCACTGACAATGTTTTTGAAAGCCTGTGATTGGAGAACAGGTGATCAGGGAACAGTAGTGGGGACCGGGTGGGAGGCTATCAGAATATGATATCAGGGAGCTCTGGTGGCCTAGTGGCAGGAAGATGAACTGTAATCCCAGAGGTCCGTGGTTCAAATCTACCAGATGCTCTGCTGGAGAAGGAAGGACAATCTCCTCCTGTACCAGTCAGATCTTATTTGACGGTACACACAGAAAAATAATAATAATAATAATAATAATAATAATAATAATAATAATAATAATAATAAATAATAATAATAAATAAATAAATAAATGACTATGACATGCATGAACCTCAAAAAAGAAAAGCCCAAGCACACCATCTTCGACTTCTAGGTGGTGGGGTGTCATTCATGAATGCCCAGAGGAAACCACATAGAAGTAGGACAAGCTTCAGGTCAGTCAAGTCCAGGATCGAGAACCGTGTGAGCATTTTTCTCAGAGAACAAGCCACTAGCTGGAGTGCAGGAACCAGGCAAGGTCTCCACAAAGGCACCAGGCACCCTTGTCACACTCCTGGAAGATCACATCAGCAGGACGAAGCCAGGATGCGGTGCTTGGTCCCTGTGCATGAGGGAGGACTGACAGAGCGGAGGCCCGCACGCAAAGGATGCGGCCCTGTGCGGAGTAGAAGCACCAGCCACACTCTCCTCAGAGCTTCCCACTAAGTGTCAGCACCTTTACGCCCACTGGGGTTGTATTGTTGCTAATTGCTCAGGACCACCGAGAAATACTGTAGTGAAGCGCCTCGCCAGCCTCCTCAGCCCCCAGGATCACATGTGGTTCACTGCTGACTTTCAGAAGTCAATTTCCAGTCCTTTCTTCCTCGTTTATCTCAGCCTGGAAGCCTGGAATCATGATAACATACAAGCATCCACTCAGGTGGCCACTTGCTAGGAGCACTTGCTGTGAGTAGAACTCAAACTGTCAGCATGGAAGGCGTGGAACCTACCTCTACTCCACCAACATCCTTCCTTCTAGTTTTAAGAAAATCAGCAGTCGTCACTGACCCCATCCATGTGGTGATACTCTGGAGTACACCAACTACGCCTGCTCCCTGGACTCCCCAGAAGAGGTCACCAGGCCTTCCCTGGGTCTCTTCCCTGTGAGGCTCTTCTGGGTCTGAGCTATCAGCCTTCTGATGTTTCTTCAGCATGTAAGCACACCTCCCCAGGTCTTCTAAGTGGACCTTGTTGTTGTTGCTGTTAACTGCCGTTGAGTCGCTTGCGACTCATAGCGAGCCTATGTACAACGGCCCTAAACTCTGCTCTGTCCTGTGCCAATCGCACTCTCTGACACTCCCATCCCGATTACTCCACTCACTGAATCAATCCACCTCATAGAGGGTCTTCCCCTCCTGCGCCTGCCCTCCACCCCCCCAAGCTTGATGTCCCTGTCCAAGGACATGTCTCTCCTTACAACATGTCCAAAGTATGTTAGACGGAGCCTCAGAATCCTTGCCTCCAAGGAGCAGCCTCGTTTAACCCTCTCCAGGATGAATCTGTTTTCTTGGCAGTCCATGGTACATTCAGTACTCTTCTCCAGCACCACAGCTCAAAGGCATCAATTCTCCTTCTACCCTCCCATGCTCAAAAGGTAAATCCCAAGTTACTTCACTCGTCCTAAGTAACAGATTATGCTTTTCAAACAAGAAAGAGCAGGGCAACTTCCCCTTGTCAGCCTCCCATAGCATCTGCATGGTGCTTATGTGGCATCTGGCAGGCATGAGGCCTTGTCCTCTGACTGTCCAAACTGCCTCACAGGAGACAGCAGCCACAGCCTAGAGGACAAAGGGTTCAACGCCATCCGCCACTCTCACTAGTGCCCTCTCTGGCCCTTGTCACGGGCCCAGCTTGCCTTGTCAGAACTTCTCTCCCCCCTCAGACCCTGCTTCACCAACCCTCTGCCCAGTCCTGCCCCCTCACTGCACTCCTTCCCCCACGTGATGCCCTGGCTGCAGTCCGCGAGCTCGTGCCAGCTGGTCCCCGTCCTCCCACACGCGCCAGCTCACTCACCATCACCCAGCATTTGTCACTCAGAACTCCACCATTGACTGTCTTTAGGGACCTCCAAGCAAACTCCTGACTCCAGCTCTTTTCTCACCAGAGAGGGAGGAGTTTCATTCTTTTAACCCAGTGAAAACATCCATGCATCTCCCAAATCCTAGAATAAATCTCCCCACAATGCCTGTTCTGATCTGATTCCCCAAGGATCATCTTAGTTAATGCTGAGCTGACTAGAACGCAGCCTGAGGAAGCAATGAACTCCAAGGGAGTGTGTCAGAGTAGCAGGACCATCGGCACATGGACGTTCAACGTGCCCAGGACACCAGCTACCGAATCAAAGCAAAACCAGCCACGAGACAGAGAGGCAGTGCTCCCCTTCCCACGGTCCACATGCATGCCAGTAAAAGAGATCATCAGCTCGAAGGGTGTGATCCAGAGTGGAACGTGGAACATGGAAGCCTTCACTGCCAGCAGCTCTTCTTCGGGTGATTTTTAATGATTTCAAGACTCTAGGAGCAATAGACAGCAGTACAAGTGCAGGGATCGAGTTCTAACCTTTGATGCAGGAGACCTTGGTTCAAATCCCACCCAGCACAACTTGTCTACAGCTGCCAGCCAGCTGTCAAGTGAGGCTGCAGGTGATGAGATGCCAGGCAGGTCTCAGCGGAGTCTCAGCCGTAAGATGGAGTTGAAAGAAAATATCCGTCAATGGAAATCCTATAGATCAAGCATTAGTGAAGGCATGGTGGGCTGGCCAGGGAGGAGGGGCCGGATGACCAGGATCCCTTGAGCTCTGGCTGACGAGCTAAGTCCTAACAATGCCAACTATGCAGTCTCAGAAATGAACTGCTTCAAGGAAGAGGCACAGTCCCAGAAATGAGCTTCTTCAAGCAAGAAGGACACAAAAACGTGTGATGATGTTGCTCTTATTAGAGGCTATCGAGTTGATCACGACTCATGGTGACTCTCTGGACCTGCCCTGTCCTGTGCCGGTCTCATCGTCTCTGGTAACTTGAGCCCACTGTTATAGTCACTGAACCAATCCCTCCAATTGAGGGTCTTGCCTCCTTTCCTGACCCTCCACCTTCCCAGCATGATGTACTTTTCCACAGAGTGGTCCCTCCTGCCAACAGGCCCCAATAAATGACCAAATGTCCCATCCTTGCCTCCGAGGAGCACGCTGGTGCTGCTCCCAAGACGACTGTTCTTTCGTCAGTCCGTGAGGTAGTCAGCACTCCTCTCCAACACCACAACACAAAGAGGCTTTTGACAACCTTTGAAAGTACCATTCTCAAATATATAATGAAACACAATGTGAACAAGAAATGGTGTGAAACACACATAAAAGGGGAAAATTAGAACATGATAAAGGAAATGCATAGTCTATAATGTTAATTTTAAGATCTAACTATATTATTGGACTAGGGAGCATTGACAGCATCACAATTTGTAGGTTAAATATTTTCTTATAACTCTAGTGGCCTAGAGCTAGTAAGTTGTGCTGCAATTCCAAAGGCATGCAGTTCAAATCCACTAGTCGTTCCATGGAATAAGGTCAGCTATGGGTCAGTTCCAACCCAACAGTGTATCTGGGAAGTTGGATTTTCAGAATTGAGACAAGAACATCTTTGTAACGCTTCAGTTTGGTTTTTTTAATCATGTTCTACAAGGATGTGTTATATTGAGATTATTTCTAAAAAGATAACTGAAAATATTTTATAAAAATAACTGCATCATAGTTGCAATATCATTTGGGTTTCTTCCTAGATTTGTCTTTATACCTTATGCAATTCTATAAAGCAGAGGCTTATTTTGATAAATGTCAATTTATTTTATTTTTTTAAAAAGGACAGACATCCTTTGTTCTCCCACGTTCCACGATTCGTGTCACGCTGTTGCTGACCATGTATCTGCTGCGTGATCGACACAGAGCTAACTGCTGGTGATTCATGATCTGATCAGCTCTGCGTTTTCCCCTCTTCCTGAAATGCCAGCCCCATGCCAGACCTTTCAGGGCAGAGAAATTGATGGCCGATGCTATCAAGTCTTAAAAGCATGAAAGGTGAGAGAAAAATGCATCCAATGAGAACTTAAATGTTCATTCCTTTTGGCTAGGGCTTGTCCACATAGATTTTGGTCTCCTCTAACCTAGCCTGCAATTTTTCTTTTATTGATGGAAGCTGTCGACTGTGTGTTTAGCTTCCCATCTGTGACAGGCAGGAAGTGTGTTAAGGACTGGCTATAAATTTTGGCATTTTTGCTCTGTTTTAGTTTGGCAGCTTGAGTGGAATAAATAGTTAAAACGGTCCATTGGTTTTCTGTAGATGGAGGTAATAATTTCATACAGACTAGAGGTAATGCTGATATTGAGAAAAATCGTCTCTTCCCGTGACTGTTCCATGGCGATAGATGAGTAGTGCTTAAACCTCCACAGAACTCACGTGCTTTCTCTCCACTGCTGGTCTGATGAAGACGACATCGTAAATAAATGAACTATGAGGCCGCTCAGGACTCATTCCCATGATGTTGTTTCCACGGCCAGAGTGAGGATACCTCTTCTTGGTAATAACATTTCCCCAGTGACTAACATCTCATCCTTCAGAAAATAGATTCCATTTTCTTCTAAAATAAAATGAGCCAAAAATTTTGGCAGCCTAAAACCTGATTTTTCAAATACCTTATTTATATAGCCAACCCTGGGTGCTGGGAAAATCTACCTCCTGCAGATACTGTTTTGTTTTATCAGGAAACACTGCTTTTGGTTTTCAAATTACATGATGCTTGCCCACTTTGGTCTGAAAAGAATTTGAGCAGAGTTGAATTGGTGAGAGTAAGTACAAGGTATGTCAATAAAGGAAATCTTCAGAGTGGCCAGTATAGACAAACCCCACAAAAAAAGTCTGGGGTTTTGTCCATAAAACTACCCACAATGTAGTTCCTACTTGTCTGATGGTCTGAGTGAGTGAATCTTGACTGAGGACAATTTTGCCCCCATTGGGATATATCACAATGTATGGACATGTTTGCTTGTCATTACAACCACCTAGTGGGAAAAGAAGTCGTGGATTTACTAAAATCCTGGTAGAAATCCTGTATAATTTTCAGGAAGATTTACCCAAACCCATTAGAAAGAACTAATCTGCATCTGAGAGGCCAGGAAAGGAGAACTTTGTCCCATATATTTTCAGCATGTTGTTAGGAAGCTTAGTCCATAGAAAAAGATGTCACGCTTGAAAAGATGGAGAATCAGCAGAAAACAGAAGACCTTCAGCAAGACGGATTGATACAGAGACATTAACAATGGGCTCAAGTATATCAGAGAGAATGAATATGGCACAGGAAAGGGCAGGACTCAGAGCTGCTGTCCACAGGGGCACTGAGAGTCACAGTCAGCTCAATGGCACCTGACAACACCATGGCTGAAAACCCATAATCTAAATATTTTATACTGTGATTCCAGTTATCTTTGTCTCTAAATACTCAAATGTTCAATTCATGAGCTGAACACCCAGAAAGCTGCCTGAGTTTTAAAGTTTTGGTATGAAGTGATAAAGAACCATGGATGTCATTCACAGCAGGTGGACAGAGAAGTTTTATTTCAAAGTTCTCAGTCACTGCCTAGTGGCCAGATAGAGTCACATTTAATAATGAATTGTTATGTATTAGCGAAGAGATTGAGATTGTAAACGGCTTCAGTTTGCTTGGCTCCACAGTCAACACTCTTGGCACCAGCAGCTGGGAAATTAAAAGACATACTGCGTTGGAAAAGTCTGCTGTTAGAGATCTCTCCAAAGTACTGAAGAGCAGTGGTGTCAGTCTGGAGACTAAGGTGCGCCTGATATAGGCCATGGTCTTTGCAATCACTTACTATGTGTTACAGAGCTGCACAATGACTAGGGAGGATAGAAGGAGAATTAATGCCTTTGAGCTGAGAAGAGTATTGAATATACCATGGACTGCTAAGAGAATGAATAAGGTAGTCCTGGAGACGGTTAAACCTTGCTCCTAGGAGGCAAGGATTCTGAGGTTTTGTCTGACATACTTTGGACATGTTGCAAGGTGGGTCCAGTCCTTGGAGAGGGATGTCATGCTTGAGAGGGTGGAGGAACAATGCAGGAGAGGAAGAACCTCAATGAGACAGTTTGAGTCCATGAAACGGCAGTAGGTGTGTGGCACAAGGCAGAGCAGGGTTTAGGGCTGTTGTACATAGGGTCTCTATGAGTCACAGGAGACTCGATACACATAACAACAACATGCATTAGTACTTGGATGGTAGAATTCTCGTTTTCTGTGTGGATCAAGGCAGTTCTGGTAGCCTAACGGTAAGGATCTGCATGGCCAACCAAAGGCACACTGCTCAAATTTACCAGGTGCTCACCAGCTGGGGAAAAGATGGACAACCTCTTCCTGTGTGAGGTGCTTTCTCCGAAATCCCCTGGACTAAAAGAGTTGGTTCTTGATGATCTCTAAAATCAACAGGTATCCACATTCCTCTACTGTTCATAGAGTTTTCAAAGGCCCACTATTTAAGACGTGGATGGCCAATCCTGCTTCCCAGTCTGTCTTAATCTGGGAGTGCTCCTAAAGCTTCACATACTTCAGGCATGTTGCTAGGAGGGGCTATTTCTTGGAGGTCATGATGTTTGGAAAGGGACTGACCCAGTGACTGCCTCAGTGGCCTCTAGTGTGTCAGGAGGTGTGAGAAGGGCACAGCACAGGGCAAGGTTCAGATCTGTCGATCATAAGGTCGCTTTGGTTCGTACTTGACTCAACAACCCTAATAAAAATAATAACACAACAATGTGGAAGAGCCGGGTTCAATTCTCGACAATTCGCTTCCTGTTGAATCACCACCCATGTGTCACTGGAGTCTTGTGGGTTATGAAGCTGAACAGGCTTTGATTCTTTCAGACTCAGAAAGACTGAAAAGAAAGGCCTGAGGTCTATTTCTAAAAAGCAGCTACTGGATCTGCTCTCCGTCCCTGGATGACGTGTGATGGAGCAGGAATTCCTTCCGTTGTGCAGCAGACACTCCGAGTCAGGCTTGGCTTCAACAACTCAGTGACATTATAGTGGAAGGTCAAATTAAAGCTTTAAAATTCCTTTCCCTGGGAGAAGTATGAAGAGTCTAGGCTGATGGAGTGTCTTACAGACACCCACAGCTTGCTCTCTAGGGCGGAGCTGCGGGGTGGTGGTGACGTGGCACCTGGACCCTCTCCAGCCCCGGCCACCATCATGGACACGTGACAAAAAGCATGTCCACAGCATGCAGAGCAGCAAGCCTGCAGTTCCAGGGAACCTCGGCAAACGTTCTTCCCTGTCTTCATTGAGACTCCTGTGACGGCTGAGGACTCCTCAGCGAGTCCCGCTTTGCAAGCTGTGCTGTCAGGGCAGTCAGGGCTTCCAGTCCCAGAAGGCCTTGGGGGTGTTTTTGTCTTCCTGAATATTAATCTTTCTTAGGGGTTGTCTGCTTGTGCCAGATTAGATAACATGGTGAATGAATTTGAAAAGAATAAATCCAAAGCTTATTTGCATTGTAGCTTTCCATTTCCCAGGAATATTTCCCTGGTTAATTGTTAGACAGCCCACGGTAAGCAAGTTATCAATTAATTGCTGGAAAATGCAGTGTATGTGTGTGCATTACTGTGGCTGTTAATTGGCTACAAGTTTTCTTTCTCATTAAATGCTAATCTAATTGTTTAAATAAACAAGGCTGTTATAACACTAGTCAATTCTTTGGAAAAATTGTTTAATGAAATACAAATTTCACAGATAATTATGAATCAATTTTTCTATAATTAATAGACTTTAGACTTGGAAGTCTTTTTAATTAAAGAAGTTGAACAACACAAGGAACTAATATACCTAAAACAGAAGAACTCTTAACTTTGCTAGGAAAGGAACTGTAACTTCTAATTCTACTTGCATACACAGTTTTAATATGTAGTCTTATGTATTCATAAAATTAGTGGAATTTTTAAATAGTTTTTAAGTTCTAATAAAAAATGACCACTTTGACAAAAAAACCTACTAAATATTTTTGCTGTTGTGTGCCGTCAAGTTGACTATAGCTCATAGCAGCCCCATGAACTGTTGCTCTGAACTTAGTCCTATCTTGAGCCAGTCTCACTTGTCTGACACCCCTTGCCCCCCGCCTCCAATAGCCACTGTGTCAATCTGTCTCATCCAGGGTCCTCCTCTCCTGTGCTGACCCTCCACCCTTCCAAGCATGATGTCCTTCTCCAAGGACTGGACCCTCTTGATGATGTGTTTAAAGTCTATGATATGGAATTTCAAAATCCTTGCTTCCAAGGAGCAATCTGGCTTCACCCTCTCCAGGACAGCCCTAATTGTTCTCTTGGCCATTCATGATATGTTCAATACTCTTCTCCAGCACTACAGCTCAAGGGCATCAATTCTTGTTCTGTTATCCTTAGTCATTGTCCAGCTCTGAGATGCATAACAAGCAACCGAGATCATGGCCTGGATGAGGTACACCTTCGTCTCTAGACTGATATCATTGCTCTTTAGTACTCTGGAGAGGTCCCCTACAGCAGATTTCCCCAATGCAACTGATCTTTTTATTTATCTAACTTATATATGTTATATACATGTCACTACTTATGAAAATTAAGGGAGCTCTGGTGGCCAAGTGGTAAGAAGTTGTACTGCAAGGCCAAAGGCTAGTGGTTCGAATCCACCAGCTGCTCTGTGGGAGAAAGATGGGCAGTCTCACCCTGTGTGATTAACTGCCTCTGAAAATCCACTGGAGGGTCAGGTAAGGATAGATTCTGACTGACAACATCCAGCAGCAACAACTTATGAAAATGAAAGTAGGGAGTTGAAAACAAAGCACAGCACTCTTTAATACCTGCACCAATCAAAAGGAGCAGTCCTTTCACTCTGGTGGCCTGTGGCTATTTCTCAAAGTCATGGAGATTTCGAAGGTGCTCAATCCTGTTGAAGGAGTCTTAGCTTCACAGCGGTTAAACACCTGGATGGTA
Source organism: Elephantulus edwardii (assembly GCF_000299155.1). Lineage (NCBI taxonomy): Eukaryota > Metazoa > Chordata > Mammalia > Macroscelidea > Macroscelididae > Elephantulus > Elephantulus edwardii. The sequence continues at coordinate 1,601,020 of NW_006399950.1, forward strand.
ATCAAAGCTGCGCGCTGTCCAGACCCGTTGGTCACATCCCGCAGGAATGAACCGTAGCAGTCGGCCTCCATCGAGATGTACACCGTGGAAGGGCTCCAGGGTAGTTCTCCAGTGTCCTGTAAGGTCATTTGGCTCTAGGAATGGCCTAGAGACAACAGAATTTAGCTTCTTTCTTGCAGCAATTTCAGAATCTGGAAAGCATGCTCAGATGAACAGACTCCCTGTCATCAGATATTCAAATCCATGGTATTGTTCTTTGCTGAAGTAGGAGCCCCATGGGGCTTTCCAGGCTGTGATGTTGGCAGGAACAGGTCACTCAGCATCTCTCAGATGTGGACCTGCTGGGTCACTTCCAAATGCCAGCCTTTTGATTAGCAACCAAGCATTTAATCATGGCCACCAGGAATCCTTTACAGCATGAAGCAAGCATGTGAAAAGATGAAGTATCATTGTGCCAGCATGTGATTAGCACTGTTTCATGAAGGACACAGCAAATGAAAGCCCATAGGAGGGATAAAGGACCACAGAGTTCCTGAAACTGAGATTGAGCCATGAATCCAGCAAGACAGTGTAAGCTCTATTGTAAAGAATAGATATCATTTTATCAAATCCACAGACGTGTACCAGCCGATGGGCAGGTAAAAGAAGACTGAGTCTAAGAAGTCAAATCGGCCTCAACCATGTGCACCATTTCAGTACCACGCCTTCAACCTAGCACTACTCCGTGTTCCGTAACTTCCAGGAGCTAGTCTCCATTTGATGTGTCAGAGCCAAGGGGGTGAGAACAACAAAATTTCAGGGAAAGAGTATTTTTTAATATCTATATTTTTAATTATATACTAGTGTATTTACAAAATTTGAATACATTTTCAGACCAGATTCTTCCAATTTCCCTCACCTTCCCCCCCCCATCAAAATGTACAACCCCATAAAAGAGCACTTTTTATTGCAGAAATCAAAGCAAAAAGTTATGATCATGACAGCAGCGTGGACCTAGCCAAGAACTGCCTGGTGACTAGAGGGTGTTAGCAGAGCAAGAGATGCAAATAGCAGATGTGCATTTGGACTGAATTAGGGGGGAAAGCTAGAAAGTAAGGCTTGTTCGGTGGATGATACTGAAAGAATTGGCTTTATATTGGCAAGAGACAAGTGTGCCCTTATCTTAAAAACAAAAAAGCTTCTGCTGAGTGTACCCTGACAGATACACAGTAAACCCATGTGCATGAGGCTAGAAGTGGGTTTGCAGCGTTTAACCGCTGTCTCTGTGTAAGGATATCACCGAGACTTTCTTCTGAGGTGTCCCTGGGTGGCCTTACACTTCCGACCTCAGTGGGCAGCCAAGCATGTTAACTGCCTGGAACACACAAGGATCCATATCTCATATCACTAAGAATAAAGAATTAAGCTTTAAAAAGTAAACATGAGTAAAACGGTATTTAAGCACAACAATAAAAATATGAGTTTGATAAGGTTGCGCAAACTAGAAAACAGAGTAAAGTGACAAACTGAGATAGTTAATCCCATAAATACTATAAAAAATCAGAGAGCTAAAATATATTAAACAAAAGCAAATGATTGACCAGGAGTACAGAAGAATACATGCGTAAGAAGCAACAAATCAGTGGCCTCATTTTATAATGAAGCCTTTCTTGAATATTTAGGTCTAGAATCCCCTTACTATTTTAAAAATTCTTGAAGAGTACAGAGAAGGTTTGTGTGGATTAAAGATTTATCATTTTAAAACTTAATTCTGAAAAATGGTTCAATATTTATGTTAATTTCTTTAAAATAATAATAAATTTATGAACGTTAACATAAATGACATTTTATTTTTTCCAAAAGGAAAACATAGTTATTAGTGGAGCAGAATGGCATCATGGACTCCTATCTACTTCTACTTGCGATTCGATGTGATTTTTCATGTCATGTGACCTCTGAAAAGCTTCACTTTATACTCACAGAAGAACAAGACCAAAAAAAAAGAAACTAAAACAAGAACACATAGCGGAGTGGTTATAAAACTAACCTTGACCTCAAAATTCCTGTGTCAGATAACTTGCTACATATAAAAATGTTAGAGAGAAATTAATTTAAGATGCCCTTACTCTAACATCAACATGATAAATCAAGAAAGAACATAACATAACCTTTAAACATATTTTAGAAATGTTGTTATATGCCTTCAAGTCTATTCTGCCTCATAGCCACCCTGTGCACAATAGCTCTGAATCCTGCCCTATCCTGAGCCAGTCTCACTATTTCCTACAGACCTACCACCCTTAGCTCAGTTACTGTGTCAGGCCAACTCGTCCAGGGCTTTCCTCTCTTACCTGTCCCTCCTCCCTTCTATGTCTAACTGCTCCCATCTGGCAACATGCCCAAAGTACGTAAGAGAGAACTTCAAAATCCTCCAGGAGAAGCTTGGTTTCTGCCTCTCCAGGACAGACCTGTTTGTTCTCTTGGTGGTCTCTGGTATGTTCAATACTCTTCTTCAGCACCAGGATTCAAAGGGATTGACTCTTTTTCTGTCATCTTTAGTCACTGTCTAGCTCTCCGCTGCACAGCAAGTGACTAAGAAGATCATGGCCTGGATCAGGCACAGCTCAATCTCTAGACTGATATCGTTGTTCATGAACACTCTGGAGAGGTCCTTGACAGCAGATTTTCACAATGAAATCCATCTTTTGACGATTTCTTGACTGCTGGTGCCAAGAGTATTGATTGTGGAGCCAAGAAAGCAGGAACTGTAATAATCTCAATTGCTTCTCCATCTATCATTGTTCTGCCAAGTGGCCCAGTGGTGAGAATCTTTGTTTTCTTGATATTGAGCTTCAATCCATACTGAAGGCTGCAGTCCTTGGCCTTCTATACCAAATACTTCAGGTCCTCCTCAGTCACAGCAAGCAAGATTGTGTCATCTGTATAATGCAGGTTGTTGATGAGTCTTCCTCCCATCTGAATGCTACATTCCTTCTCAAATGTCCAGCCTTCTGAACAGTCTATTCTGCATACAGACTGAAAAGATATGAAAACAGAATTCATCTAGGATGCACTCCTTTCCTGATTGTGAACCATGCAGTGTTTCCTTGTTCTATTCTGACAACTGCCTCCTGGTCCAAGTATAGGTTTCACAAGGGCACAATCAGGTGTTCTGGGATTCCCATTCTCCTCAAGGTTAGCCACAATTGGTTGTGATACACATAGTCAAATGTCTGTGCACAGTAAGTGAAACACAAATAGACATTCTTCTGATACTCTCTGATTTCATCCAAGATCCCTCTGATATTGGCTATGATGTCATTAGTGCCACAGACTCTTCGAAACCCAGCTTGTGTTTCTGGTAATTCGTTATTGATGTACTGTTCCCAGAGTTTTTGGATCATCTTCAGCAGGATTTTACTTGCATGTGGTAGCATTCGATGACTTCCATACTCTGTTGGGTCATTTTTTTTTTAACAGATGTAAATATGGGTCTCTTCCAGTCAATTGACCAGGTAACTGTCACCCAGATTCCTTGGGACAACCTGGTGAGCTCATTCAAGTATGTTTGTTGAAATATGCCAATTGATATTCCATCAATTCCTCTGCCAATTCTTTCAAAGCAACTTGAAATTACTCCTTCATCAGCATTGCCTACTGATTATGTGTTCTCATTGTATACTACAGCATCAAAACTGACCCATAGCTGACTCATTAGCAGGTTTTCAGAGGGAGTTAATCTCAGGGGAGATTGTCCATCCTTCTCCCGTGGAGCAACTGGTGACCTCAAACTGCATGCCTTCAGATTACAATGCAGCTTCTTGCTGCTAGGCCACCAGATCATTTGTTGCTGCGTGAGATTCTTCATACCAGCCAATTCTTTTTGGTACAGTGACTCTGTGAACTTCTTCCATGTTCATTTGACGCCTCCTAGATCATTTACTAGTCTGCCCATTGCATCCTTAAGTATTGTCACTTGAGACTTGACTTTGTTCTTCAGTATGAAAAAAACACGTAAGCATGTTCCATCCCTTTTGATTTTCTGACTCCAGCTCTTTGCACATTTTATTATAATACTTTGCTTTATCTCCCCAAGCTGCTTTTGGAATCTTCTGATCAGCTCCTTAACTTCCTGATTTTTTCCCCTTGCTTTTGTATCCCCGTGTTCTAGTGCAATATTCAGAGTCTCCTCTGTTATCCATCTCAATCTTTTTCTTTCTGTTCTGTCTTTGTAATGATTTTTGCATTCTTCATGGATGATGCTCTTGATATATCTCCACAACTCATCTGGGCTTTGCTCGTTAGTGTTCAAAGCCTCAAACCTATTGCTGAGGTGATTTTTAAGTTCAGATGAGTTAGACTCAAGGTCAAATTTTGGTTCTTGTGGGTTTGTTTTATTTTGTTAGCTTCAGTTTGAACTTACATATGATTAGTTCTTGCATATGGTCTGTTCCACAATCAACACCTGGCCTAATTTTCACAGGTGATGTTAAGCTTCTCCAATGATTCTTTCCACAGAAGTAATCAATCTGATTCCATGTAGACCATCAGGTAAGGTCCATGTGTCTAGTTGCCATTTGTCTGTCTTATAAAAGGTATTTACAATGAATAAATCATTGATTGTACAAAATTCTATCAGTTAATCTCATTTTAAAAGGCGGAGCAGTGGACTTTGCATTGAATCAGAACCCTATCTCACCTTAAGAAGATGAAAGGCTGGAGTCTAGACTCAACAATCATACTTCCTATAAATCCAGGTTGACATCACCCCACATGACATGGTGTCCAAAGAGTAAATTACACAATACACTAAAGGAGAAACTTATAGCCTGTAGGAAGCAGAATGGAGCTCAATTTACATATGCAAAAGGACTACTAAGACAAGCATTGTTGGTTTTGCAACTCTATTATATGCAAGTTTTATACAGAATTACCCTCTACTAGAACTGTTAAAGATGCAACATCAAGAACAACTGTTTTTGTTTTGTGGAAACAAAACAGTGTGAATGTTGAGCCTGGGGGTGCATAAAACTGGATGAACAAAGGAAGACCAACAAAGCTCCAGAGAAGCCAGGCTCAGTATCACTGAACAGTTAAATCAGTGCCTACAAACAGCGGACTCTGGGCTGCTGCTTTATAAAGAAGAGGGGGGGGAAAGAAAAAGAATGAATAGGAGGAAGACGAAAATAAAAGGTCGGAGAGAGGAAGGAAGGAGGGAAGGAAAAAGGCAAGAGGGAGAGCGGGAGGGATACTCAAAGCCAGATATGGTCAAGTGTTGAGTCAATGACGGTTGAACGTGCTATTAGCAGAGAGAAGTCTCCACTCCTAAGTGGTTCTATCTTTTTGAACACTTTCACACCCTCTGGAAATACTGAGATGAAGGTAAATGTGATGGTGAGAAGAGGTCAGGTGCAGCAGTCAGCAATGACTCATAGCCCCCTGTGCACAACAGAGGTTCGCTGCCCAACGCTCAGCGCCCCACAGTCCTTACTGTGTCTGCTGCTGCCACCCCTGGGTCAGTCCACCCCCTGCAAGATGGACGGAGCTTAGATAATATCTGTGCAACTCACCACTTTGTAACCAGGGAAGAGGAGGAATGTGACATTCAGGAACTGCCTTAAGAGAGACAGGGGAACCACGTGTATTCGGGACCACTGGAATGAGTTTACTCTTTAAAAAGTAAGGAAGGAGGGCCAGAAAGAATAGATAAATCAGACACTCGTGAGGGTCGTGGGTCAAATGGATCTCTTTTATGATGCAGGTAGGAACGTAGAACAGCCAAATTCATGACTATGGGTCTGGAGAGGTGATGTTCTCAGACATCTGTGGTGAATTCAGAAATGCATTGGTTCCCTTTGGTACCTAGTTACCTAATGAGGTTAAGCGGTCTCATTCCTAGGGGCTCTAATGTAAGATCGGACCTCTCTGGTGGTTAGAATCCTCCCCAGTGTTTCTGGGGGAGAAAGATGTGTGATCCCCTCCTGTGTAATTTAGTCTATACAAACCCACTGCAGGGTCAGCGAGGAGTTGGCTCCGGCCCTGAGTTACAGCGTTGGGCACATGGACAGAGTTCATTCCCTGAATGTCCTCGGTTGCTACCTGGGCCTGTGAAACTTGCTTCTGGCCAGAATACGTGGTCAGTCCCATTGACCATTTCTAGAGCTGACCACAAATCTCTACTATCCCTATGTGGAAAACTCAGAGGCCACTTTCAGATGATAAAGTGACAATATGGAAAATTCCCAAGTCACCATTTAGAAGAACATTATCAGAGAGATGGTCAAGCACAAATCAGACTGTCTTATGAAGGGAGAACAAACTCCTGTGCCACGACACTGAGATGAGGCAGCTAGCCTGTCATGGGAATATACTACCCAAGGTCTGGAGACATGATCCTTGAACAGGAGAGGTACAAGTAGGAGCAGTGTAGTCTATGAAGTTCATCTTCTGACAAAATTCTAACACACAAAGACTGATCCAAGAGAGGAAAAGCCAAGTGGACACAGACAAGTATTCCGCTCAGCGCCAGCGTGGTGTGCTTTCTGGGACATTTCAGAGATTTGGAAGCTCTGCCAACAAGCTGACTGGCATCTCAAGCATCTGTTATTTTCATGAAGGCAAAGGAAATGTGCTCTTGTTTGATATCACAGGCTAGTACATTGGAACTATACTAGCAAAGGCCGTGCAAAACCAAGGAAATCGGCAAGCCTGAAAGCTGATCTCAGGCCTGAGGATGGTCATCACAGTCACCCCTTTACAGAGCAATGCTGCGGGCAGTCTCATGGGCCTTGTGGTTTCAGAAGACTAGCCAGCTTGCAACAAAGGAAAAGGTGTGTGTTTTGGCAAGTTAAAGAGATTGTCCTAAACTGAGTCTCATGGCGCCAACTGGAACTCGGCTTCTATGCCGTGCTTTGAGCAAGGATTCCAGGGTAAATGATAGGAGGAGGTGCATGTTATACACACAACAGTTAATATGCCCCTAAAACTTGTTCAAATGGCAACTTTAAGGAAAGAGATACTCCAAGGGGTAATGATCGTCTGCAGAAACTGAAGCACCAGGCTTGACCCAGGCCACAATTCTGCTATTCAGAGGAGAGCAATTACTCAGTCACTTCCAGATGAGTAACTCTGTCAAGAACTTTGTTTGGATACCAGAAAGCTTTAATTTTTAATTACAGCTAACAGACTGAATGCTTCCTAACTTTAACAACAAACAATAGTAGCAGCATTTTTGGATGTTCCAATCCAATCTGCATGTGGAAGTGATCAAAAATAGTAATCACAGCCTCTTAATCTCTACTCACTGGAAATTATAAGAGCCTTACAACAAGCCCAATTGCCCAATTTTGGTTCCAGCCCATTAGTCTTCCATAGCTCTAAACTAAAGCACACTAAATGTTTTATAGTATAGCGCTAAGGGAAATAATCCCACCACTAGAGGACCCACATCGTTGAATTATTCATGGACTTCTTATTTCAAAGACAATTATAACTCAGGGTGCCTCTGGGAGTCAGGTACTTCATTAACCACTTTGATGAGCCTTCTGCACCTCAGCTGTGGGAGAAAATGTGTGTTTAAATGGAGATAATCTATATTAACGCCAAATGAGTTTATGGTTTCCGTAAAAGAAAAGAAAATGTCTTGGTAAGTCAATTGCAAACATTATGATGAAATATTTTGTAAGACAATATTTTAGGAACTTGGTTTGTTTTCGTTTTGTCATATGTCCTTGGGTGAGGGTAAAATACTTCACATAGTAGCCATTTAGGAACTGGAAATAGTACATGAGTGTGAGAGACTGAAAAATATTCTTCATAGGTTCTTTCCTATTGACCATGGGATTTTCTAAATCCTCCTAGTCAAAGGTGACCAGTAGCCAACAGCATTGCAGGTAAGAGTCTCCCACACCATGTTGAGATGATTCCAATCCCTGGCAACCCCCTGAGTGTCAGAAGAGATCCATGTTCCACACAGTTTTTGGGAAGTGGGTTTTCATAAGTCAATCATCACCCCTTCTCCCAAGAACCTCCTGGGAAAATTCCAGCTAGCCCCATCTTCGTAAGCAGCTCTCATTTTCACTCTGAAAGTCATTCACAAGGCAAGTTATCGTATAAAAGTCACAGATCTTAGTCTTAACATAAACATATGGTTGGAAGGGTGGAGGGACAGTGCAGAAGAGGAAGCCCCCAGGTGAGATGGATTGACACAGTAACTGAGGCATTGGGGGTTGGGGTGTTGGAGTCAGTGAGACTGACTCAGGACGGGGCAGGCTTCAAAGCTCTGTACACAGGGTGGCTATGAATTGCAGGCACAGCACATACTAACAACAACCTTCTAACCTTGACACGTTCTTTGCTGTTTAGAGATGATTCTGCAGTGAGGATGTTTACATTGTATCACTGACCATGAGTGAGTAATTCAGATTTTCAATTGATCCACGTTGCTTAGAAATGATCCATGAAACAGTCATTTTGGTTTAATTGCTGGGGCCTCAGCACTTGTGCAATCAGCAAGTTTTGTTTCTCATCAAAGCGTTGCTGAGTTCTGATTAACAAATTTCACTTGCAGTCTGACTGATGTGTGCAGTCAGGGTTGACGGGGGTGTAGATGGCACCGAACTGTCTTCCCGTGAACGGTGACCGGAACCCTGAGTGTGGCAGAGTTCACTCTCCTGTCAGCTGCAGAGGTAGCAATGCCTCGGCAGAAAGACCTGAAACCTACTCCCAAAAAGTCCCCAGGAGAACCCAGACCCCCAGCCCTCCTGACTCACTGACCTTCCCATGAATTGGGATCCGCTCAACAGCAACTGGTAAAGAGGAATAAAAAGATACCTACTAATTGTTTTCTGTTCAAGGACATGTACAAATGTACAAACGAGATGTTCCAAACACAATCTTATTTTCTAAGAGGTACAGAAAATTCTGACTCGATACTACACAACACACATTTACAATAGAAAATGTATGCAAAATATTCAGGTGTGAATTTCATAGTCATACTGAGAAAATGGTTTCTTTGATCAAGCATGAACTTGGAGGGATCTGTTGCATCTGGCCTGACGGCTGTACACCATCAATGATCCACCCACTTCAGTCCTGACCAGACAGCTCCCTTTCCTACTCACCTACGTGGAAACCAAGAGAGGGGGGAAAAGGAAGCCCATGGCTAGAGAAAGGGGATTCTATCCAGGAAAGATACGAAGACTGACAACAACTGAAGGTTATCTTCTGTGACAAGATAAATAGCCTTATTTCCTTAAACTTAACGTTGTCCTGTAAGTTACCATATTAACTATGTCCGAACAATCAGGAGAAATAGCTTTCCTTGAGTGCTTCATTTACTGCATGGCTAGCAGTATCTTCCACCTCATTCAATTCACAGAACGTCCACGTCACAGATAAAATGATCTACCAAAGAACCCAAGCTTTAGAGAAAAAGAGAAAGAATAATATCTAAATCAGGTGGCTAAAAAGTCTTGAGCGAAGTGTGAACTCAGTAGCCTGGCTCCAGAGGCCCACTGTGGTAACCTCCAGTGTGAACCCCTCTAATGCGCACCTCTTGGTATTCACACCCTTCTGTAGTCACCTCCTCCATGATGTCAAAGAGGGCCCCACGTAGCCATGGGGCACAGCAAAAGAGATGCAGCACAGATCTCCAGATTAAGGTCACTGCAGTGAAGTGTCCAAATGGAGTGATAATGTGGAGAAATTCTTATGTTACAGAGACAGAGAGACAAAGAGATAGATGTCGGCATAGCTTCCAGGCAAAAATCTCTTGTAACGTATGCCATCTATTCTATTGTCCCAGAGGCAAGCCATTTCCCTGTGCCCTTCCCACACTGAAGACCTATGAAGAATTAGATAAATTGTTGTTTGTACTAAGTCACTGTGTGGGAAAAGATTCAAGTATTATGTTGTTGTTAATGTGCCATCGTGTTGCCTGCGACTCATAGTGACCCTATGTACGACAGCCCTAAATCCTGCCCTATCCTGTGCCAATCTCACTGTCTCTGCCACACCTAACCCGATTACCCCACTTACTGAATCAATCCACCTCATAAAGGGTCTTCCTCTCCTGCGCTGTCCGTCCACCCTCTCAAGCATGATGTCCCTCTCTAAGGGCTGGACCCTCTTTGCAACATGTTCGATGTCACACGAAGCCTCAGAATCCTTGCCTCCAAGGAACAGCCTGATTTAACCCTCTCCAGGATGAACCTGCTAATTTTCTTAGCAGTCATGGTATATTCAGTACTCTTCTCCACCACCACAGCTCAAAGGCATTAATTCTGCTTTTACCCTCCCTAGTTATTCATTGTCCAACTCTCTGACACATAGCAAGTGACTGCAAAGACAGTGGTCTATACCCAGTGCACCTTAGTCTCCAGAGGGACACCCTTGTGTCCCTTAGGGACCTTAGAGAGGTCCCTAACAGCAGACTTTCCCATGGCAATACGTCTTTTAATTTCCTGGCTACTGGTGCCAAGAGTGTTGACTGTGGAGCCAAGCAAACTAAAGCTGTGAACAATCTCAACCTCTTCACCATCCATCCTGATGCTGCCAGTTGGCCCAGTGGTGAGAATCTTTGTCTTCTTGATATTGAGCCTCCATATTAAAGGCTGTACTCCTTGACCTTCTGCAGCAAGGGCTTCAGGTCCTCCTCAGTTTCAGCAATACATGGACAAATAGTCAGAAGAGCTATTGTAACATACGGGCTTTTTAACTCTCCCAGCAAAGTCCTCCTTTCTTCCTGTCCTGTTGTGAATGATTCACTTTTCACTTTTCTAGACATTATAACTCTCATCACACACTGGATGCTTGTTGTTGTTATGTTGTTACCATCGAGCCAGAAATTACCCATAACTGACCTTCCAGTGGGTTTTCTGAAGCAGTAAGTCTCATGGGATGAGATTGTCCATCCTCTATGCAGCAGCTGTTAGATTCAGACCTCATGTGTTTGGGTCGGCAGTGCAATTCTATACCACTAAAGCCAGCAGAGTTCCTTATGGCTGGGCAGGATTATGTAAACAGGTGTTTGTGGCTCACCTTGGAACTTGGATTCCTTCCTAATATTCTGGGTAAGGTTAGTTGGACCTATTGGAATACGCAGGTGCTCATGTGGGAATTGGTCAATTTTGACATCTTGTCAGGCAGGTTCAGAAATAGAAAACCAGAATCTCACTCTTAACAGAAAGGAAAAAATGCACCATGTTATTTGGATCTGAATATTCTACACGCATCAGGCCAAGAGACAAAGCAGCAGGTCTAGCAGTGGCAGTGGTGACAGAAGCAGTTGTCCTGATGGTAGATGCCACAGGGGTGCAGAACCAGAGACCCTCCTGAGACAGAGCTGAGCTCGGGAGGCCAACACTCGGAGCTGGAGTTGAGCACCTTCAGGCCTCGGCCTACGGATGAACCGAGTGGTGTGGTATAAAGGTAGAGCGAACAGAGCTTTGTAACACTTGCCTCAGCAGGACAAAGGCCAAGGCCATGAGTCTAAGGGTCAGGAAAAGAGGTCTGTCTGCAATCACACCTCAGGAGAGACTATCCTGATTGAAGAATTGTATCCTGAGTGTTTCTGTTATTTTTCTACTAAATACTATGCACCACAGGGCGTTAATTAGGCTGCTTCTACTTCTGATGTTGTATTTTTCATCATATTGTCCAACTTCTCAAATCACTTGCTCAGCACAGATTGAATAGGTAGAGGGAAAGAGTGAACCCTGGCATGTGTTCCCTGATTTTAAGCTATTCAGTATCCCCTTATTTCTTTGAACTACTGCTTCTTGATTTTGCACAGACTCCGCACGAGGACAGTTTAAGGCCGTTGAATGCCCAGTCTTCTCAATGTTGTCTATCCTGTATCATGACCTACTCACCCTCGCAAAGCTGATAAAACAGAAATAAACATTTTTCTGGTGTTCTTTGCATTTAGCCATATACATCTGAAGTCAGAAATGTACCTCTGGCTCCACAGCCTCTTCTGATTCTAGCTTGAATTTCTGGCACTTCTCTGTCAATGCACCGCTCCAGTCATTTTTCATAATCTTAAGCAAATGACATTTTTTAATCATGCCCACATTCTATTGGATCATCTTTTTTTGTAATAGACACAAATATAGATCATTTCCAGTTGGTGTCTGAGGTAGCTTTCCAATTTCTGACATCAGCGAGCACTTCCAAGGCCAGATGTCCAACCATAGTCAAATGGATTGAGAAATCATGGTTCATTTATGTGGTGGAATACCACAGAGCATGCAGGAGCAATGATTTTTCTCGAGTACTACCTCACTTGGGAGGGACTGGAGAGCATTATGCAAAGTGAACTAACTCTGTCCCATAAGGACAAACACTGTGTAAGATCATTAATGTAGAACATGTATGAGGATCCAAGGGGGCGGGGGGAGCAGAGGGGTGAGGATGGGGTGGAGGGATTCATAGAGTCACACACTCTGACAAGTGGAGGGGGTAAAGGAAATACGATAGACCCAATGTGATAAACAATGTATACAAACTTTGTAAGTAAAATAAACATTTTCTTTTAAAAAGATAATGTATTTCAGTAGGAAAAGCTGCTGCCCACGCCCCCTAAACTGCTAAAGAGAAAGAGACCACTTTAATGACCAAAGTGAGTCTGGCCCAAAGCCAGGGTATTTTCAGTTGCCTCATATATATATGAAGCTAAACAATGAACAAGGAAAACTCAAGAAGAATTGATGCCTTTCACTTACAGAGTGGTGAAGAACACTGAATAGTCTATGGACTGCCAAAAGAACACAGATACCTGTCATGGAGAAGTGCAACCAGAATACTGAGACTTTGTTTCACTTGCTTTGGGCATCCTATCAGGAGGGCCACTCCCTAGAGGAAGCCCTCAGATTGGTTACATAGAGGATCAGTGCAAAAGAGAAACACCCCTAAAAAGATGAACTGACACAATGACTGCACCAATGGAACTCAGTCCAGTAAACACACACACGGTGGGTGGGGCAGGGCGCTCCTCTCAGTTTGAACCCACCAGTGACTCTGTGGGTCAAAGATGGGAAGTTTCTTTCCATTAAGATTTACAGTCTCAGAAACCAGGTGGAGGGGCCCCCTGAGTGGGGCCAGACTCAGCCTCATACACCTGGTGGTTTCTCAGTCTGCTCAGCCTCTCCCCCTTCCTGACAATCTAGCTTTCTCTAACTCCCTTGAAAACATTGCCTTGTTCTCTTTCTCCAAGGCCCTTGTCTGTGCTGTGTCTTCTGCCTCTATCAATTTCTCCCACCATCTTCTAATTAATTTCTCAAACTTCAAATATCAAGTCAGTCATTACTTTTTTAGGGATGTTTCCCTGATGTGACAGGTCAAATTCTTCTGTTCTTAACTCAGTGAAAAATATTTTCCTTCATCGTACTTACTTTATTTTTATTGTTCTATACCATTGAGTTGGAGCCTACTCATAAACAGGGTTCCCAGAGGTCAACCAACAGGAGGAGAATCCCCGGCCCTCCCACAGCACAGCTGGTGGATTAGAATCACGGGACTGAGTGGACAGCACAGCTCCTCACCACTAGGCCACCACAGATTCTGGATTTTATTTTAGATTTATTTTTAATGTGGGGTTTTGGCAGCTACTGTTATGTATTAAATTGTGGTCTCACAAAATACGTGTTGGGCTCTTAGAGTCTATATACCTTTAGATATCATTGTGTATGAGAATAGGATTCTATTTTTTGTTAGTGAAGCCATATGGTTGCATTTTAAGCCTCTGTCTTTTAAGATATAAAAGGAACAGATTATACATAGAAGTAAGACAGCACAAATAGAGAGGAGATAAATGCCACGTAGAAATCTCCAATGTTTCTTAGGAAGGAAGTGAGGGAAGTGGGCTTTCCCAGAGCAGACAGTGGTCTCTCCCACATGAGGTTTGTAAAAGCTGCAACTTGCATCTTGGGCAGTCTCTTGCGAAACAGTCACTTTGAGGGCTACTTAATTTTGAGTGGACATATGACAAGAATTGAAGATTCCTGCCAAGGGCCCCCTGAATGAGCTTATGGCCTCACCACGTTTTGGGACTGCGGTCTTACCCACCGCGGGACAGCACCTCAGAGGAGCTGAGTCGGCATGGCTCAGCCAAGTCCCAACGTCCTGATTCTCACAGCACGTAGGAGATCATTCACGTAATCATTTAAGTTACTAAACTCTGGAGTAATTTTTCAATAGGAATAGATAACTAATACATAATGATTATGTATTATTATGATAAAGAGTTTTCCCACCCAATTCAAAGAGAGCATAAATTATTCCTGAGTTTGCTTCCCAATTATGTATAACCAAAGCCTGCTATGGTATCTGATAGGTAGAAATATTTAATAGGTATTTATTTAAAGAATGAAAGATGGGAAGGAAGGAAGGGAGGGAGGGAGGGAGGGAGGGAGGAAGAATGGGTGAAATTCAGTGGCTTCGCCACTGCACAGGAAGGAGGCAGGAGACACTCCATGTTCTGGACCCCACAGGAAGGAGGTAGGAGACACTCTGTGTTTTGGACCTTGACAATGTATTGGGGTGCAAGGCTATTCAGAAGCAGGTTAACCATACTCCACTTGTAAGCACCCAGGATACTTCTATCTTTAGTTAACAGAGCATGTAACTTGACAACCTGAAAACAGTTATGCTTAGATGTTTTTAGATAGACTGCAGAATCAGGAAACGGGCCATTGCCAATTACACACAGCCAGTCTTTTACAGATATTGAAGCCCCTGTCAGTGATCAAATGGGAAAGACAAATAAAAAGAACAAGGTAAAAAAGAGGAAAAATATATTGGGAGGGAAAATGTTTCATGTCCATCATTATGAACAATTGACAAACTTCTCCTGAAAATAGCTCAAATTCAACTGATGCCTATTTAAGACCCTTAACACAGAGATAATTTTAAAACTATTTTCCACATCCTGGGACTACAGCTAAATGGACCAATAGGAAAACATTAAAAGTGGTAAAATAAAATAATACTTGGAAACGTGACCATGAAACTTGGCATTGAGCCATTAGAAAAAGAAGGCAAAATGAGTATCCAAGGAGAATCGTGTTCCAGGTTCACCAACACACAGCACAAATACAAAACTCAACTTCTTATACAAGAGATCAAAGGTCCTTTCCAGGTCTTCTCCATTATACCAACTAGCTTCCTTAACACAATTTCCAATCAATGGAACAAGAACCAGATGAGACGTGTAGCTGTCAGGTCTCCAGGTCATAGCAACCGGACGTACAACAGAAAGAGAGGCTGCCTGCCGGTTGGGGTGCCCTCCTCACAACAATCGTTCTGTCTGAGCCCATCGCTGCTTCCAGTCACTAGTGGGTGTATGCAGCCTTTTCTTCTCATTCCAAGCCCATGGAACATCAGCAAAAGGAGGCCCAAAGCGTCACTCCATCCAAGACACTAAGGCCGCTCGTATTTTCCTAAGTGTGTGTGTGTGGGGGGTGGGGGGCGAAGGAAGAAGGCAGGGTAAAACCTGAGACTGAGAATGCAGTCAAATTCTTGGAAGATCCTGAAATCATGTCCAAGTGTGTGAGATGCTGTTTCCCCATCCTTGTCTCTGTGGAGCACTTGGACTACACTTCCTCCAGGACAGGCGTGCTAGTTCTTCCAGCAGTCCATGAGATACTCAGTGCTGTCTTCAGAACCACATTTCAAAGCCATCAGTTCTTCTCCAGTCATACTTCTTCACAACACA
Organism: Elephantulus edwardii; assembly: GCF_000299155.1. Lineage (NCBI taxonomy): Eukaryota > Metazoa > Chordata > Mammalia > Macroscelidea > Macroscelididae > Elephantulus > Elephantulus edwardii. The sequence continues at coordinate 1,616,717 of NW_006399950.1, forward strand.
GTTATCACATGCATAGAAAGCAACTGCAAAACACCATGGCTGGAATCAGGTACACCTTAGTCTTTAAACCGGCATCCTTACTCTTTGACACTTTAAAGAGATCTTTTGGGTTTTTTTTTCCTTTTTGACTGTTGTTACTATGGGTGTCAATTGTGAAAGTGAGTAAAACAAATTATGGACAATTTAAATCTTCTTTTCATCCATCATGATGCTGCCAATTGGTCCAGTGGAAAGGATTTTTGTTTTCTTAATGTTGGGTTGTAATCCATATTAAAGGCTGTCATTTTTTTCCTCTGCAGCAAATGCTTCAAGACCTCCTCTCTTTCAGCAAGCAAGCTTGTGTCATCTGCATAATAGATTTTGAGAAATATTCCTCTGATCCTAACGTCAGCCGCTTTCTTCTTCATACAATACAGCATCTCAAGTAATTTTCTCAGCTGCAGACTGAATAAGTATAGAGACAAGATAAAACTCTGACACACACCTTTCTTAATTTTATCGTATATTCTGTTCCCTTGCTCTGCTCACACAACAGCATCTTAGTTTAGGAATATGTCTACCTTAAACACAATTAAGTGCTCTGAATTCCCATTTTTCTCAATATTAGCCATAATTTGTTATGATCCACACAAAGAAATGCTTTCCATAGTTAATAAAGTACAAATAGGCATTTTTTCTGATGTTCTTTGCTCTCAGGAAGGACCCATCTGACATCCGTAACGATACTTCGGGCATGAGGAAGCAGGGAAGGTGCAACAAAAAATAATTTTGTGTTAATTAAGAGAAATGGAGAAATGCATGTTCTCAGCCTACATGACAGACCATAGGCTTTAAGAGACCTTGAAGAAGCAGAACCCAAGAAGGCCTAGACATGAGGCCACTCCAGAAGTTCAGGGTCCCAGCGCCTGGGCAACGGCTGTGCGCCATGGGCTGACCTTTTTGAGAGATTGCCCTTGAGTCAGAATGGACCCAGCTGAGCCCCAGTCATTTCTGAGGCTGTGAGCTGCTCAGGAGAAGACTGCCACCTTTCTCTCCCATAGAACAATGCTCCACAGACTGGACCACCAGAGCTCTCTGGTCGTAGACCGAGTCCCCATGGAAGACTGGTTAGCACGCTCACTCCACAGTAAGGAGAACACCCTGGCAGCCTCTTAAAGATGCAAGGATGACCTTAACTTATAAAACAGCATCCAAACAGGCTACAAACAAAACTGCTGCCCATGCGCAGACGAGAACAGCAGCTGTTGAAATAACTGCATTCAGAAACGAGAGCTCCAGTGCCACAAAAGTAACCACTTGGCCTTTAAAAGCAAGGTTAGCAGTTCTAGCCCATAAGCAGTTCTGTGCAAAAAGACCCGATGACCTTCTGACCTGTACATGTAAAACTTGAGAAATGTTAGAGGGTGCTTCTTCTCTGTCACAGCGAGTCATCATCACCAAAAGCCAACTCCACAACTAGACAGCACCTAACGGCAGTGGGAGGTGAGAACTGTTTCAGGGTTACGACCCAACACCTTTTGTGTTGAGATTCAAAATCGGATGTGTACACACACTGACTAGAAGCATTTGTCCCAGCCTTATGCATACATCATCTGCACCTTCCTTCCAAGGAAATGGGGCTCAAAGCAAGCACCTTATTTGCTCCTGGTTCCAAGCTTCACGTGATGAAGTCACTTTCCCATGAAAAGTCAGGCAGTGCATCCAGGTCTGTCCTGTTAGGAAGGCACCTGACAGTCAGTGTCACCAGAAGACATTCCTTGTCCTGAAAGAGCAAAGAGCAGAGTCAGGTCCCTGTCGCTGGTGTGCCTCCAGCTCTTGTCGGAAGAAGGCGCCTGTGTCCCTTCCCACTCTTCCTGACTCTCCTGGGAGCAAGTCAGGCTGGTGGGTGTTCAGCGCTGCTGCGAACACTGATGAGCAAGTTGGAGCCTCTGCGAAGATGGCACTTGACCCATTTTCTCTTCACACCTGTTTCCTCCAAGAACAACTTTTTGTAGACAAGTTAAAGGAAAATTCCCAAAACATCCTTGACCTCATTCAGGGAAGATAGGCCTCCCCTGAGGAGTCCTTATTCAGGGAAGATGGCATTCCTCAGGGGAGAGGACTCAGCTGTGTGACACAGCCCTCAGCACTCCTGTAACTTTCGAATTAAGGTCCCTGGGCCACACAACTCATTTTCACTAGACTGTTGACTGAAACATTCGGGGTGTACAACCACAGGGCAGCACAGAGCGTCCCAAAGCTCTGGGAGACGTGCTGGAGTGCACGAGGTCACTACAAGGGAGAAAGACTTTGGTGGCAAACTAACAAGTCTTAGAACTAAAAATCTCCAAACACATTTGCCAACTGCCTCTCTGCCTTTTATCAACAAGGAAAATGACCACGGGGGTCTGGAGAAGAGGCTAAAATGTGGTCCTCAAGGAATAGTATAATAGATGATTTCACAACAAAGTTTCCTTGGTCCCTAAAAAGGTGTGGGATTTTTGTTTTGCTTTCAAGATTGGATAACTAAAATTGTGTTTGTGTAAAAATAGAATAAAGAGAAAAGAATAAAGTTTAGGTGAATCTTTCATAATTTTTTTTTCTTTCAGAGAAAGAGAGACACCCTGCGGATTTCAGAGCGAGCCCCCAAATAGCTCCACTTACTTTAACATTCTATAAAAGAAATATTTTTGCTGTAGAAGCTGGCAGCAAAACAAAGCCCAGAAATAAGTAAAAAGGAAGATAAAGTGACCAGTGGCCAGCCCTGGCAAATGGCAATCTACAGCCTCGTGGCTTGAAGCTGTAATTCTCCCTGGACGGTTTCTGTTTTATGGCAAGCAGTGCAGCAGGGGTGGGGCCCCAGGGGCATGGACCCTCAAAGAACAGGTGGCCACAGTGAGGGTGCAGGTGACGGGTCTCTCCCACCCAGTCACGGATGCTCTACAGAGAGCAGCCCACGCGGGAGCACAGGGCACAGAGGCAGCCAGGAAGCATCTGATTTCTCAGCTTCCATGGCCTGGCCTCGGGACTCCCTGACAGGACCATTAGGGGCACGCTGTAAAGTAAATATACTTCCAATCATGTCCCCAGTAAGAGAGATTTTTATTTTATTTGAATCAGCCCTGCAGAGATTAGGAGCTGGTTTGAATCTGATTTCATCTGACACGTACGGAGATGCAAGAGGTGAAAGCAATTTCATCCCAAGCTCCCTCTGGTTGTACCTGTGAAATAGCTACAGTTGAGGGTGGACCAGAGGCTGGCCTGGAATGGGGGCGGCTGGAGGGACAGAGGACCCAATTCCTGCAGGGCCCGTGGGACTGGATGGACCCTGAGCTGTCCATGGAACCCACTGTGCTATCTGGTCTGCAGCTCCCAGAGGAAACAGATGCTCACTGATTTGCACATCTCCCCAAAGCCCTGCAAAATATGAAGATGGGCAGGATGGTGGGAGCCCACCACCCTCCCTTCCTGAGGATCCGTGACCCGGGCCAGGCAGGGGCTGCTCATCTCTCCATGCGTGACCAACACTCTGGACTTGGACAGAACGCAATGCCAGGTAACATTCAAACATGTGGAGACAGCCATGCCTGCACTAAGATCATGACGTATTGCAGAAACGTACCACTGGATGACTCCAGCAGGAAGCTGGGGACACGGAAGCTGGGATGTCGTCTACAGAGCCCCAAGCCAAGGCAGAGATGCTGTGTTTAGGAGTGAAACAGCAAATTAGCAGCTCACACGCCATTTTTTACTCGAAATGACGTGGTTACCACTCTTTGCATGCCATTCTGCACTACATCGCTTTCAAAGAACACAGTTTCTCCTTTGCAAGCAGTGCCCATAATTCCAATTGTCCTGTTTAACATTCTTCATGTAACCAAGCCATGTTTTACAAAACCAGGATTTTTTTGTTGACTGTCTCAACTGTAAATGAGCAGTTCACTTTACTAGTTCTAAAAGAATTCACCAAATGTGTTATGTGTAAAATACGCAGAGTAAAGTAAGTTGAAAAAGCTTTCTGAATCTAAACCTTCTTTTTTCTAATTGCGATACTATACAAAACATTAAAGGGATGTTGTTGCTGTTGCTATATGCTGTCGAGTTGCCTGCAACTCATAGTGACCTTACATGCCAACAGCTCTAAACCCTTCCCTATTCTGAGCCAATCTCATCGCCCCCAACAGACCCAGTCCCACTGCTTCAGTCACTGAGCCAATCCATGTCATCATAGAAAACAAGTAAAGGCAGAGTTGTTCTTGCTGGAGAAGCTGGAGGGCATGGAATATTACTTTATCCTTGTCTTCTCTCCTCATTCAAAATCCTCAAGGACCATTGTCATGGATTAATTGTTCCCCCAACAGAGAAAACGAAACAAACGGTGCCAGGATCCTAATCAGGATATCCATGCATGTAATCTCATTCAGGAACAGGGTTTCCTTTACCATGTTAATGAGACTAGACCAGTGAAGAATACATGCCAACTGACTGGAAGAGATGCATATTTTTCCTGAAGGAAAAAAAAAAAGGTGAACTAACAGAATGTAGAAATGGTCAAGTAATAGTATTACTATTACCACACACAAGTAAAATCTGGTTGAAGATTATTTTAAAAAATCACTGGAACAGTATATCGACAGGGGACTGTCAGAAATTCAATCTGGATTCAGATGACACTGTATAGCATGAGGGATGTCACGGTTGATGTCAGGATGGACCTGGACTGAAAGAAGAGAACATAGATACTTAACCTGTGTTTGAATGACTGTGCAAAGGCATTTGACTGCATGGATTGTAACAAACCTTGGATAACATTAAGAAGAAGGGAAATCCACACACACTTGATTTTGCTCATGGGAGACGTGATGGTTGTACCCTATCTCCATACATATTTATTCAGTTGTACCCTATCTCCATACATATTTATTCTGTACACTGAACAAATAATTTAAGAGGCTGGGCTGTGTAATGAAAAACACAGTGTCAGGACTGGAGAAAGACTCATCCATACCTTGTGTGATACAGAAGGCACAACTTTGCTTGAAGAAAGTAATGATGACTGTGGAAGATCACAAACGACATCATGAAAATATATCTTCCCAACTGGGCCAAGAAGCAACATCATGGAAGATGGGGGGAAAGATTGAAGTTGGCAAGGATTACCGTTTTCTCTGATCTACAACTGAAACTCATACCAACAGCAGTCAAGAAATTAAAAGGCATACTGTGTTGTGAAAATCTGTTGCCAAGAACTCATCCAAAATGCTAAAAAACAAGAATATCAGTTCAAAGACCAGGGTATGCTTGATCTAAGCTATGGTATTTTCAATTATTTCCCACACATCTAAAAGTTGTACAATGAATAAGAACCCTTCTCCAGCACCACAGCTCAAAAGCATCCACTCTCCTTCTGTCCTCCCTAGTCATTGTCCAACTCTCTGATGCATAACAAGCGATTGCAAAGACCATGACCTGTATCAGGCGCACCTTAGTCTCCAGAGAGACACTGTTGCTCCTGAGTACCTTTGAGAGGTCCCTAACAGCAGACTTTCCCATTGCGATATGCTTTTTGATTTCCGACTGCTGGTACCAAGAGTGTTGACTGTGGAGCCGAGCAAACTGAAGCTGTGAACACTCTAAATCTCTTCGTCATCCATCCTGACGCTGATAGAAAAAAAAAATAAATGACACTTCTGAATTGGGGTTTTGGAGAACTCTGTCCTGGACAAATGCAACTAGAGTGCTCACTGGGGGTGCTAATGCTACAACTTCACCTCACATATTTTGGACATACTGTCAGAAAGGACCAGTCCTTGGAAAAACCCCATGCTAGGAAAGACAGATGGTCAGCTAAAGCGAGAAAAGACCGTCTCTGAGATGGGCTGGTGTGGACAGTGAGGCTGGCACAGATAAGGGCCCGGCCGGGATCTGTTGTTCAGAGGGTTTGCTCCTAACTAAAGCAGCAGTGACACTGAGAACAGCCAGCACAGAAGATGGACAGAGTTCCCAAAGGAGACTGCAAGGAACCAAGGAAGAGTGAAGGTACAGAAATTAAAATCAGGATGTCCTCCAAGAACTAGCAGAGAGAGCCTTCCCCAGAGCTGATGTCCTGAATGGGAATTTCCAGCTTCCTAAACCACAGGAGGCAGTGTGTCTGCTGGCTGAAGTCGCCCATTTGTGGCATTTCTATTGTTGCAGGGCTAAGAAATTAAGAGAAGTATTGTAGGAAAAAACCAAAAACAAAAGCCTAAATGAATGATTTCTGAAGAAGTATTACTACTGTAACTTCAGTTATGAGTTTCCAAAAATTATATAGGAACATAAGAAGGGAACTTGCTTAATTTTGCTCCCATGAAGCAGAGAATTTATCCATAAGCCCTTACAGACTACAGTGTGCATGGTATAATAAGTTCACTGTCCCATAGTGCCTGCTACATAATTGTATTCATTCCCTTTGTGTATTTTAGTAATGAGAGGATAATTGTCAGTGCTTATAATACATATAATCTCATTACTGTCACTCCATCAGTATGCTTTGCCTCCCGCACACACAGTGTGGTTCACTTCCCCCTCACTGAAACACATAAATGTCTCCTTCCTGCACCCACATTTCAGGCTCATTCCTGACAGTCACTGCAGCTAATCATGGAGAAGGCTCTGTCGGCCTTGTTTTTAGTATGTTTCAATTAGCACTTTGGGCACAAAGCCAGGAAGTCCGCAGAGCACTGACAGAGTTGCCATGACCACATGCTTGCTTTCCTGCGAGAATGACGGAGATTTCGGCCAGAGGAGACTCTTATTTAAACATGCAAAGAACTGCTTTCCTGACAGGTGACATTATTTTGGAGGGCTGCTTCACCAACAGTTGAACAATTTGGCTCTCATGTTATCTAGAACGCCTTCCAGTTCTGCTAATTTTTGCTATCTGTAATATTACTAGTGTAATTGTTATGCTCTCTGCTGCTAATTGGAAGATTGGTGGTTCAAATGCACCAGTGGGTCCTCAGGAGAAAAGATTATCAGAAAACTTGTCAGCAATTCTGTTCTGTCCTGTAAAGTGGTTGTTGTTGTTGTTGTTGTTAAGTGCCGTCGAGACGCAGGTGATTCATAGCGACCCTATGAAGGAGAGTCCTCAACACTTGTGTGTGTCTCTTCCTCTCTCCAGGTTCATAGGTTTTCCCGAGGCAAGCTACTACAGAAGTGGACGCACTCCTCCTTCCAAGCTTGTTTTAATCCGAGAGTTTCACCCAACACTGTCCGCATTGGGTAACAAGCCATTAACGCATTTGACACATCAGCGTCACAGTGTTCAGCCTCACAGCAACCACAAGTTACCACTGTACAGCAACTTGTACACCAGGGCTATATGACCTAGAGGAATGTTTGAACAAAAGCAATGAAAGACAGGCCCGAGGGCTGTGAATTAAAAGTCACCCACCTTTGGCTTGGTTGCATCGCTTTCAGTCCACTGGGCCAGCTGATCACTCGCTATGTCCTGTAAGGAAGATCCCGCTAAATAGTATAGAATAAAACTCTGTCTAAAGAATTCCTCTCCCACAGCCCCTAACCCCCTCCAGAGGCCAAAATTTCAGATTCTCTGCATTCGCTCTTCTGAAGTATACAGATCTACATTCTTGTAATAGCATGCACGTGCTGCTGTTTAAAGGAGCCCTCGTGGTATGATATGTTGCAGGTTGGACAGGTAAGTAAAGCTCAGGGTCAAAATCAGCAGCTGCTCCTTGGCTGAAAGATGGACCTTTTCCTCCTGTAAACATTTACCCAGTGGAAGGTCCCCATGGGCTAGAAGCGACTTGACAGCTGTGGGCAGATCTGAGGTCACTGTCTGTCCTTCGGCTGTAATGTCTCCTTGTTCTCCGTCGTGAAAAGAAAACGGAGGACTCCTCTACTGCCTTTTTCCTATAAAACTCCAATCACTGGGGAGCTCTGGTGGCAAGAAGCTGCACTGCAATCCCAGAGGTACGTGGCTCAAATCCACCAGATAGTCTGCTGAAGAAGGAGGGGCAGTCTCCTCCTGTACCAGTCAGATCCAATTTGATGGTACACACACACACACACACAAATAATAAAATTTGAAAAGACAAAACCAAAACAAAACCCCAATCATTGAATATCTCAATTTTTATTAAACAGGTATTTTGCTAAGTATATTGAAGTGTCTTTAAACAAAACAAAACAAAACCCCAATCATTGAATATCTCAATTTTTATTAAACAGGTATTTTGCTAAGTATATTGAAGTGTCTTTATCCTTCCTCGAGGATCTTAGAACAGCACTATCTTGGCTTTACTGCACCAGTTACCTCTTTCTACAAATCAGCTGGCCAGTTTCCAAAATTTAAGGGTCGACATATGTTTTAAATAATCTCCATGTTTCTAATGTATTTTATGGAAAGGGTAAAATTAGATAAACATTCAATCTGCCTTTTCATATGGAAAATACATGTATTTTATGCTGTTGTTATTATGTGCTGTCAAGACAACTTTAACTCATAGCAACCCTGTGAACAACAGTTCTGAAACTCGTCCTATTCTGAGCCAGCCTCACCATCTTTTGCACACTTAACCCCATTTCCAAAGTCACTGTGTCAATCCATCTCATCCGAGGTCTTCCTCTCCCGCACAGACCCTCTGCCTTTCTGTGAATGATGCCATTCTCCAAAGGCTGGTCCCTCCTGGCAACATACTCAAAATAGGAGAGACACTACCTCAACACAGACTGGTCATGATGCATTGCTTATGTAGGTTTCCTATACCATTTCCTCATAGAAACAACCAGGGGTCCTTAGAGAACAGGCTGATACTAGAACTGGGGAAGGATAAACCTGGAACATCTTGTAGCACCAGTGAGAATGTAGCACTAAACACACTCACACACACACACTAATAGGGAGTGTAAAAGGAACACAGTACACAAGTAAGAAAGTTCCCAAGGGCCAACACCACAAAACAAGCCAAATGAGGTAGCACTGGATTATAACTCAAAGCAAAGCACAAATATTCTTTTAATTGTGACGCATATAAACAACTGCACAAAGTAATTGTGGACGAATCGCATTGGGAAAGTCGGCTGTGAGGGACCTCTCAAGAGTACTGAAGAGCAACAATGTCAGGCTGGAGACTAAGGTGCCCCTGATCCAGGCTACTGCCTTCACAATTATGTGCTGTGCATCAGAGAGTTGGACAGTGAATAGGGTTTATAGAAAGAGAATTGATACCTTTGAGCTGTGGTGCTGGAGAAGAGTATTGAGTATACCATGGACTGCAAGGAGAACAAACAAGTTTGCCCTGGAGAAGGGGAAGCCAGAATGCTTCTTGGAATCAAGGATTCTGAAGCTTTGTGTGATATACTTTGGGCATGTTGCAAGGAGGGACTGGTCCTTGGAGAGGGACATCATGTTTGGCAGAGTGGAGGGGCAGCGAAGGAGAGGAAGACCTTTGATGAGATGGATCGATTTCATGACTGCAGCGGTGGGAATAAGTGTGTTTGAGATAGCGAGGTTGGCACAGGCTAGAACAGCATTTAGAGCTCTTGTACATAGGGTCGCTATGAGTCACAAACAACTCGATGGCACATAACAACAACACAATTGTGGGATAGGACAAGTTTCATTTACAAAGAATTCTAAATAACTTCTAGGACTATTCCTCTGTTAAACAAGCAAAATACTATTCTTCAATCTTAAATTGTACATAGTAACTCACTTCAAAAAAAGAATAACTTTACAAAAACCTGACAAAGTCCACCTGGGCCAGGTGATTCAGGTGAAATCACTTGTGATAAGCTGTGTTACTAGTATGTACCTTTGACATAAAGTGATGAAAATGACACTTTACTTCTATGTTCTTCGTTCTTCTCCCCCTCCACCAAAACCAATCATGAAAGTATAATCATGAGAAGGGAAAAAGGACCCATCCATTAGACACATCTTAACTGAGAAATATTCTACAAAGTATCTAGTCAGTACATCTCCAAACTGTCAAGGTCAACAAAATGATTTAAAAATTTTAAAAAAAAAAAGCAACAACAAAACACATGGACAAAGGGCACAGTTACACTTCAATCATTTTGAGTTTTCTCAGCAGTTTGACAGGAAGCAAATTCAAGGGTAGGTTTAGAGTTGACTACTGCTCAACATTCGTCTCTTTTTTTTAAAGTAATTGAATCTTATTTCTCACCATAACACTTCCTGCTTCGGGATTCTGTCTCTATTACACCCACCTCTATGACCAGAGACAGCAAGTTAGCAAATTCTGACCACAGGGTCTACTGATCCTGCTTAGACTGAAAAGCTTAAAAATCCCTGCAAGTGGCTTTTCCACATCCTCAAGGAGACAAAAGAAAAAATAGTTCAAGATGCCAAAGGTGACATAACTTTGAAAGTCATATAGTGTCAGTTACGTCAGGAGGCAGCTCCGCTCAAAGGTGGCAGGTGGACAGTGTGAAAACAGAGTGGCTATTTCAGCTTCCTTCTTTCGTGAGCCCTCCCTCCCCTTGGACAGTGTTCTGAAATTATCAGGCCACTGGTATCATAGGAGTCATTCTATAAATGGTAAATTCAATTTTAAGAAATAGAAAACTTTCTGCAATACCTTTTTGAAGAGGAAGAAATGGCTGTTAGCGGGAACGTGCTTTGGGGACTGCTGTAAAGTCAATAGTCTACCTTGCTTTATCAGCAGTTTTCTCTGGGTTACCAGAAACTAGAAAAACCACAGCTCGGCCTCTTTGAAGAGTTGCAGCAGGAGCTCTTACCACATTGATTTCAGTTTATAACTTAGTGAAGCAGCATTAGGTGGTACATACCTGATCAACTCCATTACACCTTCCAGGCTGGGAGGTAACAAATGGCAGATTTAAAATGCTGAGAGAAAATGAGGGCCAAAGTAGAATTCCATTTCTGATGAAATTATAACTTTAAAAAAATCCACACAAAGAATAGATAAATTCCCCAGCTCTGCCTCAATAACATTAACTCCACAGAAGGTAAAATTGTCTCAGGTAGTGACAGAAATTTATACACACAAATAAAGAGTACAAAATAAAAAATATGAATGATTAGAAATACAAATACACACTAGAAAGTGCTACAAGTATCTTGTGAGGTCTTAAATGGATGTTAATGAAAATTCATGTTACTAATAATCCAAAGATATGAGTAGAATACATGAAGTTCAAGTGTTCAAAGAGTATTTTATGACTGAGAAGCTAAGACACTGTTAATTATGTTGTAGTAAGACAGCCACCCATGTGATGAAAACTGGAATAACAAACGAATACTGGGAAATGGAACATGACGAAAGAACATTGTAAACATTTGTTAGAAGACCCTTGTCCAAGATGGCATTGCCGAGTATTTTTTCCCAATCTGTACATTTTTTCATACCCTATTGGTAAAGTTTTGATGTACACAGGGATTTAACCTTTGTAAGAGCCCACTCACTGATATCATTGTCCTCTTTTGGCTGTGTGTTTCTGGCTGTAGGTTCCAGCCTATTCCTAGCATAGACTAGGCCTTCTAATTTTGGTCTCATCTTATCTGTTATGATCTTTATGGTTTTGGGCTTTACCTCTAGTTTTCTGACACACCTTAAGTTGATTTTTGTGTATGGTTGAGATGTGGATCCTGCTTCAACTTTCTTCAGGTAGATTTCATTAGAAACACAAACAGTGACTATACACATTGACTTCATCACGCCTGCTACTCAGTGGTGCAGAATAAAGCCAGTGTTGCTGCCGGGGACTGAGCTTTGACCCAGGCAACCCCATGGACAAGAGAAGGCGAGACTCTTCCTCCTGTGCCATCTCCACGATTGCCGGTACATTAAAGCCCATCGTGGTAGTCACAGAATATTTTTAGTACATTTCAATAAAGGGTGCTTATCGCCTAGTAATGTTGTTGTTATGTACCATCGAGTCGCTTGCGACTCACAGTGACCCTATGTACAACAGTCCTAAACTCTGCTCTGTCCTGTGCCAATCGCACTGTCTCCAACACTCCCATGCCGATTAACCCAGTCACTGAATCAATCCACCTCATAGAGGGCCTTCCCCTCCTGCGCTGTCCTTCCACCCTCCCAAGCATGATGTCCCTCTCCAAGGACTGGTCTCTCCTTACAATATGTCCAAAGTATGTTAGACTAAACCTCAGAATCCTTGCCTCCATGGAGCAGCCTGGTTTAACTCTTTCCAGAATGAATCTGTTTGTTTTCCTAGCAGTCCATGGTACTCTCAATACTCTTCTCCAACACCACAGCTCAAAGGCATCAATTCTCCTTCTATCCTCCTTAGTCATTGTCCAACTCTCTGATGCATCAAAAGTGATAGCA